>NC_135235.1:16404096-16719652 GCF_051348905.1 Ranitomeya variabilis
CAGCGGTCTATAACCCGTATGGCCATATTAATAATTTAGATAGGTCAAATGTTGTGACAGATTCCCTTTAAGGGGGCCCAAAAGGTCCCATTGGCCCATATGAAAAGACTATTGTTATTAAAGACCTGCAATAGTTGGGGACCTTGTTGGAAGTTTTACATTGGGGCCTACGAGGTTCAAGTTATATGCCCTAGAAAAACACATCCATGTGCTGTACGTAGTTAAGATTACAAAGAATTGGAGAAGCTTTGTAATGTATTTATTTATAAAAAGGAGTTAATGACACGCTAGCGTTAGACAGGATGAAAAACTAAACAGCTGCCTTCTTTGGTAAACTACTGTCACCCGTTACTTGAAAAGTGTATAAAAAGTTTAAGAAGTCCAAACGGTGCTTCGGGCAGATTAAGTTGTGCATATATAATAAAAGGTGAGACCGGTGTTCAGATGAGGTTCCGTAGTAGTCAGTCGCATAAGTAATATCTCAGTAGATTGTAGACAGGTGTCATTCACACTGTAGTAGTTCACTCACGTGGCGGCACAGAGAGGTAGGAAAAATGGTACACGTCTCTTTAACCCCTTCACCCTGAAGCCTTTTTTCAACTTCCTGACCAGGCCATTTTTTTCAATTCTGACCACTGTCACTTTATGAGGTCATAACTCTGTAACGCTTCAACGGATCATGGTGATTCTGAGTTTTTCTCATGACATATTGTACTTTATGATAGTGGTAAAATTTCTTCGATATGACTTGCGTTTATTTGTGAAAAAAATGTAAATTTGCGAAAATTTAGCAATTTTTAAACTTTTAGTTTTTATACCCTTAAATTAGAGAGTCATATCATACAAAATAGTTAATAAATAACATTACCCACATGTCTGCTTTACATTACCAAAATTTTGGAAACATAATTTTTTTTGTTAGGAAGTCATAAGGGTTAAAAGTTGACAAGCGATTTCTCATTTTTACAACAAAATTTGCAAAACCATTTTTTTTAGGGACCACCTCACATTTGAAGTGACTTTGAGGGGCCTATATGACAGAAAATGCCCAAAAGTTACACCATTCTAAAAACTGCACCCCTCAAGGTACTCAAAACCACATTCAAGAAGTTTATTAACCCTTCAGGTGCTTCACAGGATTTTTAGGAATGTTTAAAAAAATGGAACATTTAACTTTTTTTCACAACATTTTTACTTCAGATCCAATTTGTTTTATTTTACCAAGGGTAACAGTACAAATTGGACCACAAAAGTCATTGTACAATTTATCCTGAGTACGCCGATACCCCATATGTGGGGGTAAACCACTGTTTGGGCACATGACAGAGCTCGGAAGGGAAGGAGCCCCATTTGAACTTTCAATTCAAAATTTGCTGGAATTGAGATCGGACACCATGTCGCGTTTGGAGAGCCTCTGATATGCCTAAACAGTGGAAACCCCCACAAGTGACACCATTTTGGAAAGTAGACCCCCCTAAGGAACTAATCTAGATGTGTGGTGAGCACTTTGAACCTCCAAGTGCTTCACGGAAGTTTATAATAATATAATAGCATATAGTTATTCTTGCTAAGGACACATTAGAAATATGTAGCAAAAATGGTTACAAAATCCAAAATCAAAAACTGTGTCCAATTCAAAAAGGGATAGAAACTAGTTCTACGCAAAATATCAATTGAAACTTATAAAGAAAAACCACATATTTATGAACAGATAACAAACTTTATTAATTTGTATAAAAACAAACAATTAAAAATAGCCAACAGTGCTACAAGTGAGCCAAGAGAAAAACATACAGGCATCACCAAAAGATGGGTAGATAAATTACTAAAGTAACATCCTGCATATGGGTTCCTCAATACATGAGTCATAAACACCGGGGTAAAACAGAGCACTATACACAGAGCACATTATACACATAGAAACCCTGATCCTTGAATCCCTTAGGGTACTGTCACACAATGCAATTTTGATCGCTACGACGGTACGATTCGTGACGTTCTAGCGATATCGTTACGATATCGCAGTGTCTGACACGCAGCAGCGATCAGGGACCCTGCTGAGAATCGTACGTCGTAGCAGATCGTTTGGAACTTTCTTTCGTCGCTTGATCACCCGCTGACATCGCTGGATCGTTGTGTGTGACACCGGTCCAGCGATGTGTTCGCTTGTAACCAGGGTAAACATCGGGTTACTAAGTGCAGGGCCGCGCTTAGTAACCCGATGTTTACCCTGGTTACCAGCGTAAACGTAAAAAAACCATTTGTATGTTGGTAAGTGTTATTTGATTTATGTTACAGTTCTCTGCATATCCCTATAACTTATACTTTAGGGGTTCTAACATTGAGGGCCTCTTTTGGCCTTAAGGACGACATTAGTACATGTATATAGTTTGCTATCTTCAATTCAAACCCTGTATCTGTTTACCCATAGAGATATTTCTTTATACTGGTGACTAAGGGATTCAAGGATCAGGGTTTCTATGTGTATAATGTGCTCTGTGTATAGTGCTCTGTTTTACCCCGGTGTTTATGACTCATGTATTGAGGAACCCATATGCAGGATGTTACTTTAGTAATTTATCTACCCATCTTTTGGTGATGCCTGTATGTTTTTCTCTTGGCTCACTTGTAGCACTGTTGGCTATTTTTAATTGTTTGTTTTTATACAAATTAATAAAGTTTGTTATCTGTTCATAAATACGTGGTTTTTCTTTATAAGTTTCAACGGAAGTTTATAATGTAGAGCCGTAAAAAAAATCATTTTTTTTCACAAAAATGATCTTTTCGCCCAAAATTTTTTATTTTCCCAAGGGTAACAGGACAAATTGGACCACAAAAGTTGTTGTCCAATTTGTCCTGAGTACGCTGATACCCCGTATGTGGGGGTAAACCACTGTTTGGGCGCATGGCAGCGCTCAGAAAGGAAGGAGCGCCATTTGACTTTTCAATGTAAAATTGTCTGGAATTGAGATCGGACACCATGTCGCGTTTGGAGAGCCCCTGATGTGCCTAAACAGTGGAACCCCCCACACACACACACACAAGTGACACCATTTTGGAAAGTAGACCTCCTAAGGAACTTATCTAGATGTGTGGTGAGCACTTTGAACCCCCAAACTGTTTCACTAAAGTTTTGACTGTAGAGCCGTGAAAATTAAAAAATCATTTTTTTTCCGCAAAATGATCTTTTAGCCCGCAATTTTTTTATTTTCCCAAGGATAACAGGAGAAATTGGACCGCAAAAGTTGTTGTCCAATTTGTCCTGAGTACACTGATACCCCATATGTGGAGGGAACCACCATTTGGGCACATGGCAGAGCTCGGAAGGGATGTAGCGCTGTTTTGGAATGCAGACTTTGATGGAATGGTCTGCGGGCGTCACTTTGCGTTTGCAGAGCCCCTGATGTACCTAAACAGTAGAAACCCCCACAAGTGACCCCATATTGGAAATTAAACCCCCCAAGGAACTTATCTAGATGTGTTGTAAGAACTTTGAACCCCCAAGTGTTTAGCTAAAGTTTATAATGCAGAGCCGTGAAAATAAAAAATATATTTTTCCACGAAAATGATATTTTAGCCCCCAAATTTTTATTTTCTCAAGGGTAACAGGACAAATTGGACTGCAAAAGTTGTTGTCCAATTTGTCCTGAGTACGCTGATACCCCATACGTGGTGGGGAACCACTGTTTGGGCGCACGGCAGAGCTTGGAAGGGAAGGAGCACCATTTTACTTTTTCAACATAGAATTGGCTGTAATTGAGATCGGACGCCATGTCGTGTTTGGAGAGCCCCTGATGTGCCTAAACAGTGAAAAAACCCCAATTCGAACTCCAACCCTAACCCCAACGCACCCCTAAGCCTAATCCCAACCATAACCCTAACCACAGTCCTAACCCAAACACACCCCTAACCCTAATCCCAGCCCTAACCATAATCCTGACCACACCCCTAACCCCAACACACCCCTAACTCTAATACCAGCCCTAATCTCAACCCTAACCATAACCCTAACCACACCCCTAACCCTGACACACCCCTAACCCCAACCGTAAACGTAATCCAAACCCTAACTTTAGCCCCAACCCTAACCCTAATGGGAAAATGGAAATAAATATGTTTTTAAATTTTATTATTTTTCCCTAAGGGGGTGATAAAGGGGGGTTTGATTTACTATTTATAGCGGGTTTTTGTTTGGCAGCTGTCACACGCTAAGAGACGTTTTTTATTGCAAAAAATAGTTTTTTGCATCACCACATTTTGAGAGCTATAGTTTATCCATATTTTGGTCCACAGAGTCATGTGAGGTCTTGTTTTTTGCGGGACGAGTTGACTTTTTTTATTCATACCATTTTCGGGCACATGACTTTTTTATTTCTTTTTATTCCGATTTTTGGGAGGCAGAATGAACAAAAACCAGCAATTTCTGAATTTCTTTTGGGGGGGCGTTTATACTGTTCCATGTTTGGTAAAATTGATAAAGCAGCTTTATTCTTCGGGTTAGTACGATTATAGCGATACCTCATTTATATAATTTTTTAATGTTTTGGCGCTTTTGCACAATAAAAACTATTTATATAAATAATAATTGTTTTTGCATCGCTTTATTCTGAGGACTATAACTTTTATATTTTTCTGCTGATGACGCTGTATGGCGGCTTTTTTTTGCGGGACAAGATGACTTTTCAGCGGTACCATGGTTATTTATATCCGTCTTTTTGATCACATTTTATTGCACTTTTGTTCGTCAGTATGATGATAAAGCATTGTTTTTTGCCTCGTTTTTAATTTTTTTGCTGTGTTCACTGAAGAGGTTAACTAGTGGGATAGTTTCATAGAACGGGTTGTTACGAATGTGGCGATACCAAATACAGTACAGATCAAAAGTTTGGACACACCTTCTCATTTAAAGATTTTTCTGTATTGTCATGACTATGAAAATTGTACATTCACACTGAAGGCATCAAAACTATGAATTAACACACGTGGAATTATATGCTTAACAAAAAAGTGTGAAACAACTGAAAATATATCTTATATTCTAGGTTCTTCAAAGTAGCCACTGTCACGAATCCTGCCCCGCTGCTACCAATATGTCACGATTCACACCGTGACCGTCACCCCTACGTCACGGATCGGGGTGACTTTAGGCCAACAGACGGCTATCACTGTTGTGAACTCTGTTTCCGGGCTCCCTCCTGTGGTCGTGAGTGGTACTGTGTGAGTTCTCTCTTTGGGCTCCCCCTGGTGGCTCTTTTTGTTATTTTGCAGGTTTCTGGCTGGGATCAGCTGTCTCGTCATCTGCTAGTCAGGTTTCCTATTTAATCCACCTGGTCCTTCATTCCTTGCCTGTTGTCGTTTTATTCAGTGCTATTCTGATTGCTCCTGTCTACATCCGTTATCAGTCTCTCCAAGAGAAGCTAAGTTTTGTTTGCTTATTTTTTGCTCATCTGTGTTCAAGATGTTTCCTAGTATATGATGTGTTTGGTCCAGCTTGCTAATATGTGATTTCCCTGCTTGCTGGTGCTCTGGGGTGCTGAGTTGCTCCCCCCACATCGTTAGTTGGTGTGGGGGTTCTCGCATTCTCTGCGTGGATATTTTTGCATAGGGTTTTTTACTGACCGCACAGATCCCTTGCTATTTTCTGCTATCTAGCGTTAGCGGGCCTCATTTGCTTAACCTGTTTCATCTCTGCGTTTGTCTTTTCCTCTTAACTCACCGTTATTATTTGTGGGGGGCTTCTATATCTTTGGGGTTATTTCTCTGAGGCAAGTGAGGTCTTTAACTTTCTCTCTAGGGGTAGTCAGTTTCTTAGGCCGTGAAGAGACGTCTAGGATTTCAGGAAACGTTCCACGGCTACCTATAGTGTGTGCGGTTAGGATCAGGTTTGCGGTCAGTCCAGTTACCACATCCCCAGAGCTCGTCCTATTATTTTCTACTTAGCTGGTTAGATTTGTGATCCTAAGCCACTGAGGATCATAACACATGTGCAGGGGGCTTATCTTAGTTATCCCTCCACTGCTACAACGTGATGAAAAAAACATACACAAGGCTATTGACCTCTTAGTTTACAGCAGGGGCTTATTTTAGGTATCCCACTGCTCTTCAATATACCACGAACTTTAGGGATTTATGTATATCCCGCTTACAGTTCCACTTGAAACTTGCAGCTCTCTGGCGCCCCCTTACTCTCAGGTCAGATTAGGTACTGCACCTAGGGTAATTAGCCCCAAGAAAGGCTGCCTGCTATGTACTGGCTATTGGGCACGCTGCAGCGAGGCGATATAACTACTCCCACTCAGGCAGGAACAATAATTATCAACGCCGCAGTCGCTACAACGACTCCCAAAGGCCCGCACACAGGATGCTACCACCAGCTTCGATTAAACGGGTCCGAAGCTAACCCCAAACAGTAGCGTAATTCCCTTCAGAAGACTTAGGATACGTTTTAGAGCATGAAGAACAAATCTAGTATTAAATATTATACTCCATTAAAGTTTAGGCAGTGTTTATAGAAAAATATTACAAGGATGTTACAAAAGAGACAATTGCAAAAATGTACAAAGGTAATTATAAAAATAACAGGGGTTAAATGAGAAATAACACTTACATGTGTTCAGATCATTTGAGGCAACCAGGCTAGTGGAGTTCCCATATGTCCCAATGCATCAGGACTCTGGTTAGGAACAGCTCTTCAAGTCAGACTCACATAGGCTCCAGCAGACAGACCACAGGCTGGGGTGCCTGGCAGACTTATAGCTCAGCCTGATGACATCACAAAAAGGGTTGGTTTTCCCAGACCCTCCTATCTCTTCAGTTTAACTAAATTCAACCTAAATTTGTCTAATGCCTATAACTCCGCTACAGAACATGTCATAGTCTTAGCAAACCCAGCATTCCTCTCGTATTAACGTTGGCATTCTAATGAGATCAAATATGTCCTATTTGTGATACATAATTACAGAGAAATCCCTACTTTTTACCTGATGGAGTTAGAAGCACATGTTTAGAGTGGCAGACAACCGCCGATGAACGTTAACAATATGTACTTTTCCTTTTTCTAGCCTA
The DNA here is from genome assembly GCF_051348905.1 of Ranitomeya variabilis. Classification (NCBI taxonomy): domain Eukaryota; kingdom Metazoa; phylum Chordata; class Amphibia; order Anura; family Dendrobatidae; genus Ranitomeya; species Ranitomeya variabilis. The sequence continues at coordinate 16,411,162 of NC_135235.1, forward strand.
CATCGTTGGCCCAATATCTTACAATAATGGAACAAAGGACTTCTTGCATTTACAGAAGGGAATCAGACCGGTTTTGGCTAGCACAACTTTCCACTGCAGCTATGCCAGTCGTAAATACCTTTCTTCAATAAAACTCCCCCACATACATTGACAAGGCAAGCTCTTGCCTGAGTGAAAGGGAAGGGGGGTTTTTAGCCCACAGCCTGGGCTAACAAGAGAAACTAAACTTATATGATATTTCATACAATATCGTGACAGCCACCTTTTGCTTTGATGACTGCTTTGCACACTCTTGGCATTCTCTTGATGAGCTTCAAGAGGTGGTCACCGGGAATGGTCTTCCAACAATCTTGAAGGAGTTCCCAGAGATGCTTATCACTTGTTGGCCCTTTTGCCTTCACTCTGCAGTCCAGCTCACCCCAAACCATCTTGATTGGGTTTAGGTCTGGTGACTGTGGAGGCCAAGTCATCTGGTGTAGCACCCCATCACTCTCCTTCTTGGTCAAATAGCCCTTACACAGCCTGGAGGTGTGTTTGGGGTCATTGTCCTGTTGAAAAATAAATGATGGTCCAACTAAACGCAAACCGGATGGAATAGCATGCCGCTGCAAGATGTTGTGGTAGCCATGCTGGTTCAGTATGCCTTCAATTTTGAATAAATCCCCAACAGTGTCACCAGCAAAGCACCCCCACACCATCACACCTCCTCCTCCATGCTTTACGGTGGGAACCAGGCATGTAGAGTCCATCCGTTCACCTTTTCTGCGTTGCACAAAGACACGGTGGTTGGAACCAAAGATCTTAAATTTGGACTCATCAGACCAAAGCACAGATTTCCACTGGTCTAATGTCCATTCCTTGTGTTCTTTAGCCCAAACAAGTCTCTTCTGCGTGTTGCCTGTCTTTAGCAGTGGTTTCTTTACTTATCTGCTTTTTTCTTGCCATAATACAAATTCTAACAGTCTATTCCGTAGGACTATCAGCTGTGTATCCACCAGACTTCTGCTCAACACAACTGATGGTCCCAACCCCATTTATAAGGTAAGAAATCCCACTTATTAAACCTGACAGGACACACCTGTGAAGTGAAAACCATTCCCGGTGACTACCTCTTGAAGCTCATCAAGAGAATGCCAAGTGTGCAAAGCAGTCATCAAAACAAAAGGTGGCTACTTTGAAGAACCTAGAATATAAGACATATTTTCAGTTGTTTCACACTTTTTTGTTAAGTATATAACTCCACGTGTTAATTCATAGTCTTGATGCCTTCAGTGTGAATTTACAATTTTCATAGTCATGAAAATACAGAAAAATCTTTAAATGAGAAGGTGTGTCCAAACTTTTGGTCTGTACTCTGTGTACTTTTATTGTTTGTTTTTTTTTTAATTTACATAAATAAATGGATTTATTGGAAAATGTATTTATTTTTTTCTTTATTTGGGGATTTTTTTTTTTTTAAACATTCTATATATTTTTTTTTTTACTTTATAACATTGTCACAGAGTGGGACATCACTTTATTACATCAGATCGCTGATCTGACACTTTGTGTAGCACTGATCAGCGATCTGACAGGCAGTGCAGGAGGCTTTCCGGCGCCTGCTCTTAGCAGGCGCCGGCAAGCCACCTCAGCGAAGGACCCGGAAGGAGCCCCGCGGCCATGTCTGTCACTACTGACAGCAGCATCAGAGGGGTTAAATGCCCACGATCGGCACTAGCGCCAATCGTGGGCATTGCTGCGGGGTGTCAGCTGTCACATACAGCTGACACCCGCACGCGATCGCTACGGTGCTCACTGTGAGACGACGCGATCGTGCCGCCGAACTAGTACTGCGGTTTGTGGGAACTCAGTTCCCGCAGAGCAGTACTAGTACGGCACATGTTGGGAAGGGGTTAAATCCTTGTTGGTTTATTATCAGGCAGCATAAACCAACCCATGGGAACAAAACTCAGAATTTTCTGACTAAAACAGGAACAAAAACAACAAAAGGAAAACAAAAATGCTGCAACACAGTCCATATGTTGCGGATGGCATCCCGCTCTGGAGCAGCACAAAGCCTCTGGAGACTCCTCTCTCCAGGCTAGCTGAACCCAGACTGCCTGTAGAGCAGAGGTGTCAAACTGCATTCCTCGAGGGCCGCCAACAGGTCATGTTTTCAGGATTTCCTTCGCATTCCACAAGGTGCTGGAATCATTCTGTGCAGGTGATTAAATTATCACCTGTGCAATACAAGGAAATCCTGAAAACATGACCTTTTGGCGGCCCTCGAGGAATGCAGTTTGACACCTCTGCTGTAGAGCTTGGTTATTTAAACCTAAGCCTGTGATTTTCCCATCATGTGATTGATCACATGACCATGACCTCACGCAGGTCCTGACAAGTCTGCCAGGGGAGATAAAGTGGACCTTCTCCCACCTGCTCTATGAAGGTTCACATAAAACCAGCCCTTTTATGCAGCTTAACCCTCACAGCATGTAGTGTGCTGGAGAAAAATGCTCTGGTTTCATATCACTGACGCCGTTAAGCGCAGTGACACATATCTCCCCTCTACCAACCTGCAAGTGACTCTGTCATAATGCATAATATATGTAAATATGTTTCACAAGATAATTTTAGGAAACGGAGGGGTTGTACCTTCTGTTAAGTGACTTCGTAAAAGATTTGTGAAGTTCGCTGTCTTTGGTCCTTGGGAGCGATGAGAGAAACTGCAGTGATGCACCAGACCTGCTGCTGTGTCACTCTGTGGGAGATGCGTGATGTCCGTTATCTCTGAACCTGGGAGCAATGGGAGAAGGTGCCACGGTGCACAGATCCTGTTGTTGGATACAGAGGGATCGCATGGTATCAAGCTGGTCCTGGAGGAGTACTCGGGGCTGGGCTGCTGCACTTTAAGTGTCTCACCTACTTCGGAGGGCGAGTACTCTCCTCCTGGACCACCGTCTCCCATTGCTTCCAGGATCAGAGATAACGGTGATAGTGACACAGCAGCAGGATCAGTGCATCACAGCACTTTCTCTCAACGCTTCCCGGGACCAAAGACAGCGAGCTTCACGCATCTTCTACATATTTATTTATCCATTTGTGAAAAATACTGCTTACTGATCAGTACAGTCATCAATACTTATGACAATGATAGTAAAAACGGACTCGTGAGCCATACACTGATGACACACTGATTTTATTTATTTTACTCACTTACATAGTATCGTTAATTCCACAGAACGTTAGAGACATCACCGGGTCTCACAATCTAAATTCCCTATCAGTATGTTTTTGGAGTGTGGGAGGAAGCCGAATACATGGAGAAACCCCACGCAAACATGCGGAGTACATACCAATTTCTTGCAGTTCTGCAAGGCTCCAGTGCTAATCAGCCACCATGCTACCCGCTGATGGCACCAGTGCAATTTTATCATGTATGTGTTACACCTAGTTGTAAGCAGGGACAATTCATTTACAGTTAGGCATAAACATGACTCTGAAATTAACAGTATAAAAAGTATGACTTATATTTTATGAGTTTATAATAGATTCGCATAGTATACAATTAACAGATTAGGAACTATAGAGAGTGCAATCCATAGGTTATGCTTTAGAGATTGAAATAGGGCCTCCATGAATTTTGGAGACAACCCATCCAGTTCTGACAGTGCAGTGATCTCAGGCTTTCATTCACTGCTCCCTTCACACCAGCTGCTGTTCACTGGCAGGCCTCTGTGTAAATTTAGCACAGGGTGGTAAAATAATTTGCCCACAGAGCAGAAATATGGACTTTATTTAAAGGAGAGCTAGATCAAACTAGAATTGAAATATTATCCCAGGTAAACTATGTTAGAAATACAACTGTTTACCATAGATTTCAATGCAGGAGAAAAGCTACACGTATAAATAACCAAGCCCAGAATATTTATAAAAAATATACCGTATATACTCGAGTATAAGCCAAGATTTTCAGCCCATTTTTTAGGCTAAAAGTGCCCGTCTCGGCTTATACTCGAGTCATTGTCCCAGGGGGTGGGCGGGGGAGCGGCAGCTGTCACATAATACTCACCTCCCGGCGCGGTCCCTGCTTCTCAGATTGTCTCTGACGCCGGCAGCTTGTTCCTGTGTTCAGTGGTCACGTGGTACTGCTCACTAAAGTAATGAATACGGACGCGACTCATCTCCCATAGGGGTGGAGCTCATATTCATTACTTTAGTGAGCGGTACCATGTGACCGCTAAACACAGGAACAAGCTGCCGGTGCCACAGACCATCGCATCGGAGAAGCAGTGACCGCACCAGGAGGGTGACTATGATGTGGGAGGGTGAGCCATGCGATATTCACCTGTCCCCGTTCCACCGCCGGTCTCCGTCTTCCATGCCCTCTGCCTGAACAGTCACTGCAGAGACCCGGAAGACACAGTGGCGCGCCGTGGTGGAACGGGGACAGGTGAATATCGCAAGTGCCAGGGGCCTGAGCGAGTATGTCTTCTTCTTTTTTTTTTTTTTTTTTAACCCCTTAGTGACAGAGCCAATTTGGTACTAAATGACCAGGCCAATTTGTACAATTCTGACCACTGTCACTTTATGAGGTTATAACTCTGGAACGCTTCAACGGATCCTGCTGATTCTGAGATTGTTCTTTCGTGACATATTGTACTTCATGTTAGTGGTAACATTTCTTCGATATTACTTGCGATTATTTTTGAAAAAAATGGAAATATGGCAAAAAAAATTTAAATTTTGCAATTTTCAAACTGTATTTTTATGCCCTTAAATCAGAGAGATATGTCACAAAAAATAGTTAATAAATAATATTTACCACATATCTACTTTACATCAGCACAATTTTGGAAACAATTTTTTTTGTTAGGGAGTTATAAGGCTGGAGTCACACTTGGCGTAACACAATACGCCATGTATTATACGTCCGTACTACGGCCATAATACGGAGAAATGTTCCCAAAATAGTGATCCGTAGTCAGGGTGTGTCAGCGTATTTTGCGCATGGCATCCTCCGTATGTAATCCGTATGGCATCCGTACTGCGAGATTTTCTCGCAGGCTTGCAAAACCGACATCTAATGGATTTATGTGCTCAAATGTTCGGGAAAACATATATACAGTGTGTGTGTATATATATATATATATATATATATATATATATATATATATATATATATATATATATATATATATATATATATATATATATATATATAGTCATTGAGACACATATATATATATTCTGTATTTAGATTTCATTCAGCGCGATATCTGTGAACAGCCGGTAATTCAATTGCCGGCTTCTCATTTCTCCTTCACAAACCCGACATGATATGAGACATGATTACATACAGTAAACCATCTCCTATCCCCTTTTTTTTGCATATTCCACACTACTAATGTTAGTAGTGTGTATGTGCAAAATGTGGGCGCTGTAGCTGCTAAAATAAAGGGTTAAATGGCGGAAAAAATTGGCGTGGGCTCCCGCGCAATTTTCTCCGCCAGAATGGTAAAGCCAGTGACTGAGGGCAGATATTAATAGCCAGGAGAGGGTCCATGGTTATTGGCCCCCCCGTGGCTAAAAACATCTGCCCCCAGCCACCCCAGAAAAGGCACATCTGGAAGATGCGCCTATTCTGGCACTTGGCCACTCTCTTCCCACTCCCTGTAGCGGTGGGATATGGGGTAATGAAGGGTTAATGCCACCTTGCTATTGTAAGGTGACATTAAGCCAGATTAATAATGGAGAGGCGTCAATTATGACACCTATCCATTATTAATCCAATTGTATGAAAGGGTTAAAAAACACACACACACATGATTTAAAAGTATTTTAATGAAATAAACAAACAGGTTGTTTTAATAATTTATTGCTCTCTCAATCCATCAGCAACACCCTCGCTTGGCAAAATAATAAACGCACAATATACATACCTTCTGATGTCCGATCAAGTCCCACGATGTAATCCATCTGAAGGGGTTAACTAATATTACAGGCATGAGCTGCGATAAACCACTCGCTCGTGCCTGTAATCCCCGGGTGCTGAAAGGAAAGCTGGATCTGTACTTACATTGAGTTGCGGTGATGCGCCCCTGCTGGATGTTCTCATGAACTGCAGCCTGGGAACTTTTTCCCACGCTCCAGATCATATGAGGACATCCACCAGGGGGCGCATCACCGCGACTGAAGGAAATGTAGGTCAATGACCTACATTTCATTCATTCGCCGGGGATTACAGGCACGGAGCACAGCTGCATTTGCAGGGCTCCTGCCTGTAAAATATTTTAACCCCTTAAGATGGATTACCTCGTGGGACGTGACGGTTCAGCTGAGGGTATGTATCTTGTGCGTTTATTATTTTGCCAAGCGAGGGCCTGCAAATGGATTGAGAGAGCAATAAATTATTAAAACAACCGCTGTGTTTATTTCATTAAAATACTTTTAAATCATGTGTGTGTGTGTTTTTTAACCCTTTCATACAATTGGATTAATAATGGATAGGTGTCATAATTGACGCCTCTTCATTATTAATCTGGCTTAATGTCACCTTATAATAGCAAGGTGGCATTAACCCTTCATTACCCCATATCCCACCGCTACAGGGAGTGGGAAGAGAGTGGCCAAGTGCCAGAACAGGTGCATCTTCCAGATGTGCCTTTTCTGGGGTGGCTGGGGGCAGATGTTTGTAGCCAGGGGGGGGCCAATAACCATGGACCCTCTCCTGGCTATTAATATCTGCCCTCAGTCACTGGCTTTACCACTCTGGCGGAGAAAATTGCGCGGGAGCCCACGCCAATTTTTTCCGCCATTTAACCCTTTATTTTAGCAGCTACAGCGCTGAAATTTTGCACATACACACTACTAACATTAGTAGTGTGGAATATGCAAAAAAAATGGGGCTATGAGATGGTTTACTATGTGTAAACCATGTCTCATATCATGTGGGGTTTGTGCAGGAGAAATGAAAAGCCGGCAATTGAATTACCGACTTTTCACTAACACCGCTGCATATTTCTCGCAAGTCACACTGCTGGACCGTGTGGAATCCGTATTTTTCTCGCCCCCATAGACTTTCATTGGCGATTTTTTTGCGCAATACGCTGACAAACGCAGCATGCTGCGATTTTGTACGGCCGTAGAAAGCCGTATAATACGGATCCGTAATATACGGCTAATAGGAGCAGCCCCATTGAGAATAATTGTGCCGTATGTAATGCGAGTTTTACGGACGTAGTTTCTGCGCTCTTACGTCCGTAAAACACGCATGTGTGACCCCAGCCTAAGAGTTAAAAGTTGACCAGCAATTTCTAATTTTTACACCATTTTTTTTTAGGGACCACATCACATTTGAAGTCATTTTGAGGGGTCAATATGATAGAAAATAACCAAGTGTGACACTATTCTAAAAACTGCACCCCTCAAGGTGCTCAAAACCACATTCAAGAAGTTTATTAACCCTTTACGTGCTTCACAGGAACTGAAACAATGTGGAAGGCAAAAATGAACATTTAACTTTTTTTTGCAAACATTTTACTTCAGAACCATTTTTTTTTATTTTCACAAGTGTAAAAACAGAAATTTAACCATAAGTGTTGTTGTGCAATTTCTCCTGAATACGCCGATACCCCATATGTGGGGGTAAACCACTGTTTGGGCGCACGGCAGAGCTTGGAAGAGAAGGAGCGCCGTTTGACTTTTTCAATGCAGAATTGGCTGGAATTGAGATCGGATGCCATGTCACGTTTAGAGAGCCCCTAATGTGCCTAAACAGTGGAAACCCCCCACAAGTGACACCATTTTGGAAACTAGACCACTTAAGGAACTTATCTAGATGTGTGGTGAGCACTTTGAGCCCCCAAGTGCTTCACAGAAATTTATAAAGTAGAGCCGTGAAAATAAAAAATCCTTTTATTTTTCCTCAAAAATGATTTTTTAGCCTGCAATTTTTTATTTTCTCAAGGGTAACAGCAGAAATTGGACCCCAAAATTTATTGTGCAATTTATGCTGAGTAGGCTGATACCCCATATGTTGGGGTAAATCACTGTTTGGGCGCATGGCAGAGCTCGGAAGGGAAGGAGCGCCGTTTTGGAATGCAGACTTTGATAGAATGGTCTGCGGGCGTTATGTTGCGTTTGCAGAGCCCTTGATGTACCTAAACAGTAGAAACCCCCCACAAGTGACCCCATTTTGGAAACTAGACCCCCCAAGGAACTTATCTAGATGTGTGGTGAGAACTTTGAATGCCCAACTGCTTCACAGAAGTTTATAATGCAGAGTCGTGAAAATAAAAAATATTTTTTTCTCCACAAAAAAGATTTTTTAGCCCCCAAGTTTTTATTTTCACAAGGGTAACAGGAGAAATTGGACCCCAAAAGTTGTTGTCCAATTTATCCCGAGTACGCTGATGCCCCATATGTGGGGGTAAACCACTGTTTGGGTGCACAGCAGAGCTCGGAAGGGAGGGAGCACCATTTGACTTTTTGAGCGCAAAATTGGCTGTGGCGTTTAGAGTCCCCCTGCTGTACCTAAACAGTGGAAACCCCCCAAATATAACTCCAACCCTAACCCGAACACACCCCTAAGGCTTCTTTCACACTTCAGTTGTTTGGCGTCAGTCAGCTCCGACATAGTGACGTTTTTTTGACGGATCCGTTACTTGGCAGTTGTCTGGGAAAAGTATCTACTTTTTGGAGCATGCGCAATTGAAAAAGCGGATTGGGGTGACGGATCCGCCGAAATGACGGTAACGACGGATCCGTCGCCCATAGGCGGCCATTCTATGGAATGACGAACGCGACGGATCCGCCGTGAACCGCCATTTCGGCGCAGACAAAAAATGTTACAATGGCCGTCAATGTCTAGATGACGTCCGCCAAATCTCGACGCATCCGTCACATGGCGGATGGAACGGACGACCATCCGCCACAATCCGTCGCTAACGCATGTCTATGGGAAAATAGCGGAACCGCCAAAAAAAATTGGCGGATCCGCTATTTGACGAAAATGGCGGTTTCAGACTGACGCCAAAAGACTGAAGTGTGAAAGAGGCCTAACCCTAATGCCAACCCGATCCATAATCCTAATCACAACCCTAAGGATAATCGCAACCCTAACCTCAAAACAACCATAACCCTAATCAGAACTCTAAATCCAATACACCCCTAATCCTAATCTCAACCCTAACCTTAAACCTAACCCTAATCCCAATACACCCCTAATCCCAACCCTAACCTTAACCCTAATCCCAAACGTAACCCTAATGCCAACCCTAATCCAAACCCTAATTCCAACCCTAACCCTAACTTTAGCCGCAACCCTAGTCCTAACTTTAGCCCCAACTCTAACTCTAGCCCTAACTTTAGCCCCAACCCTAGCCCTAACTTTATCCCCAACCCTAACCCTAAATTTAGCCCCAGATCTAACCCTAAATTTAGCCCCAGCTCTAACCCTAAATTTAGCCCCAACCCTAACCCTAAATTTAGCCCCAACCCTAACCCTAGCCCTAACCCTAACCCTAATTTTAGCCCCAACTCCTCTCTCCTGCCGGCCGGCAGATGGCAGTAGAGAGCGGGCGCATTGCGCATGCGCCCGCCATTTTCTTTCCATAGGAAGAAACCGGCAGCCAGGAGAAGACACAGGAGGACCCAGGGACACCGGTAGGTATGATAGGGTCCCCGAATCCCCCTATTTCTCTGTCCTCTGATGTGCGATCACATCAGAGGACAGAGAATTACACATCGCTTTTTTTTTTTTTGCGGTCGCCGGTAAACAGTTAATTACCGGCGATCGCAAAACAGGGGTCGGTAAAAACCAACCCCGATAATGTTCTTTGGGGTCTCGGCTACCCCCAGCAGCCGAGACCCCAAAGATGTGCCGGTCGGCGGGCGCACTGCGCATGCGCCCGCCATTTTTAAGATGGCGGCGCCCATCGGGAGCCACGAGGAGCACCGGGGGAGACAGGTGAGTATCGGGGGGGCATCGGGGGCGATTGGGGACCCCATTTCTCTGTCCTCCGATGTGCGATCACATCGGAGGACAGAGAAATTAAATGGGAAATCGCGTTTTTTGGGGGTTTTTTGCGACCGCCGGTTAACGGTTAATTACCGGCGATCGCAACTCGGGGGTCGGTAAAAAAAAACCCGAATCATGTTCTCTGGGGTCTCGGCTACCCCCGGTAACCGAGACCCCAGAGAAAATCTGACTCTGGGGGGCGCTATTCACTTTTTCCACAGCGCCGTTAATTAACGGCGCTGTGGTTTAAGTACCCTTAGCGGCCGCCTTTAAAAGGCGTATCGGCGGTCATTAAGGGGTTAAGTTGCAGCAGCAGCAGCAGCATATGGGGCATAATATTCTATGGAGCATCTTATGGGGCCATCAACCTTTGTGCAGCATTATATGGGTAATAATATTCTATGGAGCATCTTATGGGGCCATCATTAACCTTTTATGCAGCATTATATGGGGCATATTTTAATATGGAGCATCTTATGGTGCCCATCTGAACTTTATGGAGCATTATATGGGGCGTATTTTGTATGGAGAATCTTATGGGGCCCATCATGAACTGTATGGAGAATTATATGGGGCTCCTGATTCAATATGGATATTTAAAAACACTTAACCTACTGACGTCTATTTAATGGTACAATATCTGCTTGTTGTCATCTACTGCTTATCATCCTGCAGCATTCCCTTTAATGGTACAATATCTGCTTGCTGTCAAATACTTCTTATCATCCTGCAACATTCCCTTTAATGGTATATAACAGTGCCTGCTGAATGTGTGCTAATTCCATTTGTTGCATTGTACTCACTGCTGTGTATCCATGCTGGGGCTACAGGCGATGTTATCTGGTGCAAGGTGTTAGAGCACATGGACGTAGCCAGGCCCAGTGCCTTTGATCATGTAACCTCCCGTGGTGTGTTGGCCAATTGCTAATTTATCTCAAATCAGGTCCCACAATTTCTTTCACCTGATCCTCTACTTAGGGTACCGTCTCACAGTGGCACTTTGGTCGCTACGACGACACGATCCGTGACGCTCCAGCGTCGCTCCATTATCTCTCCAGCGTCGTAGACTGCGGTCACACTTCGCAATGCACGGCGCTGGAGCGATAATTTCATGACGTATTTGCGATGTAGAAGCCATTGGTTACTGGGCGCACATCGTATACAATATCGTGCACACCTTTGTTACACGATGCGATCATGCCGCCACAGCGGGACACTTGACGACGAAAGAAAGTTTCAAACAATCTGCTACGACGTACGATTCTCAGCGGGGTCCCTGATCGCAGTAGCGTGTCAGACACAGCGAGATCGTAAGTATATCGCTGGAATATCACGGATCGTGCCATCGTAGCGACCAAAGTGCCACTGTGAGACGGTACCCTTAGTCCTATAAATTTAGTAGCATTCTAGGGGTGCACGCGTGTGGGGTCTGGCACGCGTTACCCGGCAGTTGTTGTGAATTCTGCTCTTGGGCTCCCTCCGGTTGTTATAAGTGGTAGCGCTGTTGTCTTTGGATCGCTGCATTCATCAGGTGTGTCCACTTATTGCAGTTTTGACTGGGCTATTTAGTCTTGCTTGACCCTTTAGTCAGTGCCAGTTGTCCATTGTTCCTGGAGGATTCACATTCCTGCCTGGTCTCTCCTGCTTTGCTGTTCATTTCAACAAAGAGAAGTTCTGGCTTTGTTTTTTGCAGTCCACATGCTGTGGGCCTTATTGTTCAGTTCTTTTCTATGTTTTTGTCTTGTCCAGCTTGGTCTGTATAAGGATTTGTTCAGCCAAGCTGGTATCTCTGGAGATGCAGATATACCCTCCATATCTTTAGTTAGCTGTGGAGATTTTGTATTTTCTGTGGTGGATATTTTCTAGTGTTTTAATACTGACCGCATAGTACTCTGTCCTATCCTTTCTATTCAGCTAGAGCGGCCTCCTTTGCTAAATCCTGATTTCAGTCTGCGTATGTTATTTTCCTCTCCTCTCACAGTCAATATTTGTGGGGGGCTGTCTATCCTTTGGGGATTTTCTCTGTGGCAAGATAGTTTTCCCTTTTCTATCTCTAGGGGTATTTAGTCCTCCGGCTGTGTCGAGATGTCTAGGGAGTGTTAGGTACATTCCACGGCTACTTCTAGTTGCGGTGTTAAGTTCAGGGTCTGCGGTCAGTACAGGTACCACCTTCTCCAGAGTACGTCTCATGCTGCTCCTAGGCCACCAGATCATAACAGGCAGTAAAGTATCGTGAAGTGCAGTTAATTCAATGGCAGTTAGTCTCGGCAGGAGTCAGGACCCCACTCTATATCGCTGTTTCTTTTGAGTATGTCTGCTGAGTAAACACTTGTTATTACTTGGATCTAGCTTTTCGATTAACCCATCTTACTCCTTCATCATGGATCAACATATGCGCTTACAGTACTCCTCTGCTTACCTGCTCCTCAACCTCAAATCTGTCCTAATAAAACATAAAACAAGCCACCCACTCTCCTTTTCCCACCTGCTCTGTCTCCCTCTGCTTCTCCTCACTGCTGGCGACATATCTCCCAACCCTGGACCCAACAGCTCCTACCTCCTCCTTTGGCATCAAAGACCTCGCCCTATCCTGGATCTCCTCATACCTTTCCAACCGCACATTAGCGTTTCCCACTCCCACACTACCTCCTCATCCCACCCTCTCGCTGTTGGAGTTCCCCAATGCTCTGTTCTAGGACCCTTACTCTTCTCAATGTATACACTTGGCCTGGGACAACTCATAAAGTGTCATGGATTCCAGTACCTCCTTTATGCTGATGATACTCAAATCTACCTCTCTGGCCCAGACGTCACCTCTCTGCTGTCCAGAGTTCCAGAAGGTCTATCAGCCATATCGCCTCTTGCTTCCTCAAACTCAATGTGGACAAATCTGAACTCATCATCTTTCCTCCATCTCATAGATCTTCTTTACCTGACCTATCTATCCCAATTAACGACATCACGCTTTCCCCCGTACCGGAAGTCCGCTACCTCGGAGTAACCCTGGACTTGCTCTGTCCTTAAAACCAGACATCCAAGCTCTTTCCACTTTCATTCTTTCCTCAACCGCCAATCTACTAAAATGCTTGTGCATGCCCTCATCATCTCCCGCCTCGACTACCGCAACATCCTTTTCTGTGGCCTCCCTGCTAACACCCTTGCACCTCTCCAGTCCATCCTTAACTCTGCTGCCTAATTCATCTCTCTCCTTGCTACTCCTCCGCTTCCTCCCTCAGCAAATCTCTTCACTGGCTCCCATTCCCTCAGCGTATCCAGTTCAAATTACTAATACTGACATACAAAGCCATCCATAACCTGTCTCCTCCATGTATCTCTGAACTAATCTCCCGCTATCTTCCCTCACGCAATCTCTGATCCTCCCAAGACCTCCTTCTCTCCTCCACACTTATTCGCTCATCACCCAACCGCCTCCAAGACTTCTCCCGAGTGTCCCCCATTTTCTGGAATTCTTTGCCCCAACACGTCCGACTATCAACCACATTCGGATCCTTCAGACGGAACCTGAAAACCCACCTCTTCAGGAAAGCCTACAGCCTGCACTGACCCCGCTGCCTCCTCACCAGTACCGGAGCTACCGCCTCACCAACACCGGAGCTCCTGCAACCCTCAACCTATTGTCTCCATCCACACCATCCCGTAGAATGTAAGCCCGCAAGGGCAGGGTCCTCGTCCCTTTGTATCAGTCTGTAAATGTTAGTTTGCTTACTGTAAGTGATATCTGTAATTTATATGTAACCCCTTCTCACGTACAGCACCATGGAATCAATCGTGGTATATAAATAAATAATAATGTCTCAATCAATTTTACTTTATTGGTATCTATTGTTATTTTTGAAATTTACCAGTAGCTGCTGCATTTCCCACCCTAGGCTTATACTCGAGTCAATAAGTTTTCCCAGTTTTTTGTGTCAAAATTAGGGGTCTCGGCTTATACTCGGGTCGGCTTATACTCGAGCATATATGGGTAAGTTAACTATATACAGTACAGAAAACACACCAAAAACAGGCAGAGATGCTTACCTGTCTAAATGGGCCTCAATACAAATGCACAAGCAGGGTGCAGCGGACCCAAATAAGATAGCAAATGCACTCTGTATGTGGCGTGTATGGTTCTGTACACTGTGGCCTCTGTTCACACAGGATGCATTTTAGTTAGCACTGGGCAGCCCGCCATAGGGCATCATTAATAGGCTGAGAACCAGATGCTCTGCATTCCTTGTGTGAACACGCCACATACAGAGTTATGTATCTTAGTGCATTGGTGTACCACACGGCCAATCCCTGATTGAAGGCTGGCTGTTTCATTAGGTATTGCACCTGTGCATTTGCTATTTTATTTGGGTCCGCTGCACCCTGCTTGTGCATTTGTATTGAGGCCCATTTAGACAGGTAAGCATCTATGCCTGTTTTTGGTGTGTTTTCTTGAATTTTTCCTTTTTTTGGTGTTTTTCTTTTTATATACAGTACTGACCAAAAGTTTGGACACACCTTCTTATTTAAAGATTTTTCTGTTTTTTCATGACTATGAAAATTGTACATTCACACTGAAGGCATCAAAACTATGGATTAACACATGTGTAATTATATGCTTAACAAAAACATGTGAAACAACTGAAAATATGTCTTATATTCTAGGTTCTTCAAAGTAGCCACCTTTTGCTTTGATGACTGCTTTGCACACTCTTGGCATTCTCTTGATGAGCTTCAAGAGGTAGTTACCGGGAATGGTCTTCCAACAATCTTGACGGAGTTCCCAGAGATGCTTAGCACTTGTTGGCCCTTTTGCCTTCACTCTGCGGACCAGCTCACCCCACTCTTGGTTAAATAGCCCTTACACAGACTAGAGGTTTGTTTGGGTCATTGTCCTGTTGAAAAATAAATGATGGTCCAACTAAACGCAAACTGGATGGAATAGCATGCCGCTGCAAGATGCTGTGGTAGCCATACTGGTTCAGTATGCCTTCAATTTTGAATAAATCCCCAACAGTGTCACCAGCAAAGCACCCCCACACCATCACACCTCCTCCATGCTTCACGCTGTGAACCAGGCATGTAGCGTCCATCCGTTCACCTTTTCTGCGTCGCACAAAGACACGGTGGTTGGAACCAAAGATCTCAAATTTGGACTCATCAGACCAAAGCACAGATTTCCACTGGTCTAATGTCCACTCCTTGTGTTCTTTAGCCCAAACAAGTCTCTTCTGCTTGTTGCCTGTCCTTAGCAGTGGTTTCCTAGCAACTATTTTACCATGAAGGCCTGCTGCACAAAGTCTTCTCTCAATAGTTTTTGTAGTGATGTGTTCGCTGCTAGACCTCTGTGTGGCATTGACCTGGTCTCTAATCTGAGCTGCTGTTAACCTGCGATTTCTGAGGCTGGTGACTCGGATAAACTTATCCTCAGAAGCAGAGGTGACTCTTGGTCTTCCTTTCCTGGGGCGGTCCTCATGTGAGCCAGTTTCTTTGTAGCGCTTGATGGTTTTTGCCACTGCACTTGGGGACACTTTCAAAGTTTTCCCAATTTTTCCGACTGACTGACCTTAATTTCCAAAAGTAACGATGGCCACTCATTTTTCGTTACTTATCTGCTTTTTTCTTGCCATAATACAAATTCTAACAGTCTATTCAGTAGGACTATCAGCTGTGTATCCACCAGACTTCTGCACAACACAACTGATGGTCCCAACACCATTTATAAGGCAAGAAATCCCACTTATTAAACCTGACAGGGCACACCTGTGAAGTGAAAACCATTCCCGGTGACTACCTCTTGAAGCTCATCAAGAGAATGCCAAGAGTGCGCAAAGCAGTCATCAAAGCAAAAGGTGGCTACTTTGAAGAACCTAGAATATAAGACATAATTTCAGTTGTTTCACACTTTTTTTGTTAAGTATATAATTTCACATGTGTTAATTCATAGTTTTGATGCAGTCTGTGTGAATGTACAATTTTCATAGTCATGAAAATACAGAAAAAGCTTTAAATGAGAAGGTGTGTCCAAACTTTTGGTCTCTACTGTATAGCTACGGGAACAATAGGTTATATAACTTCCTATAACTGTTAGACCACACTGACTTTGGCAGATTTTGGATGCAAAATCTGCAACAAAATACAGCTGCGGACATGAGGGCATGCTGTTAATTTTCAAATCTACAGCATGTCTATTATGTTGTGGATTCGCCTCCGATTCTTCCAACAGATTTCCCCCTTTGCAAGTCTGTGTTTTCGTGAGCGTATGTATCTAACTGCCTCCCTTCTGCAGAAACTCTGTGTGGCCCAAAGACTGATTACTGCAGTTCTCTGCAGACAGTACTTGCTCCAGGCAAACCAGCACTGCCAATCACAAGTCAGGGAAGCGAAGCATGCAATACCAGTGGCGGAACAGTGCACCGAGCCTCTTGTCCACACCCAGGGTGCACAGAGCACCATAATTAGTATACGTAATTAAACTTCAGTTTCTACAGAATGGAGGCAGCGATTAGAACACTAAAGATGGGATTTTTTTTTAAGGGATATATCCCCTACAAGGCTATGTGCTTAGTTTATAATGTCAGTTTGGGCTAATAACAGGAACAGACAGTGAACAACAAACCAACAAACAACATAAAAACAAACACTTCAGGCTCATAGAAAACTAAGGTGCCAAGGACCTAGATGCACACAATATAATCTTTTTGGATCATTTATCGACACGTGTGCACACCTTAAAATGCAAAATAGTATATCCTTGTCACATCATATTAACAACTTCTGTCTGCGTACTAGGTAGTGCAATAATCTGCATCCTTTTTCACTGCACCACTCCAATGTATGCTTATACTTGCATTCCATAAAAAGAGCCTGTAGAAAAAAGGCTTGATGTATATGGGGACTTCGGTATACCCACCCTCCTTTCTACACCCGGATTGCTGGGATCATATTGGAACTCATCTCTGAGACCGGTGACGATATATGTGATGAAGGAATGAACATATACCCGGGTGAGATTTTTTTCTACAGGCTCTTTTTATTAGAATGCAAGTATAAGCATACATTGGAGTGGTGCAGTGAAAAAGGATGCAGATTATTGCACTACCTAGTACGCAGACAGAGGTTGTTAATATGATGTGACAAGGATATACTATTTTGCATTTTAAGGTATTTCCACTACCTAGTGTGCACACGTGTCGATAAATGATCCAAGAAGATTATAATGTGTGCATCTAGGTCCTTGGCACCTTAGTTTTCTATGAGCCTGAAGTGTTTGTTTTTTATGTTGTTTGTTGGTTTGTTCTTCACCGTCTGTTATCGGTTTTTTTTTTAAAGGATATATTAAAAGGTATAATATTTTAATATTTTCACTACTACCTTGCTATACATAATTTCATTTGGATTGGTAGATTTTCCTAAATTAATAACAGGAACAGAATAGCCGGTGTCGGGAGCGCAAAAGGAGAACACGGACACCAGTTAGGCTGGTTTTACCCTAACTGGTGTCTGTGTTCTCCTTCTGTGCTCCTGACACCGGCTATTCTGTACCTGTTGCAAGTCTTTCTCCCCTGTTGTGGGGTGTCCGGCTGGAGCTGCGGGGACCTGCGCACTTATTTCCTCCTCATTGGGACGGCCGCTAGCGCTCCTTCTACAATCCGCCATTTGTTGTTCTATAGTTTGGGCTAATATTCTCCCTTTAGCCTCCACCCGTGCTACAATTGTACGTTACATTGAGTGTTGGATCATTCCTGTGAACCACCATACTATCATACAGTCCAGTGATGGTGCAGAACCAAAAACTGCTCATACCATTATTTGTCGGTGCCTTCTGTATTATAAAGCTAACACCCTATTTAGATGCCTGTATCACAGATAACTTCAAGTGCATTTGCATAATATCTGTCTTTAAGGCTGTATTCACATGTCAGTGTTTCATGCTCCATGTACAGAAATATGAGTCTGTTACTTCAGGTCAAGTGACCCACAATCAGTCTGAGCATTGCGGTCTGTTCATGGACTGTGAAACACGAACGTGCAAATGAATGTACCCTTAAAAGTGGCATTACAATATACGGTAATACCTGCAGGTTTCTGTAGTGTACTCGGCTCCTACAGTGAGATGTTTTTGCTGCTTCTTCACTGGTATAGAACAAACCGCAGAGTTTGCAGTAAAATCCAGTTCTTGGAACCACGAATTCAACACCTATAAACAGCAGAACAGTCACATTACAAAGCACTGTAAGCCTATTAACACATTGTACCTTCCACCTTGATTTCTATAATAATTCCTGTGATTGTTCAGTTAATAAGTAACATTTGTATTAGGTGAAATTCCCATGTTCTCTATGAAAAATTATCATTACATGACTGCACGAACAAAGTTCTATCTTACATACCCAGAGGGATGCTCAACTCTGTAAAGACATCATCCTGCTCCCATGAAGGTGAAGAATTAACGTCCTTTGTTTCTAATTCTGGAACTTCTGGAGACTTCCCTTCTATTGATTTAAGAAAAAATAAAAGGCTTAAATTATTATTATTTATTTATATAGATCAGAAAGGAAAAACAAAATGCAAACTCTGGGCGGCTGCGAGCTGCTGTTTTTAGGCTGGGGGGGGGGCAATATCAATAGCCCCTTACCAGACTGAGAATACCAGCCCCCAGCTGTCTGCTTTAGCAAGGCTGGTTGTCCAAAATGAGGAGAGGATCCCTCGTCGTTTTTTAAAATTTAAATAATGTAAAAAACAGCGTAGGGACCCCTCTATTCTTGAAAATCAATCTTGCTAATTCTGACAGCTGAGGGCTGCATCCCCCAGCTGTTGGTTTTGCCTGGCTGGTTATCAGAAATACAGGGAACCCACCTCATTTCTTTTTAATCATTTAGGTCTCAGGCACCGGCTGATGAATTCTCCTATCAGCCACTCCTGCTCTCGCTGCCGCTAATAACAGCAGTAGTCTCATCAGCCCATGCCAGTGACCGGAGGTAAACTTTTTATCTCTGATCACAGCTGCAGGCTCACGCTGTCATTTGATAGCGTGGGAACCGTGGCACTCTGACCAGTGGTAATGATTTTACCGCCGATCAGATGCGGTGTTTGCTGAGCTGTCAAGCACATGACAGCGTGGCAAACACTGGATGTTCGAGACCCCCATTCAAGTGAATGGGGTCCGGGTTCGGCTCCTTTTCTGGTACCCAATCCTGATCTTTTTTTTTAACTGATCAACCACTGATCAAACATCCAGGGGTCCACCCATCTCTACTAGAGACATACTGTAATCAGTAAAAAAGCAAATTAATGAAATATAGGGCAGTACAAACACTTCAAAGTGTTTACGCAGAAGACCAGTGTAAAACTCTTTTTAGATAGTTGCAAAATGTTTGGTGACGTGGAGTTGCTCAAAAATGTCACAACTTTTGCTGTTATCATGCCAGTTTCAAGCAGTTTTGCCGAAGTGGGCAGAGCTGGCGAGGAGCCAGGATGGTTACACCTGCCCGTCAGAGTCACGTAAAGTGGTTTAAGACTGCAGTAACATTTTTGGCAAGGTGTACAAGGGCGCATGCCATGGATAAGATGCGCCAAATTGTTGAAGTAGCAACAGCCTCTTAATGAATTTGGAGCATATTATTCCTACATACCCGTCATTAGGACTGCAACAGAATAACCAAAGTCTTAATGAATCTGCATCATAGTCTATCTGCCAGTACACTCCAGACTACAGGATGCTGTATAAAAAAGACAGTCTGCCTTTCCTAATGGATATACAAGGCAACAGCAAGGAATTGATATTTTGGCAGCTTTGCATGTATATTATTTAAATGGTCTGCCTGCTAAAAGCAGAAATCCTAATAATATAATTATGTTAAGAATATCTTGCCATTTTATGATGTATTGGTGTGTGTTCATCTACAAGGATCCTACATTTTTAGTGAGAATAGCTTTTGTAGAATTTTTAAAGCGCTACTCCAGCATTTTCTATTATTTGACCATTGGAGTGGTATCACTAATACATATTCCCTGCCCTACCATTATACTTACCAGCCGCCGTCTTCCCGGTGCTGCTTCCGGCCCGTTCCGCCATCTTGTGACTGCAGCTTCAGACTGACCGAAAGCAATGCAACTTCTTCCATTGAGAGGTGACCTACGGATCGCCCAGCAAACACTGGCGCGATCTGTCAGGTCACAAACTGCAGAAGACGATGGAGCAACATCGGAAGTAACAGAAACTGAGAAGTACAATACTAGGGGCAGGAGACATGCATTAATGAGACCATTCCAATGGTGAAATAAAGAAAAACAAACAAACTGTGGACTGGTGCTTTAACAAGGTTGCAATCAAAATTATTCAATCCCCCATAGCAATTTGTGTGTTAGAAAATGTTATAAACTTTCTGCTGTTTGCAGTAAACTAATGAAGCAAGAAAAAATGAAATAGCTGAGCACAACTAATTTAACAAGTGGTTTCTCTAAAACAACTACAGAATGCCACTATTACTGGTCACAGTTATTCAATCCCTTCATGACAAGAGTCTTTATTAGGCTACTGTCACACATCTGTTTTTTGCCGTCAGGCACAATCCAGCGAATTTTGAAAAAAAACGGATCCAGCAAAACTTGCAGCCGGATCCGTTTTTTTCTCATAGACTTGTATTAGCGCTGGATTGCGATGGATGGCCTCACTTTTCATCCGTTTTTTGCCGGATCCTCTCGCTCTCTCTCTCTCGCGCTCTCTCTCTCTCTACTCTACTCTCCCCTCCCCTCCCGGGAGCAGGAAGTGAAAACTCTATCCCCAGGTAAAAAATAAAAAAATTAAAACGGATCCAGCAAAAGAAAAAAAAAAAAGTATCCGTCGCATCAGTTTTTCACAATTTTGCCAGATCTGTTTTTTTTTTTTTAAAATTTGCCGGATTGTGCCTGAAGGCAAAAAACTGATGTGTGAAAGTAGCTTTAGTTAGAGAGCCCTTTGGGAACATAATCCCAAATCCTCTGTGACTTATTTCTATGGTTTTGAGCATATTGCAGAAGACTTTTCTGATGCTTTTGGGTCAGTATAAGGGATATCTTTCAGTTTGGGCATGAAGCCCTTCAGCGTTTATAAAGCGCCTTACTAAACTGAAGTCTCAGTTGCCTCAAAATCTTGCTGCACGTCTTTAGCAAACCTACAATCCTGGATCAGTTACACCAGTTTTGTCAGGTGGAATGGGCCCAAATTCCAACCAACTATTGTGAATAGCTTGTGGAAGGAAATCCCAAACGTTTCACCAGTTTGTTACAGTAAGTAATAAAAATGCCTTAAAACATTCTCTCTCTCATTATTCTGGCATTTAGCAAATATTAATAATTATGGTAATCCTAATTGTCCTAAAACATGAAAGGTTTATTCTGATTTCATGTCCGATATTGAGGAAAACCTGTAGATGTGACTTTATATATAGTGGATGGAAATTTCTGGTTTCAACTGTGTGTGTTAAAAATTCAGTCAGATGTACGATATAGCATAATTCATGTATACTCTTGAAAGGAACATCTGCAGATATAAAATGACTAAAAGCATGGATGCTGATTTTAAGGCCTCAAAGCAACATCCTCAACCACAGCACAGAGAGCAGATACGTACTTACACAGTTTTAGTAGTATATACTGTATTGCTACAACATGCACATTATAACATTTGACAATTCCAAATTGATCAAACTTAATGTAGCTTACCTGAAATGGAGAGCTCTCTTTCTCTTTTATTTCGTCTTTCTTCTTGGATAGGAACTTCTACCATTGTCACGCTGCTGTCTGCGGGAGAATCTATTCTCTTATACAGATCTGAACAGTTTTTATTGATATACTCAGAGGTTACAGGTTCCGAAATGTCACCTATACGTTCCCTTCCAGGATCCTGTTTGTGGAGTCTATTAGGACTTTTATCGTTTTCTTCCACTTTATTGCACTTTTCATTAGTATTCACATTTACATCGGGCACATTTGCAACTGGATCACAGCAGCTGCTGTCTGGACTTGCACTTTCTCTGAGCGATGTGCAGCTCATGGCTGCGGAGGAGCACTCACTGCTGGTTCTTTGACTAAACCTCAATTGTAAATTCACAGTATCAATTGCACACATCTGAATACAATTCTCACTCTCCTTAGGGACAACAGGAATAATTTCTTCAAGCTCCGTAATATCTGGTTCTACAATTAGATCATCTTCTCCAACTTCATCTACCGTCACTAGTTCCTCCATGTTAGTTGGGTACCAGCTTTCGCCTTCCTGTTCACTTCCACTGTCCCAGTCCTGCAATTTCAATAAATGCATACAGTTATATAATGTTACACTTTTATTGATAACTCTGAAATCATGACGAATATGAATGTACCAAGGAAATAAAGTAAAATTAAAGTAAATGATATTACATATAATGATTTGAACAGAAAAGTAACACAAAGTGAAACCAGTGACACAAGAACCAAAGTAAATAGCACAGGGAGTGCTAGCTATATAAATAGCCCATAGAGCAATGTCTGCACAGTAATCAGAATATTGTATCCATCTCTCAAATAATTCAAGTGACTATATCCATGGTACACATATCATTCAAGTGCGGCATTTTAAAAAATGGGCTGCAGCAGTATATAATGATTAGTGTAGGTTCAGCTGCTGCTGCATACCCACATTAATGCCCACATTGCAAGAGATGGAACAATATCCACTTTAATATATAATAGCAGCAGTGAGCACTCTAGTGAGAGTTAGTAAATATATGTACCGTATGTATCCATCAAATGTAGCAGTCATTACCCATAGTTGTAGACAGGCTAGCACTCCTGTGCGCCATCCCCAACACACATTTCACTACACAATAGTTTTCTCAGGAAGTGTGTAGTGAAACGTGCGTTGGGGTTGGCGCATAGGAGTGCTAGCCTGTCTACAACTATGGGTAATGACTGCTGTATCTGATGTATACATACATATATTTACTCTCACTAGAGTGTTCACTGCTGCTATGATATATTATGTCGGATATTGTTCCATCTCTTGCAATGCGGGCATTAATGTGGGTATGCAGCAGCAGCTGAACCTACACTAATCACTATATACTGCTGCACTTGAATAATATATTTATGGATATAGTCACTTGAATTATTTGAGAGATGGTTACAATATTCTGATTACTGTGCACACATTGCTCTGTGGGCTAGTTATATAGATAGCACTCCATGCGCTATTTACATTGGTTCTTGTGTCACTGGTTTAACGTTGTTACTTTTTTGCTCAAATTATTATATGTATCTGTATGTGTATATTGTGTGTCTTCAGTTTAACATTTTTCCTAATAAAATGTAAACAGTTTTATTGATATAGCATGACTCATTTCCCTCTTGATATCTAACATTGTGATCGAGTTGCTATTTATGATATATGGGTATTTTGTTGCATAGATATGCTTAAACCATAATGATGTTGCGTACGAGTTTTTGTTACACAAGGTTATCATTTTGCAGTCTAAACAGGCTGCCAATCACCCGTTGAATAAGCAAACTGCCTATTCGTCAGGTGACATGATCTTTTGTGCTGTGCAAAAGATCATCTTTCTCCCCAGCGCATCCACTCTGCTGATAACAATGGCAGCCTATGTGCTCAGAAAGATCTATTACTGATCGTTCAGTGCGCCTCTGACGCCGAGTCAGCCTACACAGGCTATTATACGGCCGCCAATCGTCAAATAAGCATCTGATTGGCCGTAGTAAAGTGCCCTAGGTAGGCATGTGAAAACGGATCCTTAATGTGAGGGGCACAACCACAGATTTAATGCATTTTACACCAGAAAACTCACAACAGGCACAGAGTAACAAGCTTATTAAAAGGCCTATGACTTCTAATAAATTCATCACATTTTTCTCTGGACTGAAAATGACATAGGCAAGGCCAATCTGAGCAAACTCCCCAAATAGTTTTTAGACATATATATATATTTAGATTTGAGGTACACTAAAATGGTGGATATAGTTTTTAGCTCCTAGCTTATTTGCGTCTTCTGGGATACTCAACAACATTAGTTATCCTAATGCCAAGTAACTCAAAGCTTTCAAAATACATTTATGAAGTCAGGAATCCATCCATACTGGACATTCTAAGGAGAAGAGTTGGTGCTGTTGCTGTCAGAGAAAATCAAACAGTTTTTATTTTTAATCCCAGACACATTCTATAAAAAGAGCACCAGAACAGGGGGATAGGTATGCGGATAGAAGGTTACACTGGTAAAATTAAATATTAATGGACTGTCGTATCTGCAACACAAAACGGTTATACAGTTTACAAGTCAATGTGCTGCAAAATGTCGACAGTTATTAATATGTGCAACAAGGTTACTGGTTATGGGTGACTATATTTAATATATCTTGATATTTAAGAAACCCCAACTGTTACATTTATTGCAGTATCATCTAATAATTCAGTTTTCAGTGCCCTGAAGGAAAGTTAGTAGCGCTATAATAGCTACTGTCCGTGCTTACAGGACTGGTTTGTCTGCCCACACAGATATTGATAGCATTAGCTCATGATTAGAAAGAGATAGATCTGGAGGTTTTCCCAGAACATTTTTTCCAACACAAATATCTATTAACCACAATGTATCATGTACCATTTGCTACCTGAAGAAATCGAAATAGGTGGCTAAGTCCCACTTCACTGTCCATGACAGAAAAAGTACAGAAGAGGGACATATATAGTTATAATTAGTATAGACTGTGTTACGTCTGTGCACCATCTGATATATATCTTTGACACATGTGCCTTTGAGTTACTATTGCCAAGGGAAGTCATGCAAAGTAATTTATACATGAAGCAAACATGTAAAAAAAACTTTGTAAAGCAAAGCTACAAGGCAAGGTCATTGCAGGGCAATTTCCTTACACAACAGCTATGCAATCCAGTGTCAACTATATATCAAATTCGACTGCTCCAGATGAAATAACATAGGCCAGGGACACAAGTCAACGGATCATTTTCATCAATGGGTACAGTTCTTTTTTTAGGCTCTAAATGCTTAAGTTCATGCAATACCATCTCTTAATGACTGGTGGGTTAACACGGCAAATTGTTGATTTATTATTAGATTAAAGGGCACGTTAGTGGCTCTGCTAAAGGCTTGTGGGATTAAATTAAAGGATCACAGAAGCACGGCATTAATTTTTATCTCATGTCTGTTGTTATACTTAAAAGAGCAGCCATAAAAAGGACACACGGGATAAAATATACATAAGCTGATATATAATATATTAGCTTCTTTCTAAGGGCTGGGAGGCAGCTTTCTGTTTGTTGGCCTTATTCAGACGTCCATATTGCACATACATCTTCAATCCATGAATTTCACAGATAGAACACTTACCCATTATAATTTATTTTGCTATTCATATTTTTTTCTGACAGCATGGATAAAATATGCCATAACAAGTTTATATACATAGAGGATGGGGGAAAAAATAAGGAAAAAAGGTCAGCTCACCAGTCTCAGAAGAAATCCAATATTCGTCCACTCACAGAGCCGCCCTGATGAGAGACGTTGTCCATAGCAAATATTGAAAGGAGAATGATCTCCAGCGTGGATTTTCAGGGAGTTAAAATGTCAATTTTATTGGAGACGTGCTTTAAAACCAATGTTGGGCTACATGCATCATGAGAATGGGGTCCCTGGAGGTTCAAACTGACGCATTTCGACCATATAAGGCATATTCATAGTAACATGGTACCATGAATAAGACCTGAATGGTCGAAACGCGTCGGTTTGGACCTCCAGGGACCCCGTTCTCATGATGCATGTAGCCCAACATTGGTTTTAAAGCACGTCTCCAATAAAATTGATATTTTAACTCCCTGAAAATCCACGCTGGAGATCTTTCTCTTATAACAAGTTTATGGGTCCATGATCTCTAGAGAGCACACGGATTGCATCACAGTACAGTGTCTGATTAACATTGCAATGAATAGGAGAATTTTTTCTTAACTTATCTTTACATGAAAAACACTGATGATACACATACCATTTTGTATACATGAAAATAACTCATTTAAATAAGGCCTTGTACAAAACTCTCCATGATCTGTATGCAACAAGAGACCATGCAAAACCATCCCTCACCATTTACAAAATGCTGTCTTAACCTGGTGTGTACCAATAAATTAAGAAGTTTGGAACCTGTTTTTCCAACAGATTTTTCTGCAACACTATTTTAACAGCTTGAATAAAGTTTTATTCACGATCTGTTCAGGAACGTCTTGTTATGAGTTTTGTTTTGATTTGCCTTGCTTTGGCTGCAGTTTGCATTGGGAGAATTTCCCATCGCATATATCTGATGAATGGCACTGTGTAGGTATTCAGCGACATCTGTCACTCATAAGCTTCCAAGAAAAGTGTATACCACAAAATATATTTGTTTGGTTTTTTTTTTGCTGGATTCAAAAAAAACAAAAACACAGCAGAAAAAAAGTACAGGTGCTTCTCACAAAATTAGAATATCATCAAAAAGTGAATTTATTTCAGTTCTTCAATACAAAAAGTGAAACTCCTATTATATAGACTCATTACAAACAGAGTGATCTATTTCAAGTGTTTATTTCTGTTAATGTTGATGATTATGGCTTACAGCCAATGAAGACCCAAAAGTCATTATATCAGTATATTAGAATATTAACCCCTTCATGACCCAGCCTATTTTGGCCTTAATGACCTTGCCGTTTTTTGCAATTCTGACCAGTGTCCCTTTATGAGGTAATAACTCAGGAACGCTTCAACGGATCCTAGCGATTCTGAGATTGTTTTTTCGTGACATATTGGGCTTCATGTTAGTGGTAAATTTAGGTCGATAATTTTTGAGTTTATTTGTGAAAAAAACAGAAATGTGGCAAAAAATTTGAAAATTTCGCAATTTTCACATTTTGAATTTTTATTCTGTTAAACCAGAGAGTTATGTGACACAAAATAGTTAATAAATAACGTTTCCCACATGTCTACTTTACATCAGCACAATTTTGGAAACAATTTTTTTTTTTGCTAGGAAGTTATAAGGGTTAAAATTTGACCAGTGATTTCTCATTTTTACAACAAAATTTACAAAACCATTTTTTTTAGGGACCACCTCACATTTGAAGTCATTTTGAGGGTTCTATATGGCTGAAAATACCCAAAAGTGACACCATTCTAAAAACTGCACCCCTCAAGGTGCTCAAAACCACATTCAAGAAGTTTATTAACCCTTCAGGTGTTTCACAGCAGCAGAAGCAACATGGAAGTAAAAAATGAACATTTAACTTTTTAGTCACAAAAATGATCTTTTAGCAACAATTTTTTTATTTTCCCAAGGGTAAAAGGAGAAACTGGACCAGGGACGTTGTTGTCCAATTTGTCCTGAGTACGCTGATACCTCATATGTGGGGGTAAACCACTGTTTGGGCGCACGGCAGGGCTCGGAAGGGAAGGAGCGCCATTTGACTTTTTTAATGAAAAATTGGCTCCAATCTTTAGCGGACACCATGTCGCGTTTGGAGAGCCCCCGTGTGCCTAAACATTGGAGCTCCCCCACAAGTGACCACATTTTGGAAACTAGACCCCCCAAGGAACTTATCTAGAAGCATAGTGAGCACTTTAAACCCCCAGGTGCTTCACAAATTGATCCGTAAAAATGAAAAAGTACTTTTTTTTCACAAAAAAATTATTTTAGCCTCAATTTTTTCATTTTCACATGGGCAACAGGATAAAATGGATCCTAAATTTTGTTGGGCAATTTCTCCTGAGTACACCAATACCTCACATGTGGGGGTAAACCACTGTTTGGGCACATGGTAAGGCTCGGAAGGGAAGGAGCGCCATTTGACTTTTTGAATGGAAAATTATCTCCATCGTTAGCGGACACCATGTCGCGTTTGGAAAGCTCCTGTGTGCCTAAACATTGGAGCTCCTCCACAAGTGACCCCATTTTGGAAACTAGACCCCCCAAGGAACTCATCCAGAGGCATAGTGAGCACTTTAAACCCCCAGGTGCTTCACAAATTGATCCGCAAAAATGAAAAAGTACTTTTTTTTCACACAAAATTTCTTTTAGCCTCAATTCTTTCATTTTCACATGGGCAACAGGATAAAATGGATCCTAAAATTTGTTGGGCAATTTCTCCTGAGTATGCCGATACCTCATATGTGGGGGTAAACCACTGTTTGGGTGCACGGCAAGGCTCGGAAGGGGAGGCGTGCCATTTGACTTTTTGAATGGAAAATTAGCTCCAATCGTTAGCGGACACCATGTCGCGTTTGGAGAGCCCCTGTGTGCCTAAACATTGGAGCTCCCCTACAAGTGACCCCATTTTGGAAACTAGACCCCCCAAGAAACTTATCTAGATGCATAGTGAGCACTTATAACCCCCAGGTGCTTCACAGAAGTTTATAACGCAGAGCCGTGAAAATAAAAAAATAATTTTTCTTTCCTCAAAAATGATTTTTAGCCCAGAATTTTTTATTTTCCCAAGGGTAATAGGAGAAATTGGACCCCAAATGTTTTTGTCCAGTTTGTTCTGAGTACGATGATACCCCATATGTGGGGGTAAACCACTGTTTGGGCGCACGGCAGGGCTCGGAAGGGAAGGCACGCCATTTGGCTTTTTGAATGGAAAATTAGCTCCAATCATTAGCGGACACCATGTCGCGTTTGGAGAGCCCCTGTGTGCCTAAACATTGGAGCTCCCGCACAAGTGACCCCATTTTGGAAACTAGACCTCCCAAGGAACTAATCTAGATGTGTGGTGAGCACTTTGAACCCCCAAGTGCTTCACAGAAGTTTATAACGCAGAGCCATGAAAATAAAAAATAATTTTTCTTTTCTCAAAAATGATTTTTTAGCCCACAATTTTTTATTTTCCCAAGGGTAACAGGAGAAATTGGACCCCAAAAGTTGTTGTCCAGTTTCTCCTGAGTACGCTGATACCCCATATGTGGGGGTAAACCACTGTTTTGGCACACGTCAGGGTTCGGAAGGGAAGTAGTGACGTTTTGAAATGCAGACTTTGATGGAATGCTCTGCGGGCGTCAGGTTGCGTTTGCAGAGCCCCTGATGTGCCTAAACAGTAGGAACTCCCCACAATTGACTCCATTTTGGAAACTAGACCCCCAAGGGAACTTATCTAGATGTGTAGTGAGCACTTTGAACCCCCAAGTGCTTCACAGAAGTTTATAACGCAGAGCCGTGAAAATAAAAAATGTGTTTCCTTTCCTCAAAAATATTTTTTTAGCCCAGAATTTTTTTATTTTTGCAAGAGTAACAGGAGAAATTGGACCCCAAAAGTTGTTGTCCAGTTTCTCCTGAGTACGCTGATACCCCATATGTGGGGGTAAACCACTGTTTTGGCACACGTCGGGGTTCGGAAGGGAAGTAGTGACGTTTTGAAATGCAGACTTTGATGGAATGCTCTGCGGGCGTCAGGTTGCGTTTGCAGAGCCCCTGATATGCCTAAACAGTAGAAACCCCCCACAAGTGACCCCATTTTGGAAACTAGACCCCCCAAGGAACTTATCTAGATGTGTGGTGAGCACGTTCAACCCCCAAGTGCTTCACAGAAGTTTACAACGCAGAGCCGTGAAAATAAAAAATCATTTTTCTTTCCTCAAAAAAGATGTTTTAGCAAGCAATTTTTTATTTTCACAAGGGTAACAGGAGAATTTGGACCCCAATATTTGTTGCCCAGTTTGTTGTGAGTACGCTGATACCCCATATGTGGGGGTAAACCACTGTTTGGGCACACGTCAGGGCTCGGAAGGGAAGTAGTGACATTTGAAATGCAGACTTTGATGGAATGGTCTGCGGGCGTCACATTGCATTTGCAGAGCCCCTGATGTACCTAAACAGTAGAAACACCCCACAAGTGACCCCATTTTGGAAACTAGACCCCCGAAGGAACTTATCTAGATGTGTGGTGAGCACTTTCAACCCCCAAGTGCTTCACAGAAGTTTATAACGCAGAGCCGTGAAAATAAAAAATAATTGTTCTTTCCTCAAAAATTATGTTTTAGCAAGTAATTTTTTATTTTTGCAAGGGTAACAGGAGAAATTAGACCCCAGCAGTTGTTGCCCAGTTTGTCCTGAGTACGCTGGTACCCCAAATGTGGGGGTAAACCACTGTTTGGGCGCACGTCGGGGCTTGGAAGGGCGGGAGCACCATTTGACTTTTTGAACGCAAGATTGGCTGGAATCAATGGTGGCGCCATGTTGCGTTTGGAGACCCCTGATGTGCCTAAACAGTGGAAACCCCTCAATTCTAACTTCAACACTAACCCCAACACACCCCTAATCCTAATCCCAACTGTAGCCATAACCCTAATCACAACCTTAACCCCAACACACGCCTAACCACAACCCTAACCGCAACACACCCGTAACCCTAATTCCAACCCTAATCCTAACCCTAATCCCAACCGTAACCCTAATCCCAACCCTAACCACAACTGTAACCCCAACGCACCCCTAACCCTATCCGTAACCCTAACCACAAGCCTAATCTTAACCCTATTTCAAACCCTAGCCCTAATTCCAACCCTAACTCTAATTCCAACCCTAACCCTAAGGCTATGTGCCCACGTTGCGGATTCGTGTGAGATTTTTCCTCATGATTTTTGAAAAATCTGCAGGTAAAAGGCACTGCGTTTTACCTGCGGATTTACAGCAGATTTCCAGTGTTTTTTTGTGCAGATTTCACCTGCGGATTCCTATTGAGGAACAGGTGTAAAACGCTGCGGAATCCGCACAAAGAATTGACATGCTGCGGAAAATACAACGCAGCGTTTCTGCACGGAATTTTCCGCACCATGGGCACAGCGGATTTGGTTTTCCTTAGGTGTACATGGTACTGTAAACCTGATGGAAAACTGCTTCGAATTCGCAGCGGCCAATCCGCTGCGGATCCGCGGCCAATCCGCTGCGGATCCGCGGCCAATCCGCTGCGGATCCGCTGCGGATCCGCGGCCAATCCGCTGCGGATCCGCGGCCGATCCGCTGCGGATCCGCTGCCGATCCGCTGCGGATCCGCTGCGGATCCGCTGCGGATCCGCTGCGGATCCGCGGCCGATCCGCTGCGGATCCGCTGCGGATCCGCTGCCGATCCGCTGCGGATCCGCTGCGGATCCGCGGCCGATCCGCTGCGGATCCGCTGCGGATCCGCGGCCGATCCGCGGCCGATCCGCTGCGGATCCGCTGCCGATCCGCTGCCGATCCGCTGCCGATCCGCTGCGGATCCGCGGCCGATCCGCTGCGGATCCGCGGCCGATCCGCTCTGTGTGCACATGCCATAACCCTAACCCTACCCGTAACCCTAACCCTACCCCTAACCCTACCCCTAGTTCTAACCCTAGTTCTAACCCTAACCCTAGTGGAAAAAGAAAAAAAAATATTTTCTTTATTTTATTATTGTCCCTACCTATGGGGGTGATAAAGGGGGGGGTTTATTTATTATTTTTTTATTTTGATCGCTGTGATAGAACCTACCACAGCGATCAAAATGTACCTCTAATGAATCTGCCGGCCGGCGGGCGCACTGAGCATGCGCCCGCCATTTTGGAAGATGGCGGCGCCCATGATGGAGGCGGACGGGGACCGGGAGCCTCGGTAAGTATAAGGGGGGGGAGATCGGGGCACGGGGGGGGCGTCGGAGCACGGGGGGGTGACATAGGAGCAGGGGGGGAGCGGGCAGGAGGACGGGGGAGCGGACAGCAGGACGGGGGAGCCGGCAGGCGGACGGAGGGGACCGGACCCTATAACGGAGCACTGGGGGGGCGATCGGTGGGGTGGGGGGTGGTCACTTCAGGTTTTCCAGCCATGGCCGATGATATTGCAGCATCGGCCATGGCTGGATTGTAATATTTCACCTGTTTTTTAGGTGAAATATTACAAATCGCTCTGATTGGCAGTTTCACTTTCAACAGCCAATCAGAGCGATCGTAGCCACGGGGGGGTGAAGCCACCCCCCCTGGGCTGAAGTACCACTCCCCCTCTCCCTGCAGATCGGGTAAAATAGGAGTTAACCCCTTCACCCGATCTGCAGGGACGCGATCATTCCATGACGCCACATAGGCGTCATGGGTCGGATTGGCACGGGTTTTCATGACGCCTATGTGGCGTCATGGGTCGGGAAGGGGTTAACAATAAACACCTGTAAAGGCTTCATAAGCATTTAAAAAAGGTCCCTTACTTAGTCTGTTTCAGCAGGATCCACAGTCATGGGGAAGACTGCTGACTTGACAGATGTCCAGAAGGCGTCATTGACACACTCCACAAGGAGGGGAAGCCACAAAAGGTCATTGCTAAAGAATCTGGCTGTTCAGAGTGCTGTGTCCAAGCATATTAATGGAAAGATAAGTTAAAGGTAAAAGTGTGGTAGAAAAAGGTGCACAAGCAACCGGGATAACCGCAGCCTGGAGAGGATTGTTAAGAAAAGGCCATTCAAAAATTTGGGGGAGATTCACAAGGAGTGGACTGCTGCTGGAGTCATTGCTTCAAGAGTCACCACACACAGACGTGTCCAGGACATGGGCTACAAGTGTCACATTCCTTGTGTCAGCCACTCATGACCAATAGACAAGGTCAGAAGCGTCTTACCTGGGCCAAGGAGGACAAGAACTGGACTGTTGTCAGTGGTCCAAGGTGTTTTCAGATGAAAGTAAATTTTGCATTTCATTTGGAAATCAAGGTCCCAGAGTCTGGAGGAAGAATGGAGAGGCCACAATCCAAGCTGCTGGAAGTCTAGTGTGAAGTCTCCACAATCAGTGATGGTTTGGGATCCATGTCATCTGCTGCTGTAGGTCCACTGTGTTTTATCAAGACTAAAGTCAGCACAGCCGTCTACCAGGACATTTTAGAGCAGTTCATGCTTCCCTCTGCCGACAAGCTTTTTGGAGATGGAAATTTAATTCTCCAGCAGAACTTGGCCCCTGTCCACACTGCCAAAAGTACCAATATCTGGTGTACAAACAACAGTATCACTGTGCTTGACTGACCAGCAAACTCGCATGACCTTAACCCCATAGAAAATCTATAGAGTATTGTCAAGAGGAAGATGAGACATTAGACCCAACAATGCAGATGAGCTGAAGGCTGCTTTCAAAGCAACCTGGGCTTCCATAACACCTCAGCAGTGCCACAGGCTGATCGCCTCCATTTCACACCACATTGATGCAGTAATTAATGCCAAAAGAGCCCGACCAAGTATTGAGTGCATTTGCTGAATATACATTTCAGTAGGCCAACATTTCGGATTTTAAAATAATTTTTCAAGCTGGTGTGATAAATAGAGTTGAGCTTATTTGCTTGGATCTCTGCTTATTTGGCAATCTATAGCCCTTATCGAATACGCTGCAGAGGGAACCCGGATTCTTGAATCGTGCAGGCTGATCAGCTATTCGGCTCCACAGCTGCATGTGTCACGGCTGTGTGACATTCACGGCACATGCATTGAGAGCCTGTGTTTTGGGCTTTTCATTCGTGTGTCATGACTGTCACTCAGCTGCGACATATGCAGCTGCGGAAGTCGGGTTCCCTCTGCAGCTTATTCGGTAAGCGCTATAATGCCTAATAAGCAGGGACACGAGCAAATTCGTTCAACTCTAGTTATAAAGTATTCTAATTATAGATAGAGATAATTATTTTTGGGTTTTCATTGGCTGTAAGCCATAATCATCAACATTAACAGAAATAAACAGATGAAATAAATCACTCTGTGTGTAATGACTCTATATAATATGAGTTTCAATTTTTTATTGAAGATATTCTAATTTTGTGAGAAGCTTTGATTTTACAAGCTCTTTGATTTTCTACACATTTAACTTTAAAGAGCTTTGCCCACTACTTTTTCATTGATGGCCTATCCTTAAAATATGTCCTCAGTATCTGACAGGCCAAGGTCCGACGCCCCCGCCAATCTGCTGTTATCAGTGGCGGCCGCCAGCTGTAAGTACTCAGAGGTGGCAGTCTTCCGATCGTGGCCATCAAAGGGTACTACACATCCGCCTCCTATTGGAGGCTCCGCAAGTGAGTACTTCCTGCCACCAACACAGATAACAGCTAATTGCGGGGGTGCCAGGTGTCGGACCCCAGTTGATCAGACATTGATGACCTATCCCAGGGATAGGTCATCAACCAAAAAGTAGTGGACAACCTCTTTTATGTAGTCTGTTGCCATAAATCAGCAGATAAGCGCTCAGAAAAAAAAAAAAGATACAAAATTTCCTATTAGACTTAACAGATAGATAGATAAATTTTGAATTTCACTTACTTTATTTTTGGTTGATGGAGTGATATCTCTCTCTTCCACACCTTCTTCAGACTTGTCCAGTGTATTATTATGATTCACTCCTTTTTCTTTTACGTCAGTCTGATAAATCATACAGAAGAACAAGAACATGACTGGATTATGTCTGAGAGACATTGGATATGTATCTAATGTGGTGTTAGCTGTGTCAAGGTTTACAATGTATGATATGGAGCAGATTGTATTGTAAATTATGGCTCATGTTCAGAATAGGCAAATTGATTCCTCCATAGTTCCAAAAATGTCAAAGAAAAAAGATAGATTTAGTACATTTTGACTGGGGCTAGAGGACAACTTTGGCCACAACACAGGTCGCACTGCCACAGGTTGCTGCATAATGCAGGTGAATGGGGTCACACTGCGACCTGCAGGGTATGGCAATTGCAACAAGAAAGTCGCAAAAAAATAAACTAGTTTGATTTTTTGCGGCTCGTTCATTACAGTCCCACTACACTACTGGCCAAAGATTGACACCATTCATCTGTGTTACACTGTCATGTATTCTATTCTAACCTGTTAGTCTGATTTTACTGTACCCGGCATATGAATTGCCGGCTTTTCAAATGCGATCGGTGTGTAAAAATCGGACAGCACTCGCATGGTCTGAGTGCTGTGTGATTTTTTTTTTTTTTACTCGCACCCATTGACTTCTATTGCGGGATGTGATCCGATTTCCGATTACAATCGCAGCATGCTGCAACTTTTTTCCAGTCCGATCGTGATCTGATCCGAACTGGAAAAAAAATGCAGATGAACACACAATCATAGAACAACATTGGTCCAAATTCAATCCGATTATCCGATTATTTATCGGATTGCATTTGTCCAATTTCATCGCAAGTGAGAATGAGCTTATAAAGTCAAACTTTGTCAGAATTTGGAAAAATTGGCCTGGTGAGGAAGGTGAAAAAAGGCAGGGGGTGAAGGGGTAATTAAACTTTGATTTTTTTTGTCTGCCCTGTAGCAGATAGTCATACCTAACATAAATAACATTTTCCATATGTCTACTTTATGTCCACATAATGTTTTCTGTGATCTTTCATTTTAGATTTTTAGACTGGATTTTTGAGGGATGTTAGAAGGGTTAAAAGTTAAGCAGCAAATTTATATTTTTACACGTAAACTTACAAAAAAATTTTTTGAGACCTAATTAGGTTTGAAGTTACTTTGAGGGGCTTATTTACTGGAAATCCCTTCCAAAATAATACCATTTTTAAAATTGAACCCTTCAGTGTATTCAGAACTGCTGTCAGTGTTTCATGAGTTAACACAAAGTAAAATTTTAAATAAAATAAAACATTTTGTTCTAATAAAATATTGCGTGAACCCTATATATTTTTCAGATTCATATGGGGTAGTAGGAAAAAAATAACCCCCTAATTTATGATGGAATTTCTGCCAAGTACGCCATTACCCTAAAGTTATCATGCTATCAGTGATGACAGTGATGTGAACAGAGTTTATCGGCTAAGAACTCCACTCACTTTATTCACGTCACCGTGAGACATTGATGCTGTGCTTTGACGCTCAGCTCAATGTCTATGCTGGATGCCAAGTTGAATGCTCACATCATGCCAACGTTCAGCATGGCATCTAGATGTAGCAGAGCTACGCTTGTCGCAGGACAACTGGATTATCATCTCTTCTGACAGGTGATTAATATGGTTGTTTATTATATTTTTCCTTTATCTTTATTTCAATTAAAGGACTTTATTCTGGGTGTTTTTATTTACAAAATGACTATGGGGTTAGTAATGGGGGCGTCTTATAGACTCCTCTCCATTATTAACCCCTGGGCTTGATGTCAGCTGGCAACACAAACCTGACATTAACCCCAATACTATTACTCCATTTGTCACCGCATCAGGGCAAATGGGAAGAGTGGAGGCTAAGCACCAGAATTGGCGCATCTTATGGATGCCCCATTTCTGGGGTGGTTGAGAGTTGATGTTTTTAGTCTGGGAGGGGGGCCAATATCCATGGCCCCTTCCTAGGATATTAATATCAGCCCGCAGCTGTCTGACTAGCCTTTGCTGGTTATTAATGTTAGGGGTGCCCACATCATTTTTGGGGGAGCTCCCACATTTTTATAAGGCTAAATATGCAGCTGTGAGCTGACATTAATAGCCTGGGAAGCTTCATGTTTATTACCCCCTACCCAGCCCTTACAGTACTAAAGCAACAGAAAATTCCCCAAAAGTTACCCATTTTTTGGAAATTACACCCCTTGAATATCTTACATGTTGATTGTGGTTTTTATGTACTGCAGTACTCATGCAAACTCCAAGGCCATAATTTGCTTCAGGGTTGCCGTGGTAACCATCTGGTGCTAGGATTATGGGGTACCAATGGGGTTAATCATCTAGATGCTGCTCTCGCTATTGGCAACGGCATCTAGTGTATCAAAAGGCCGCGATCGGTGATGACGCCGAACATGAGTGATGCAGGAGGGTGTATAACACCCTTCTTCACTGCCTGATGGCTGGCTCTGATCACTGTAATTGGTCTGTACTCACAGACAGATCATCACATGATCGCCAGGCGGTCCCAAAGAGCTGATTGGTCCTTGGCCAGTTAACTGCATGTCTCTGGTATCCAGGGTAGCAGTTTGTATTAAACTGTTACCATGTGATTTTGATCAGTGATGGTATAAATCAATCACATACATATATGGTAGAATGCAGGAAGGCACCACATCCCCCCCACATATAGGTATGTAATTTTGTGTTAAGGAACTAAACACTATGCTGAGCTGTGTGTTTTTGTTTTTTTGTGAATTTATTTCTCTATAGACAACCTTTGGGGAGCCTGAAAAAAACAGTATTGCATTTTTTGATGTGAATAAAGGCCAAAAACACGAGAAAAAAAGTGGCAAACAGCATTTCTGCATGTGGGAGCACTAGGATTCCGTAATGGAAGGAATTATCTGTTTCTGACTCTTCCTCTTGTTATAGCCATGCGTCCCAGGATCTAAGTTACCTGTTCAGTGTCTTTGCTTTCTCTTACATCCTCTCTTCTTTCATTTGCTTCTGTATCCACATTCTGCTGTGTGCCACCTTCAGTCTCTTTATTTAGCTTAGACTCTAATGTGTCCTTTTTGACGGCTTCTTCTATGTGACTCTCTTTGTCTTCTCGTGGCTTGCTTTCTTCTTTCCTTTTGGTTTTTCCAGATGTATCTGAGGCCTTTGCCTCAGATTTTAGCTTGGACTCCTTCCTATAGTGTTCCCCTTCTCTGCTTTTGTACCTGGATGACGAGTGAGAATTGCCATATTTGTCCCTGTGTCCTCTAGATGAATCAGTTCGCTCATCAAGCTCTTGCTTGTCAGACAGTCTGTTGTAGTGCCTCCGCTCATGCACCCAGTGGTCTGTCCTGTCCCTTTTTTCTTCCCCACATTCCCTCCATGTACCTAGTTCTCGCTCATCCTCCCACCTGCTATATGCTTGTTGATCCCAGGAATCCCTTCCATTTCCCCACTCGGATCTAGATGCTCCTAACGGACTATGCGATGAACTACATGATGTAAAGCTTGGAGTGTGGGACCTTGGGGACAAGGAGCGGCTCACAGGACTGCGCGATCTAGGCCTTTCATTTCGATATCTGCAAGTTAAAACAAATATGTCATAAGAGGCACACAAAACCGAACTACCCTGTGGTATAGTATAGTGATAGCTTGCCTGTCTGTTTCGCGAAATAAGTCTCTTTCCCTCTGTGAATGAATATCATGGATAATGGCATCAACAGTCTTACCGGGCTTCTACAAAGAAAATAAATATCTTAATTAATATATGAAATAGAATGTGATGATAATTATCTACATACTGAATCTGAGGTCATGGACTCATGGAACTGTTATAATATGATAGCCCCCACCCATATGCATCATTAGGACATAGTCATTACATAGAGTGGCTTGCAAAAGTATTCACCCACTTGGCTTTTTACCTATTTTGTTACATTACAACCAGTTTGTAAATATTTTTGTTAACCCATTTGTATGTGATGCATCACCACTAAATAGTCTAAGTTACTGAAGTGAAAAATATAGGCATAAATTAAATTTATGGGATCAAATAACTAAAATTTGACATATGTATATGCATTTACCCCTATTGCTATGAAGGCCCTAAATAATCCCATTCATAAGTCACATGCATTAGTGAAAGGAAGTCCACCTGTATGCATTCTAAGTGTCACATGGTCTGTCAGTATATACAAACCATTTCTGAAAGGCCACAGAGGATACAACACCATTAAGCAAGAAGCACCACTAACCAAACAACACCGTAAAGACCAAGGAGATATCCAAACAAGTTAGGGACAAAGATCTTGAGAAATACTAGTTAGGGTTGGATTAGAAAAAAAAATATCCCAATCTTTGATGATCCCCAAAGCACCATCACATCCATTATCATCAAATGGAAAGAAAATGGTACTTGTCACGGTACTGTTGCAGGATTTTTCGGGGAAAAGGGCTCCTTCCCTATTCCTCACGCTAGGGGGCGCTGTAGTCTATTTCTGTCCCCTGGATTATTCCAGAAGGTGGAAACGTCAGAGTCATGTGCTTTGCTATGCTCCTGACTTACCCTTATCTGCTTCTTCCCCCACCCAGAGTGATGTGAAGCCAAAGTGTATAAGACTGCACTAACCAGACAGACAAGGGAAGACAAACGGGGATAAATGAAAACTGCAATCATACAAAATACACTCACCAAAAGACAGAGTGGAACACAGGGCACAGGGGAGGGTAAGGTAGGTAAAATCAAATTGGAGAAGATGAGGAGGAACACACAAACAAACTCCACGCAGAAATTGCTAGAACTCTCCAAACGCCAGCTTTAAACATCAAACAACTCTTCCAGCTTCAAACCAGGAAGAATGAACCATCACTGACAATTAGCAAATGCCAGTGGCAACCATATATACCAGAGGGGAGTGTCCAACACAGAACAGCTGAGGCAATCCATGATGGAAAGCTCCAGAAGATAAGCTGAAATGATTAACCCTAGCAATACCAGGTCAAAGAAAAACTGCACCGTTTAGTATGATGGTGAAGCAGTTCTTACCAGTGCAGGTCTTCGCATTACCTGATGCTGCAATCTCCTGGCCCCTCTCTGTCGCAGTGTTCCTGTGACAGTACCACAACAAACCTGCCAAGAGAGGACTGCCCACCGAAACTCAGCCCGGGCAAGGAGGGTATTAATCAGAGAGGCAGCACTGAGACCAAAGGTAACCCTGAAGGAGCTGCAGACTGGAGTATCTGCCTATATGACCACAATAAGCCATACACTAGACAGAGTTGGCCTTTATGGAACAGTGGGCACAAAAAAAACTTTACTTACACTTCAAATTTGTACGGTCCATTTTGTTTTTGCCAAAAAAAATGGGAAACTTCCCAAATGTATGGAGGTAGGTGCGGTGGTCAGTTGAGGCCAAAATTAAACGTTTTGGCCACCAAGGTAAACACTATGTCTTGTGCCAAACCAACACAGTTCATCACCCCAAGGACAACATCCCCACAGTGAAACCTGGTGGCACCATGTGGGGATGTTTTTCGGTAGCAGAACAGGGAAAATGCTCCTAGTTGAGGGGGAGATGAATAGTGCAAAATACAGGAACGTTTTTGAGCAAAACCTGTTTGTCAGTCAGGAGGTTCTACTTCCAACAAGACAAAGACTCCAAGCATACTGCAACACTCGAGTGATTAAGGGGTAATGTGTAAATGTTTTGGAGCGGCCTAATCAAAGCGCAGACCTTAATCCAATTGAGAATCTGTGATCAGTCTTGAAGATTGCTGTTCACCAGAATAAACCATCTAAAGGTACCTTCACATTAAGCGACGCTGCAGCGATAGCGACAACGATGCCGATCGCTACAGCGTCGCTGTTTGATCGCTGGAGAGCTGTCACACAGACCGCTCTCCAGCGACCAACTATGCCGAGGTCCCCGGGTAACCAGGGTAAACATCGGGTTACTAAGCGCAGGGCCGCGCTTAGTAACCCGATGTTTACCCTGGTTACCAGCGTAAAATGTAAAAA
This sequence comes from Ranitomeya variabilis, assembly GCF_051348905.1. Taxonomy (NCBI): domain Eukaryota; kingdom Metazoa; phylum Chordata; class Amphibia; order Anura; family Dendrobatidae; genus Ranitomeya; species Ranitomeya variabilis. The sequence continues at coordinate 16,451,517 of NC_135235.1, forward strand.
AAACAAACAGTACATACTTACATTCGCGTCCCCCGGCGTCCGCTTCCTGCACTGACTGAGCGCCGGCCCTAACAGCAGAGCGGTGACGTCACCGCTGTGCTGTACTTTCACTTTCACTTTACGGCGCTCAGTCAGTGTGGGAAGCGGACGCCGGGGGACGCGAAGGTGAGTATGTACTGTTTGTTTTTTTTACATTTTACACTGGTAACCAGGGTAAACATCGGGTTACTAAGCGCGGCCCTGCGCTTAGTAACCCGATGTTTACCCTGGTTACCAGTGTAAAACATCGCTGGTATCGTTGCTTTTGGTGTCAAACACGACGATACATGCCGGTCTGACGACCAAATAAAGTTCTGAACTTTGTTCAACGACCAGCGATATCACAGCAGGATCCTGATCGCTGCTGCGTGTCAAACTAAACGATATCGCTAGCCAGGACGCTGCAACGTCACGGATCGCTAGCGATATCGTTTAGTGTGAAGGTACCTTAACTTGAAGGAGCTGGAGCAGTTTTGCCTTGAGGACCAGACAAAAATCCCAGTGGCAAGATTTAGAAAGCTCCGAGACTTACCCAAAGCAACTTATAGCTGTAATTGCCATAAAAAGAGGCTCTGCAAAGTACTGACTTTAGGGTTGTGAATAGTTTTCAGTAATGTAGTCTTATTTGTTGTTTGCTTCACAATAAAAAGAAAACCAAAAGTTCGCAATTGTAGGCATGTTCTTTACATGAACTAATGCAAACCCTCAAAAAAGACACTGAAATTACGGTTTGTGCAGTAGCAAAACAAAAAATGCCAAGGGGGGGGGGGATGAGTAGATACTTTCACAAGCCACTATAGTGCAGCTGAAAAGAGCAGCTCATCTACAGAACAACCCAGCACCTTTGTGCCTTTCCAATAAGTAGACGTGAGGGGATTGATAGAGGGAAGCAGTGGTGGGTTAGCAAAGGAAGGGGTTCCCAACACCAGGACAACTCCCCTTCACGGTGGTGCACTAGACTTTCTTAGCCTGTAGTAAAAACTATTTTTGTAGGTGTAGAGTTTAATGATTACAGGTGAGGTGCAGTAATAATAATAATTTTATTTCTATATCACCAACATATTCCACAGCACTTTACATTTTAGAGGGGACTTGCACAGATAATAAAACATTACAGAATAACAATAATCACATCAATCAACAGCTACCAAGAGGAGTGAGGACCCTGTTTGCAAGCTACAATCTATGAGGAAATAGGGGAGACACGAAAGGTGGATGGTAACGATTGCTTTCATTGTACGGTGCAGCCATAAATTTAATAAATAGGATGTTCATGTAACACTGCATGAACCAGTAATCAATCAGTATGTATAAAAGTACAGCACAGAGGGGTATTAAATTCATGAAGGGTATGAGAACAGATGATACAAGGGTCCTGGTAATGAAGAAAAGTTTGAATGGGCAACACAGGGATAGTTAGATAAATATGTTGAGGCGGTAGGCCAGTCTGAAGAAATGTGTTAGGGCTCACTTAAAACTGTGGTTATTGGGGATTAACCGAATTGTCCTGGGTAGTACATTCCAAAGAATTGGCGCACCACGTGAGAAGTCTTGGAGACGGGAATGGGAGGTTCTGATTATTGAGGATGCTAACCTCAGGTCATTAGCAGAACAGAGGGCACGGGTAGGGTGGTAGACTGAAACAAGAGAGGAGATGTAGGGTGATGCTGAACCGTGGAACGCTTTGTGGGTGAGAGTGATAAGTTTATATTAAACACTGAAGTGGGTGGGTAACCAGTGCAATGACTGGCACAGGGAAGAGGCATCGGTGCAATGGTTGGTGAGGAATATGATCCTGGCTGCAGCATTCAGAACAGATTGGAGCGGGGAGAGTCTAGTAAAAGAGAGATTTGTCGAGACTTAAAATAGTCCAGACGAGAATGAATAAGAGAAACAGTGAGTGAGACAGTGAGAGTTTTTGCAGAGTCGAAAGTAAGAAAATGGCGAATTCTGGAAATGTTTTTGAGGTATAGATGACAAGAGCGAGCCAGTGATCGGATGTGGGGGGTGAATGAAAGATCTGAATCAAGTATGACCCCAAGGCAGTGGGCATGCTACTGGGGAATAATGGTAGAACCACACACAGAAATGGCAGTGTCAGGCATAGGTAGGTTAATGGAGTGTAGTGAAAAACACATCTAAAATATGCATGAGCTTTGCTAAAGCTTTCAATGTGATTACTGTTTTTGCATGTAAAACATATAAAACAAATATAAAAACCATTGCTGCTTAAAAAATGATGGCAAAACAGCATATGTTGTTTAGATGCATTATCTTGATGTGGTTTTAACCACAGCCAAACTGCAACATCTGAATGTAGTCTAATGTTGGCTACAAAAGAGGCATTGACTCTGTTGAGCTCCAGATTTTTTTATTGGTGTGCCTCAATTTATAGGTGCAAGATACTGGTTTAAAATATACTACCCAATTGGTGGTTAACAACAGGAAATGGAGTCTTACATGCACCAATGGTCTTACGAAACATGCACCAATGGTCTTACGAAACTTTCACACTGTGTGCCCCAATATGCTAGATTTGGTGCATCTTCTAATTGTGACACTAGTACATTTTCTCCATTATTCTTATGATTTACATGTTTTTATATAACATAGGGCACGAGATTTATGTAATGGAATATGCAATACCTCAAGTTGTGATAATACACAGTAGTCGGCACACATGAGACTACTATTACCAGTATCCAATGTATTACTTCAACAGTATCTCACATTTAGGGTCCAGTGTAAGTCAGTTACCAGAAGCACATGCTCAGTCTAATCCCTTAGGTCAGGCAAAGTCCAGGTCAGGAGGTTGTGCAGCTGCCACAAACAAGCCAATGTCCCCAAATTAAATGCAATGGAATGCACAGCCCTTTCTGGCTAGTTTGGTATCACGTAGGCCCAGACAGAAGCTAAAAACAGCCTTCCCTCAGTCCTGCCGGTCTTCATGGGTTAATGCATATTTAATGTATGCTCCCCTGCAGGATATCAGGTTCATTCTATTAATACTCTTCAACTCGTAGTGATTTACTATTATCTATATCTGTTCTTAGGTAAAATGTATTGCTCATCAAGTTTCTCCAAGACAGAAATGTTACTACATGGGTGGCTTATCTGACAGGCAACACAATAAAATGTGTCAGGCATGTGATTGTTTTTCCAGATGTGTATTACAGTCCCCATAAGAAACAGTATGGAATGCTGTAAGCATGTATATCATAAACTAAAGTGCGCAAGGCACAACGCCGAAACGCACGTTGGGGAAGTGGCACCATCGCTGATTACAGGTACGGTAATTTTGTCTTCTTATTCTACAACATGGCCATTTGCATCTATACTCAGGTTCCCCTTTGTGGCCAGTACATATGTACTATTGCACTACAGTTTATGATATACATGCTTATGTCCACATGGGGCAGGATTTCATGTTTATGGTTATGATATACAATAACAAATTGTATTGTGGTATCGTGTTAGCCAGAAAAACCAAGGTAAATACTTTTCTGCCCAATGATGACAAAAGTATTCTAGGAGTGATACACTCCTAGAATACTTTTGTCATCATTGGGCAGACAAGTATTCACCTTCATGTTTATGGTTAAGTATTTTTTATATGCTGGCTATTTATATTTAATTACTATCCTGTGACAGCGGTGGCGCCATATTTTAGCTTACCACCTTGTATCTTTGGTTTTGTCCTGTGTTTCAATGTTTTTACATATTTTTCTGTGTGTTATTTAATAAAGTACCCCTTTTTTGATACAAGTTCTTTTTGCACTTGTCCCTTTTTTATATGTTCTTCCTATTTATTTGGCGTTGAACGGTTTATGTACAATGTCCTGGCACGATTTTTTTTAGGTGATACATTATATAATCACTATTCTTGATTCTGCCTACATATTACGTGCCTTAGGGGTTAACATATGTTCAATCTATTTCATAGTGAAGCCTAATGTAGCAGTTTGGTATAATTTCTTATTTTTGTAATTTCCATAAATAAAACATTACATTATCTGATATTTGAGAGAGACGGGGTGTGCAATGGATCATCCCATATCCTGCACAATTGTGGCACATAGCCAAAGCCACTTATTGGGCAACAACATAGCTCCACCTATGGGATGACATAGATAAGTGGAACGCTGTAACAATGGCCCTATGTCTAGCAGGCATCACATGTATCAGCAGTGAGAAGTTATTTTGAGTGTGATGTCCTAATTATATAATCTATAAAGTAAAGTAGCAATAGTTTTACTATTACTAGTATTTGCATCTGGGACAACTTTACATGAATATATATATATATATAATATATTTTAGGTTACTTAAATAACTTGTCATTCAGCCCATTGGTGTCCAACAGGCAAGCTACCTATTGGCTGTGCTAAATACACTAAAATTTACATCCTGCACAAATGGGGGAAAGAAGTCAAAATACAAGGCTCAAAAAGTCAGGCCAAAGCGTAAACCCCATCATGTATATGGACAGTACTAGGACAAACTGCAATATATACTAAAGAAAAAAAGGGAGCACCACAAGCAGTTTTTAAATATCCAAAAATGGCAAAATCTTTATTAAATATAAAAGAAACAGACAGGTACAGTAGGGACATGGGAATACATGTAAGAACACGGTATAAAACGTGCCCAAAGAGAGCCGTGGACGGCCATATATGAAGTATATTAGTAAAGAACCAAGTTATATCATGGTATGACCTTATAGATGGCAATACTAGGCCACCCTGGTCAAAAACATGTCAGAGTTATAAAGTGATATAGTGCACATATTAGTATAATGACATACCAGGGTTGCACGTCCGTCACCACGCCGTCCACCGCTAACCCCGACGCGCGTTTCGGTTACGAAACCTTTCTCAGGGGGCATACGTATACGTATGCCCCCTGAGGAAGGTTTCGTAACCGAAACGCGCGTCGGGGTTAGCGGTGGACGGCGTGGTGACGGACGTGCAACCCTGGTATGTCATTATACTAATATGTGCACTATATCACTTTATAACTCTGACATGTTTTTGACCAGGGTGGCCTAGTATTGTCATCTATAAGGTCATACCATGATATAACTTGGTTCTTTACTAATATACTTCATATATGGCCGTCCACGGCTCTCTTTGGGCACGTTTTATACCGTGTTCTTACATGTATTCCCATGTCCCTACTGTACCTGTCTGTTTCTTTTATATTTAATAAAGATTTTGCCATTTTTGGATATTTAAAAACTGCTTGTGGTGCTCCCTTTTTTTCTATTGGCTGTGCTGTACTGCCTATGACAGAACTCGTCAATCATTAAAAGGATTGTCTCAAGTCTGTTCTTCAGGAGTGCACCGCTCCTTTGGCTTTGTGCTTAGAGGGGGAAAGCATACTCCTGAAGATTGACAACTGAGCCACTGGCTTGAACTTAATGCTTTCAGATGCTGCTAGCAGAGGCAGCTTTGCCTCTCCAGCATCACAGAAGTGCAGGGATTGTGAGCCTGCCTGGATCCAACCACCTTCAGAGCAACACTGGCAAGCTACACAGCAAACAGTTGGCAAGCACAAGCTCCTTGCCTAAGAAACCAGCCAGGTCTGCAATGAGAGTCGTAAATTCTAAAATTAAAACTTACTCCATTCTTGAGAAATTACAGGGTTTTAATAAGAGGTAAATTGCAAAGTTGATTGTTTTTATAAACACTTTGCAATTTTTACTATTTACGAAGATGACACAACCCCTTTAAATATGTAGTGTTCACCTTCACAATAATCGGGAGCTGCATAAACCCCAAACCACACTGACTAACAATCTAAAGCTATACATATATCATACTAAACAAAAAGTGGTGTCTATGGTACCAACTATAGCCTTAAATGTATGCAGAAAGTGGACAAATAAAAATGTAAAATCAGCCATTTGCCAGACCTGCCTTGTTTTGTGTCGACACTCATCTTACTAGTAGCACACTCAGCTCATCATTGATCTGTGTTCATACCACAGATTTTGGAATCTACATCTGCTATTAGCAGCCGTAGATTTGAGCTACAAATTTCCACTATTTGTGGCATAAATTGTAGTGATTTACAGTAATTCTAAGCGAATGTGGCCAGCCATGTCCCTTTTTCTCATCATATTTGAAAAGTGTTGAGAAGTGTAAAAAGTCAAACATTGTCTGTGCAAAAAAAAAAAAAAGCTAACAAAGTGGTGTATTTTTTTCCACTGAAAATGCTGGCATCCTGAGTGCTTCTCGTAGATAACCCCCCTCCCCAACATCATGATGTTGTTTTACACATAATAATCGAAAAAGAAGCCCAGGATGTCGGCATTCACGTTCCAACCGAGGCAGTACTGTACTAGTCTAGCTGCTACGGGGTAGCACAGTAGATACCGACCAGAATAAGGTACATTTTTTGCTCATTTCTACATTTTAAAATGACACATAAAAAATGCCAAAATAGCACTGTGGTGGGATTGTTTTTAATGGATTTATGTCTATTTTCTGCCTAGAACAAGACACAATTTACAGGACCACCAGCCATATGCTGTGGTGGATCTGACACAAGGATCTAAAATTTATTAAGAAGTTGGCGTTTCTTAATAAATTAGGAGCTCCTGCTAGATAGTGAAGAATCATATGTTTCTTTCGTGTTATCTTGCAAAGCTTCCCATAGGCCAGGAAAATCACAGCCTTCTATGACTTACAAAATTGCAGCGCTATAATAATTCTAAGCATCTCCGATATTACGCTGACCCTGCATCGATATTATGTAATGTGTTAGCAAATCTCCCGCTGAGTTGTAAACACTTTCCAGCCCATCTCCTGCTGGGTAAAATAATCAAGATGGGAGAGGTTAAAAGTGTAAAGTTACTTACAATGCTCATACATCCAGACATGCAGCATTACCATTGGCCTCTATTTTCAGAGATGTCAGTGAGAACAGTGCCCTTCTTTTCAACTCTTGCATTTACTAACCTGTCAGATTTTTCCATCTACTTGTAAATATGAGAAAGAAGAGGGAATAAACGGCAGCTGCATATAATCAAACTGGCCATACACTGAGGGCAAAAATATATTGGCATTTCACTAATGTAATGTTAGTATGCAGCCTGAATAAAGAATTTAGCCTCTGTTGGCTTCTCTCTATATGTCAGAAGACGAGATTAATTTACAACAGTCTGTAGCCCAGGATCTCATGTACAATTCCCAGCCTCGTAGTAGTAGTAGTAGTAGTAGTAGTAGTAAGTAGTTTGTTGACAGTTAAAAGCAATCCGTACCCTCCGGGACATATATGACCTGTTAATATGGGCATACAGGTAGTAGAAATGTTAAGCTGGTCCTACCTGTATGCCTCATATTAATGGTCTTGTTACTGAGAAATGTTATATTCTGTCTTTATGTTAATGATTCCTTCCAGGCTCCTGGGTGTGCGGCTCCACAACTCTGACTCCACAGCCCTGCCAGGGCTGTGGAGTCGGAGCCCATTTTGGTGGATTCGGAGGTTTGGCTTACCAACTCCACAGCCCAGGCAGGGCTGTGGAGTCGGAGTTGTGGAGTCGGAGTCGGAGCCCATTTTGGTGGAGTCGTTGTGATGGAAATTGAGGAGTTGGAGGTTTGGCTTACCAACTCCACAGCCCTGGTGTGGTCCGTGGAAGAAATCCCTACCTCCTGTCCTTCTTTTAACACTTACCCCCTCCCATCAGCGTCAGTTCTGGCCCCGGAATCATGCGCCTGCACCCTGCATTCCCGAAGAAATACATACCTTATCATCCCTTCTGTGGACACTGCATTCAGGGATCTTATGCCAGGCGCCGGTGACTTCCACTCCAGTGACCTCTGGTGTGTGCGCCGATAAGGTGCGCTCCCCACTTCCTTGCATAGTCATCACCATGTACACATGGTTTCTAGCGATGACTCTGCAAAGAGGAAATAGGGAGAGCATATTATCGCCGCACACACCGGGGTCACAGTGACTCGCTGGCGCCTGCACAGAAGATCCCTGAATGCAGCGCCCACATAAGGGATGATGAGATATGTATTTCTGAGGGAGTGCAGGGCGCAGAACTGACGCTGATGGGAGGGGGTAAGTATTACAATCAGGAGAGGAGGCAGGGATTTCTTCCAGGCACAGCACGCCCCGGAGCTTGGAAGAAATCATTAACATAAAGAAAGAATATAACATTTCTCAGCAACAAGACCGTTAATATGAGGCATACAGGTAGGACCGGTGTAACATTTATATTACCTGTATGCCCATATTAATAGGTCATATACGTCCCAAAGGGTGACAGATTCATTTACAAGAAGTGGCATGATTGTCTTTCTTTCTGGTCTAATTTGTCTTTAAATAAGCTCATTTATATTGTATATTTTGTTTTTTCTAATGTTATGTTTTATGCTTTAAACTCTTTTCAGTCTCAAAATGAATGTCGTTTTTAAATAATTATTAAAGGGAACCTATCACCCCGTTTTTTTCGGTATGAGATAAAAATACTGTTAAATAGGGCCTGAGCTGTGCATTACAATAGTGTAGTTTGTGGACCCCGATTCCCCACCTATGCTGCCGAAATACGTTACCAAAGTAGTCATTTTCGCCTGTCAATCAGGCTGGTCAGGTCGGATGGGCGTGGCTTCTTCCCCCAGATATTGCGTAGTTTTCCGTTGGTGGCGTAGTGGTGTGCGCATGTCCAACGTCCCCAATCCTGCACGGGGGGGTGAAAATAGCAGCGATGTCCGTTATTCCATTGGTGGTCGGTGGGCGCGGCCATCTTCCTTTGGCCGCGCGTGCGCAGAAGCGGCGCTCTGCTGGCCGCGGCTTCAGGAAAATGGCCGCCGCAATCTCCATCTGCGCACGCGCGGCATCCCGCGGCCATTTTCCTGAAGCCGCGGCCAGCAGAGCGCCGCTTCTGCGCACGCGCGGCCAAAGGAAGATGGCCGCGCCCACCGACCACCAATGGAATAACGGACATCGCTGCTATTTTCACCCCCCCGTGCAGGATTGGGGACCTTGGACATGCACACACCACTACGCCACCAACGGAAAACTACGCAATATCTGGGGGAAGAAGCCACGCCCATCCGACCTGACCAGCCTGATTGACAGGCGAAAATGACTACTTTGGTAACGTATTTCGGCAGCATAGGTGGGGAATCGGGGTCCACAAACTACACTATTGTAATGCACAGCTCAGGCCCTATTTAACAGTATTTTTATCTCATACCGAAAAAAACGGGGTGATAGGTTCCCTTTAAGGGCTTGTTCACATGTAGTATTTTTGCCATGTTTTACAGTACCAACAAGGTAAATGAGATTCCTGAAATCTCCTGCACACTGCTTGTTTTTTACCTTTTTGGATTTGAACCTTTGGGTTACGTTCTCACAATGCGCTTTTTCTGAGTTTCTCATGCTGCAGAATTTCTGCACCTATTATTTAAATTAGGTTACTTGTGCTTACTGCAGAGTTTATTGGGAAAACACCAGAAAAAAAGTGTAAGCTATCTGTCAAGGAAAAACACTAAAAGTAGAAAATCTTTGATAATGCAATCAAGACTATCAAATGCATCTGTCCTAATAAACAACACTAAAATAAGAGTTAAAATTTATACAGATAATTGAGCAAAAAATGGCAAAAAAAATCTTTGCAAAACAGTCTTGAGATTGCTATTGTATATTGTATGTGAATTTCCAATACTTATACGTCACCAATGAATTATATAATACAAGTAAACGGGGTTGTACAAAAACTGTTTTCACTCACTGGGAAATTAGGTTATTTTGAAATAAATGCAACTGTAGCCGATGTTTTGTTACAATAAATCACAAAAAACAACCATGCTTTCATGTAGCTATGTAAAGCATAAGCGCCTTTACCTTCAGCTGTAACTCTTTGTATCTTTTTGACATACGGATCAATAGTGTTTCATCATTCATCATTGCTGGTTTCTCCTTGTAGTACTGTACCATCGCCTCTGCTGCCTCAGTGTATGCCATTTCTAGAAATGCCTGGAAGTATAATGAGAAAATATCTATCTATATACGGGACTGAATTGAACTGGTAACAACACTTCATATGTGATTTTTTTTTTTTTTTTGCAGATAGTATCAGATTACAGTGAATCAGCACATTGTATAATGATGTATTTTTTTTGCACATACAGTATACAGTGGGTACGGAAATATTCATACCCTTTAAACTTTTCTCTTTGTTTCATTCCAGCCATTTGGTAAATTAAAAAAAGTTCATTTTTTTCTCATTTATGTACAATCTGCACCCCATCTTGACTGAAAAAAAAACAGAAATGTAGAAATTTTTGAAAATTTAATAAAAAAGAAAAACTGAAATATCACATAGTCATAAGTATTCAGACCCTTTGCTCAGATATTCATATTTAAGTCACTGCTTAAGTCAAATGCTGTCCATTTCCTTGTGATCCTCCTTGAGATGGTTCTTCTCCTTCATTGGAGTACAGCTGTGTGTAATTAAACTGATAGGACTTGATTTGGAAAGGCGCACACCTGTCTATATAAGACCTCACAGCTCACAGTGCAAGTCAGACCAAATGAGAATCATGAGGTCAAAGGAACTGGCCAAAGAGCTCAGAGACAGAATTGTGGCAAGGCACAGATCTGGCCAAGGTTGCAACAGAATGTCTGCAGAACTCAAGGTTTCTAAGAGCACAGTGGCCTCCATAATCCTTAAATGGAAGAAGTTTGGGACCACCAGAAGTCTTCCTAGACTTGGCCATCCAGCCATACTGAGCAATCGTGGGAGAAGATCCTGGGTGAGGGAGGTAAAGAAGATCCCCAAGATCACTGTGGCTGAGCTTCAGAGATGCAGTAAGGAGATGGGAGAAAGTTCCACAAAGTCAACTATCACTGCAGCCTCCACCAGTCGGACCTTTATGGCAGTGTGGCCCGATGGAAGCCTCTCCTCAGTGCAAGACATATGAAAGCCTGCATAAATGCTGAAAAACATATGAAGGACTCCCAGACTATGAGAAATAACATACTCTGGTCTGATGAGACGAAGATAGACCTTTATGGTGATAATTCTAAGCGGTATGTGTGGAGAAAATCAGGCCCTGCTCATCACCTGCCCAATACAATCCCAACAGTGAAACATGGTGGTGGTAGCATCATGCTATGGGGGTGTTTTTCAGCTGCAGGGATAGGACAACTGGTTATCATTGAAGGAAACATGAATGCAGCCAAGTACAGAGATATCCTGGATGAAAACCTCTTCCAGAATGCTCTGGACCTCCGACTTGGCCGAAGGTTCACCTTCCAACAAGACAATGATCCTAAGCAAGCAGCTAAATTAAGAATTCTTGACCGGCCCAGCCAGAGCCCTGACCTAAACCCAATGGAGCATCTCTGGAGAGGCCTGAAAATGGCCGTGCGCCAACTTTCACCATCCAACCTGACGGAACTGGAGAGGATCTGCAAGGAAGAATGGCCGAGGATCCCCAAATCCAGGGGTGAAAAACTTGTTGCATCATTCCCAAGACGACTCATGGCTGTACTAGCTCAAAAGGTGCTTCTACTAATACTGAGCAAAGGGTCTGAAGACTTATGACCATGTAATATTTCAGGATTTTTTTTTACAAATTTGCAAAAATGTCTACATTTCTGTTATTTTTTCAGTCAAGATGGGGTGCAGAGTGTACATTAATGATAAAAAATTAACTTTATTGAACTTACCAAGTGGTTGCAATGAAACAAAGAGTGAAAAAATTTAAAGGGGTCTGAATACTTTCCATACCCACTGTATATCAGTTTTATGCCCCATGCAACATTATTAACCCATTTAGTGTTGCAGCAATTATTGCTGGTTACTTTTTAGTTTTCTTCATCTCGCCTTTTTTTTTTTTTTTTGTTATTCCATTGTCATAGCCATATTTTGTTCAATGTTTTTTTGCATTTCATTTTATCAGAATCTACTGTGCTGTAAAAATGACGTTAACTTTTAGCTTTGGGTCAGTATGATTAGTGTGATACCAAATTTTTGGAGTTTTTGTCATGTTTTACCGTCTCTGGCAAATTAAGAACTTGTTAATTTATTTTTTTTAAAAGGTGCTACATGTTGCTATATTTTTAGAGATGTAATTGCGTTTAGAGGGATCTCAATGTCTAAGTCTACTCTATACACTCTCTGTTGTCCTCTGCCGTGAATATATGTCAGACTTTGCCAGCATGCTAATGCTATATTCTCATGCTGCAATTTTATGGCATATATGGTGTAGTTTGCTGCACACGGGATACATTCTTTGCAGGAAAGTCTCAATTCTGATTAATCTTGTGTTACCCGGCAGTCCGACACCCTCTTAACAGAAAGTCATGTTGTATTGAAGCAAAATGCCATCATCACTTGTGGTTGTGGTGTCCACCGTGTATTGAAACAGTTTCATCACTCGGGGATGAATTTATGCACAAAATCAAAATATATCTTTGTATACTGAGAAAGGTGAAGTCTAAAATTACCTGATTTGTTGATTTCATCAAAATGTAGTTGGTGACTTTCCCGAATGGTAGGCCAAGGTTAACAACGTCTGTCTCATTGCAGCTTCCTTCAGGAAGATTGCAAATATGAACCACCCGACCAATTGAAGATTTCCTCTGTGTAAACTAAGAAAACACAATACTAGTATTACTATCGGATTATTATTATTTTTAAAACTTTAATTTTTATTTAAAATTTTTAGCAAGTAATAAACTATAAGCTTACAAAACATTTTTATATAAATGACATGGCAAATCCTCTCCTCATAATAATAAAAGGAGCTTACCTACATCTAGTAGTTCCTTTCAATTCATATTTTTAAAAGGAATACAAACATTTAAATTATATGTAGCCCTTATATGCCCATTAAGTATCAGATTATTAATATCGTCATCTTTTATTAGGATGGTCTGCTGTTGTAGTTAGCGTAGATTCATTATCAAGGGCAAGTCACAGTGGCTGAATGTTACAGTATCAGTCCAAATAGTCACATTTACTTGTATCTTTGTGTTCCTTACTGATATTAACCACTTATAGCACTAAGAGAAATAAAGCTGGATGGCTGACAAGTTATTGCTGACTTCTCCCATTACAATTTTCCTAGAGTGGATAGAGAGCTTAGCACTTGCAGAATGACGGGATAGACCAGAAACAACACATATGCTTGTCTCTAGAGAGGGGATTTAAGATCTTATTTTGTGGTGTCTACTTTTTACAAAGCTGCAACCAAATGTTTTTTACCATGTGCAACTGCTCCACTTTTCTTGCAACAGTTTTTACATCTGCTCCCATTATTATTTGCTTTAGACATATCCTTTATCCTAAAACTAAGGCGACTATGGATTCCCCAGTTAGTTTGGACTAAATTATCAATAAAGAAAATGAAAGATATTCCCCTGAGATCTTTGATGAGCTCTTAGGGAACAAATTATGTAAAATAAATATACACATTTAAAAAACTAGCAAACATTTTTTAAAGTAATAATAAGTAAATAGTCCCCACCGCAAGAAAAGGAAAAAAAAAATAAAAAATCCTGCATCAAGCAGGGGGTTGGACACGATGACCCTTAGGTCACTTCAAACTCTAACATTTTATGATTTTATGACATTTTTCATATAAAACACAAGTTATTACATGCAATAAAAACTACATCTGTTAGGCTGGTTTCACACTTGTGTTGGGCAGAGCTGTGGAGGCCTGCGTAGTTCCTCCATAATGCCCTGCCCACTGCGCCACCTCTCCATTCAGCTCCGCCCGTCGGCATGTGTCCTGCGTGCCTATCTTTAACATTGGGTACGCAGGCCATGTGAATGTATGCAGATGCCTACGCATGCGTCGCTTTGATGCTGCGCCGAACGCAACATGTTGCATTTTGTTGCGGTCAGCGCAGCGTCAAAATGACGCTGAGACACTAGTCCACGGCCGGGTTTTCATAGTACGGTATGTTTTCTTTGAAATGCCGCAGCGTTTCACAATAAAGCATACCTACCTGCAATGACACAGACTCTGACTCATGCCCGTGATTAGATCCGCATGAATCTGAGGTCAGGTTCCCATTATTGCCCTTTCTGGACTGGACATTAAGTGGTTAAAGCTGAATGACTAAAATAATGGAGACTATGAACTGTAAGCAGTGACTTTTTACACCATGTTTGCCCTTATGATGGCAGGAGCTTGTGGCGGGACTGAGGATCCTGCGGGGCAGTATACAGCATGTGTCCTGTGAACACAAATGCCTATTTCTAGATTACGTGGCTAGACTTTTCTAGAAACCTGACCACTTTGTTTATGATTCAAGCAGAGGCCAGGTATACCTTTTATGTCTCCCAGTACAGTACCATGTGCTGCATTTGGAAGTGAATATTGCTGCACAAGTCATTTCATCCTTTCTATCAAAGTGTTGTGGTAAATAACATTCTGACTGCAAATCCATGAGACTCCTTCCTTCTTGTCTACTAGAGGGAGATCTTGTGCAGCACAACTTAAAGTAACACAAGCTGTTGTTTTATATTGCAAAGACTAGAACTGGTCCATTGAAGATTGGGGAAACAGCCAGTTCTCCTGTAAAGAATCCCCTTTTGTAGTGTTTTGTTTCTGTGAACATGGACTAAGACCTTTCGCAATTTGCATCCTTAGGTTGTGCAGTCCTCTGTGAGATATTATGTCAGCAACCGGGGCTGGCTCCAGGTTTTTGTGGGCCCTGGGAGAAAGCTTCTCAGTGGGCCCCTTTAACACATACCACAATACATGATGCACAGATACGGCAGAGAAATAAAGGTACAGTACAATGCCAAAGATTTCACTTCTTACATTACATGAGTGATATCAATAGCTCAGAAAACGGACAGTATAGTCCTCCATACAGTATTATGGGCACCACAAAGTGCTCTATACAGAATAATGAGCCCCATATATTGTTCCATACAGAATATTGGGACCCATATAATGCTCCATACAGAATAATGAGCCCCATATATTTTTCACGACAGTATAATGAGCCCCATATAATGCACCATACTGTATATGATGGGCACCATATAATGCTCCAGTATATAATGGGCCTCATATATTGCTCCAAACAGAATGGGCCCCATATACTGCTCCATATATAATTGGCCCCATATATAATTGGCCCCATATACTGCTCCATATATAATTGGCCCCATATACTGCTCCATATATAATTGGCCCCATATACTGCCTCATATATAATTGGCCCCATATACTGCCCCATATATAATTGGCCCCATATACTGCTCCATATACAGTGCCTACAAGTAGTATTCAACCCCCTGCAGATTTAGCAGGTTTAATAAGATGCAAATAAGTTAGAGCCTTCAAACTTCAAACAAGAGCAGGATTTATTAACAGATGCATAAATCTTACAAACCAAAAAGTTTTGTTGCTCAGTTAAATTTTTATAAATTTTAAACATAAAAGTGTGGGTCAATTATTATTCAACCCCTAGGTTTAATATTTTGTGGAATAACCTTTGTTTGCAATTACAGCTAATAATCGTCTTTTATAAGACCTGATCAGGCCGGCACAGGTCTCTGGAGTTATCTTGGCCCACTCCTCCATGCAGATCTTCTCCAAGTTATCTAGGTTCTTTGGGTGTCTCATGTGGACTTTAATCTTGAGCTCCTTCCACAAGTTTTCAATTGGGTTAAGGTCAGGACACTGACTAGGCCACTGCAACACCTTGATTTTTTGCCTCTTGAACCAGGCCTTGGTTTTCTTGGCTGTGTGCTTTGGGTCGTTGTCTTGTTGGAAGATGAAATGACGACCCATCTTAAGATCCTTGATGGAGGAGCGGAGGTTCTTGGCCAAAATCTCCAGGTAGGCCGTGCTATCCATCTTCCCATGGATGCGGACCAGATGGCCAGGCCCCTTGGCTGAGAAACAGCCCCACAGCATGATGCTGCCACCACCATGCTTGACTGTAGGGATGGTATTCTTGGGGTCGAATGTAGTGCCATCCAGTCTCCAAACGTCACGTGTGTGGTTGGCACCAAAGATCTCGATCTTGGTCTCATCAGACCAGAGAACCTTGAACCAGTCAGTCTCAGAGTCCTCCAAGTGATCATGGCAAACTGTAGACGAGCCTTGACATGACGCTTTGAAAGTAAAGGTACCTTACGGGCTCGTCTGGAACGGAGACCATTGCGGTGGAGTACGTTACTTATGGTATTGACTGAAACCAATGTCCCCACTGCCATGAGATCTTCCCGGAGCTCCTTCCTTGTTGTCCTTGGGTTAGCCTTGACTCTTCGGACAAGCCTGGCCTCGGCACGGGAGGAAACTTTCAAAGGCTGTCCAGGCATGGAAGGCTAACAGTAGTTCCATAAGCCTTCCACTTCCGGATGATGCTCCCAACAGTGGAGACAGGTAGGCCCAACTCCTTGGAAAGGGTTTTGTACCCCTTGCCAGCCTTGTGACCCTCCACGATCTTGTCTCTGATGGTCTTGGAATGCTCCTTTGTCTTTCCCATGTTGACCATGTTTGAGTGCTGTTCCCAAGTTTGGGGAGGGTCTTAAATAGTCAGAAAAGGCTGGAAAAAGAGATAATTAATCCAAACATGTGAAGCTCATTGTTCTTTGTGCCTGAACTACTTCTTAATACTTTAGGGGAACCAAACAGAATTCTGGTGGGTTGAGGGGTTGAATAATAATTGACCCTCTGAAAAAACTTTTCCCAATTTAAAAAAAAATTAAACAAAGAAATAACATTCTTTTTTGCTGCAGTGCATTTCACACTTCCAGGCTGATCTACAGTCCAAATGTCACAATGCCAAGTTAATTCCAAATGTGTAAACCTGCTAAATCTGCAGGGGGTTGAATACTACTTGTAGGCACTGTATAATTGGCCCCATATACTGCTCCATATATAATTGGCCCCATATACTGCTCCATATATAATTGGCCCCATATACTGCCCCATATATAATTGGCCCCATATACTGCTCCACATATAATTGGCCCCATATACTGCTCCATATATAATTGGCCCCATATACTGCTCCATATATAATTGGCCCCATATACTGCCCCATATATAATTGGCCCCATATACTGCTCCATATATAATTGGCCCCATATACTGCTCCATATATAATTGGCCCCATATACTGCTCCATATATAATTGGCCCCATATACTGCTCCATATATAATTGGCCCCATATACTGCTCCATATATAATTGGCCCCATATACTGCTCCATATATAATTGGCCCCATATACTGCTCCATATATAATTGGCCCCATATACTGCTCCATATATAATTGGCCCCATATACTGCTCCATATATAATTGGCCCCAAATACTGCTCCATATATAATTGGCCCCATATACTGCTCCATATATAATTGGCCCCATATACTCACCTCTTGTCGCTGGCTGCTGCTCTGCTCCAGACTCCTCGGTGTATTCCGGCTCTCTGCACTGTGACTGTTCAGGCAGAGGGAGCACAGTACTGACATCATCACGCCCTCTGATCTGACCGGCACCTGGACCCCATAGCACACCGGTGTCCTCGATGGTGAGTGGGTCCCCCCCGCGAGCTCAAGGCCACAGCACTTACCCAGGTGCTGACGCTGCTCCTGTCAGCAGCACAAGTCTTGTACCCGTTCTTATAAGTTTGTTACTCTGCATCAATACTGGTTAATGTATAAGCCTGCAAATAGTGGTCTGTAGATTCTTATTTAGCTCAGAGAGGTTTGTCTAGACTGGATAAAAATGTGTGAATGAACCTTCAGGTATAAGATATTTTTGATCTATGTGGGTTTTCAAGTTCAAGATGAAAACAAGAATTTTCATATTCAATTACAGCTAGCAGAGATATGGAAATGTGTGATTAATTGAAGCAGAAACGATATTAGAAAGTGCTCACCAAAAGTTTAATCTCATGTTTAGGCAAGTACATGTTATTGAAGTCCTCTATTGTTTCTTCCTTGACGGTAAGAAAACTTATTTTGAATAAATTCCAAAATATCAAACTTGTCCAGTGGGAGTGTGAGTGCGATGTGGGGATATTCCAGTCACCTTATGGCTCTCCTCAGTGCTGACAGGTATCCTGACATCTGTGCAAACATTCAGGACTTCCCCCGTCTGAACTTCAAATGGTCTTAGCACCAGGCTTAGAGGAAAGTAAAAGGCTTGCCACTGTCTTGGCTGGAATAGTAAAGTCTATGGTTCTTATTAAAGTCGTGTTCTGCTACTGTACACCCCTCACTTCCTGAAATAGAGTACATGATGTATGGCAGTACATCCAGCATTCTAGGTTACAATCATCTATCATCCTTGAGCTTCTTGCTACTTTATCTCATGATATAATTATTTCTTCATTGAATCTGTGCACTCATGGTAACATTTTGATCAGGGTTGTCCTGAGTAATGAACAGCCTGTAAATGCTCAGTACGGTATATTGTTTCTTTAAATCTGATCCCAAAAGCATGTGGATGTAGTACATGCATAGAAATAACTGCATACATCCTGCCCGTATATACTGTAGCTGTATGTATATAGGCATGCCTTGGTAAATGAACATATGCCCACCTGCAGCTGCAATCTCAAAGATCAGCTGCTACCAAATACCTTTCAACAATATATCTTACGGTAAAGTCAACTCTCTTCAAAAGACCACCTCTGTGAGAAGACCACCCACTTAACCAGACCAGATTTTCAGTTCCGCCATATATTATGCATACTAACCATGTAGATTGAGAAAACCATCCCCTAGAAGATAACTTATTATTCCAATTTTGAGTGGCCTTCTTGAAGAGGTGTCATGGTACTTACAGAACTTTAAATGTATGTATTTGTATGGAGGTTCTAAGTTATCACCGATCCAGAGTATAGGAGATAACTTACTGGTGGCTGGGGCTCTGACCACTGGGACCCCCACTGATCCCAAGGACAGGGTCCTGCAATGCGCTGTCTGAATAGAGTGGAAGTCGAGCAACTAACTGCACCACCGCTCCATTCCTGCAATCCTATCAAGAATGAATAGATTGGAGATGTAGATGTTCAACCTCCGCAGAGCTCTGTTGTGAGAAGTAATAGGGGTCTCAGTAGTCGGACCTACGGCAATCAGTAAGTTATCCACCATCCTATGGGTAGGGAATAGTATGGAAACTTGATACAAATCCTTAAAGTGTTTAGTCTTAGGTTTAAATACTACTGGACTGCAAAGTCATAGATAACTAATAAGACAAACATTCTTCTTCAACCTCCTCAATATCTTTTCCAAAGTCATATTCCGGATATCTATACATGTGCACTGAGTAGATAATATTTAGAATTACGATCAGCAATATACAGTTAATGACAAGCACAGAAACTTGCGAGCTTATGAACATTCTTTACACGGACATCATACAAGTCCTGACTGAGACAGTTACTTTGGACGGACATCTACATCTACAAACCACCCCTCATATCATGGCTACTGCATATAAGTAAAGGTACCGTCACACTCAGCGACGCTGCGGCGATATAGACAACGAGCCGACCTAAACTAGATCGCTGGAGCGTCGCTGTTTCGGTCGCTGTAGTGACGTCAAACACAGCAACTTCAGAACGATGCAGGAGCGATCCAGTGACGTAACGGCGACTCGCTTCTCGTTCTCACTGGTTGTTAGCTCCATGTCATACATTGCTGACATCATTGCTTTTGATGTCAAACATGACGATACACGCCGACCTGGCGACGAAATAAAGTTCTGGACTTCTAGCTCCGACCAGCGATGGCACAGTGAGATCCAGATCGCTGCTGCGTGTCAAACACAATGAGATCGCTATCCAGGACGCTGCAACGTCACGGATTGTTGTCGCTCTCGTTGCAAAGTTGCTGAGTGTGACGGTACCTTTAAGTAAACTATTGTAAATAATCTCAAATTTGTGAAACACTTGTGGAAGTCACACTGAGGGACTGAGAACATTCACCAGCCAGACAGATAGTATATCAGACTAATTACTGTACCTTCACACCAATGGGTGGTCCAGAGAAGGGCGCTCCAGACTGGAGAAATGAGGCAGCTGGTGCAGGGGGAGGGTAGAGCTTATCAATATCTGATACAAAGCCTGGAGAAATAAACAATATAATTATTAATGGTGTATAAAAGCGCTACATTTGAGAGCACAGTCACACATGTACTTTGTACATTTTTCCTCTGTTATGGTATGTGCACACGTCAGGATTTCTTGCAGAAATTTCCTGAAGAAAACTGGAAATTTTCTGCAAGAAATCCGCATTTTTTTTTGCGTTTTTTTCCCGTTTTTTTTGCATTTTTTTTAGCATTTTGCAAGCGAAATTAGCTTGCAGAATTGCAGAATGCTAAAGTTTTCCAAGCGATCTGTAGCATCGCATGGAAAACTGACTGACAGGTTGGTCACACTTGTCAAACGTAGTGTTTGACAAGTGTGACCAACTTTTTACTATAGATGCAGCCTATGCAGCATCAATAGAAAAAGATAGAATGTTTAAAAATAATTAAAAAAATTAAAAAAAATGGTTATACTCGCCTGCAGACAGCTGATCTCCTCAGCGGCGTCCGTTCCTATAGATGGTGTGTGTATGCAGGACCTTCGATGACGTCGCGGTCACATGAGCGGTCACGCGACCAATCACAAGACCGCGACGTCATCGCAGGTCCTTCACACACACCATCTATAGGAACGGAAGCGGCAGCATGCACCGATGAGAGGCGGGAAGACTCCTGGGGCCATCAGAGGGTGAGTATATCACTATTTTTTATTTGAATTCTTTTTTTTACCAATTATATGGTGCCCAGTCCGTGGAGGAGAGTCTCCTCTCCTCCACCCTGGGTACCAACCGCACATGATCTGCTTACTTTCCGCATGGTGGGCACAGCCACATGCGGAAAGTAAGCAGATCAATGCATTCCTAGGTGTGCGGAATCCCCGCAATTCCGCAAATTTAATGAACATGTTGCTTTTTTTTTCCGCAATGCGATTTTTTCACAGAAAAAAATGCAACATTTGCACAAGAAATGCGGAATTCACTGTAAATAATAGGAGGCATATGTTAGCGTTTTTTTCGCATTTTTATCACGTTTTTATAGCGAAAAACGCAAAAAATACTGAACGTGTGCACATGGCCTTATGGTATCAATATGAAAGTAAAGCTATATCTATACACTGTACGATCCAAATATCTCTTTCAAAAATAAAATAGTGGATGACACTTAACACTCCATGCAAGTACTAATATCTGACCAAGTGATGATGCAATCTGAATAAACTAGATCTGTACTTCTGGCTGTATAGCCACAACATATATATTTTACAGGATAGGTATTTTCAATACAGGGTTCCAAATCCCCGCTATTTACACACAGCCACAGAGGCAGCGACTATTAGCAGAAGCTTACTTTAAGCAAACCCGTCATCAGGATTTTGCTAAGTAAACTAAAGGTATACTCAGGTCAGCGCTGTTACACTGATTTAAAATGATACCTGGGTTGAATAAATCCATCTTGTGGTTGTTGTTTAATCTTTGATTGCAGTTTTGAGTTAATGAGGTGCTCTGCTCCGGGGCGGGCCTGTGAGTGGGTCTTTTTTTTGGTGCTCCGGCCTCATCCTCATCATTCTGGCTTAAATGAAAGGTCACTGAACCTTCAGCGACATGTCTCCTATTTTAAATACTGTGCTTGCGCAGTTAATAGTGTGGTCTTTAAAAAAATATTTAACTGCAGCAAAATGGCACCGGCGACGTCACAGCATCTATCGCTTCTGATAGATGCTACTGCACTTGCGCCGCCGCTATTTTGCTGCTGCCCAATTTTTTTTGCTCCAACAAAATGACAGCAGAGCATGCGTTGAAGCATTTATCTGCAAGCGATGCTCTCAATCTACGCAATCTACGCCCAAAACAATGGGGTTAGCGCAGATTAAGAGCATTGCTTGCAGATGTATGCTACTGCGCATGCGCCACCGCCATTTTGTTGGAGCACAAAAAACTGGGCTCTAGCAAAATGGTGGCAGCGCATGCGCAGTAGCATCTATTGGCAAGTGATAGACGCTACTGCGCATGCGCCGCCACTGTCACCATTTTGCTGGAGTTTTTTTTTTTTAAATACCACACTATTAACTGCACAAGCACAGTATTTAAGATAGGAGTCAAATCACTGAAGGTGACCTGTCATTTAAGCCAAAATGATGACGATAAGATTAGAGCACCAAAAAAAGACCCGCTCACAGGCCCGCCCCGGAGCACGAGCACCTCATTAACTCAAAACTGCAATCAAAGATTAAACAACCACAAGATGGATTTCTGCAACCCAGGTATCATTTTGAGCAGTGTAACAGCGCTGAGCTAACAATGCCGGTGTTTTAAATTCTTTGATGAGTTTCTATGTTCCCCATATTGGTGATTGCAGGCAAAGTTTTATAATATGGTTACCATATAGTTGTATGACTGTGTCAGAGGAATTAGAGGATTTGTCACTCTGTTTTGGCTGGAATAGTAATGTATTTGTTTCTTATTAAAGTCATGATCTACTACTGTACATCATTCACTTAGGGGAGAACATAGAAACCCTTTAACCCCTTACCAACATCCACCCTACATATGTATGAAGTGGGCTTATGGTGTGAACCCACCCCATACCTGTAAGGTAATGGCTGTGACATACTTCCAGGACCATCTCCAGCAGTTGCGGGTTGTTCACCTATGACTGTGAACCTGTCAAATGCCACTGTCAATTTCTAATACCGCCATTAACAGTGTGCCGGCATGAGGGTGCATTATTCTATGCATGCATTCAGGCTTTGACTGGCCCACAGGGTAACAGGGGAATCCCCCGGTGGGCCCCTGTGTAGATCTGGGCCCCCAACCCCACTGTATTGGCAGTACTTGGCATCATTCATTTGATTCACTCTGTACAGAAAAAAGCAGCATCTCATCATTCATTAACCACGCAACCAGTTTATTATTATATAGAGATATAGGTACATTTGTGAGCGAAAGTAGTATAATATTTGCATGCAGGTGCAAAATGCCCCCCCCCCCCTCCCAAAGTGAATGTTACTGGTGGGCCCTTGTCACCCCAGTCTGACACTGCACCTATTGGCTGCGAGGTGACTGCGTAATGTTGATGGATTGCATTGACAGCTAAGGCTCTGCTGAAGAACTCCGTACCTATCATCACGGACTGCCATTAACACCCGGCCTCTGAAGTGTTTCAAAGTAGACCATGATTTTTGCTATATACAGCAGTACTGTGGTATTTCTGTGTATATACTGTATATGTGTATATATACATAGAGCTCTTGCAAAAATTAAGAGACCACTGCAAAGTGTTCAGTTTGATTTTTCTCTTTATAAGTATATTTTGGAGTAAAATGTAAATTGTTCTTTTATTCTATAAACATCTGACAACATGTCTCCGAATTTCCAAGCAATCATTTTTGTATTTTTTTTTTTACAAAGAAAAATGGTCAAAATAAAAAAAACCCTGTGCTTTCAGATCTAAAATAATGCAAAGAATCCATGTTTTTAAAATCCCAGCTGTCATGCGTCTTGGCACACTTTCCACCAGTCTTTCACACTGCTTCTGTCATCCTCCTGATTACATACCAGAGGTTTTCAATGGGGTTCAGGTCTGGAGATTGGGCTGCCCATGACAGGGTTTCGATGTGGTGGTCTCATGATTATTGTCAGAGCTGTGCTGTGTGTGTGTGTGTGTGTGTGTGTGTGTGTGTGTGTGTGTGTGTGTGTGTGTGTGTGTGTGTGTATGTACGGTATATACTGTATATGTATGTATGTATATATATATATACAGTGGGGCAAAAAAGTATTTAGTCAGTCAGCAATAGTGCAAGTTCCACCACTTAAAAAGATGAGAGGCGTCTGTAATTTACATCATAGGTATACCTCAACTATGGGAGACAAACTGAGAAAAAAAAATCCAGAAAATCACATTGTCTGTTTTTTTAACATTTTATTTGCATATTATGGTGGAAAATAAGTATTTGGTCAGAAACAAACAATCAAGATTTCTGGCTCTCACAGACCTGTAACTTCTTCTTTAAGAGTCTCCTCTTTCCTCCCCTCATTACCTGTGGTAATGGCACCTGTTTAAACTTGTTATCAGTATAAAAAGACACCTGTGCACACCCTCAAACAGTCTGACTCCAAACTCCACTATGGTGAAGACCAAAGAGCTGTCAAAGGACACCAGAAACAAAATTGTAGCCCTGTACCAGGCTGGGAAGACTGAATCTGCAATAGCCAACCAGCTTGGAGTGAAGAAATCAACAGTGGGAGCAATAATTAGAAAATGGAAGACATACAAGACCACTGATAATCTCCCTCGATCTGGGGCTCCACGCAAAATCCCACCCCGTGGGGTCAGAATGATCACAAGAACGGTGAGCAAAAATCCCAGAACCACGCGGGGGGACCTAGTGAATGAACTGCAGAGAGCTGGGACCAATGTAACAAGGCCTACCATAAGTAACACACTACGCCACCATGGACTCAGATCCTGCAGTGCCAGACGTGTCCCACTGCTTAAGCCAGTACATGTCCGGGCCCGTCTGAAGTTTGCTAGAGAGCATTTGGATGATCCAGAGGAGTTTTGGGAGAATGTCCTATGGTCTGATGAAACCAAACTGGAACTGTTTGGTAAAACACAACTTGTCGTGTTTGGAGGAAAAAGAATACTGAGTTGCATCCATCAAACACCATACCTACTGTAAAGCATGGTGATGGAAACATCATGCTTTGGGGCTGTTTCTCTGCAAAGGGGCCAGGACGACTGATCCGGGTACATGAAAGAATGAATGGGGCCATGTATCGTGAGATTTTGAGTGCAAACCTCCTTCCATCAGCAAGGGCATTGAAGATGAAATGTGGCTGGGTCTTTCAACATGACAATGATCCAAAGCACACCGCCAGGGCAACGAAGGAGTGGCTTCGTAAGAAGCATTTCAAGGTCCTGGAGTGGCCTAGCCAGTCTCCAGATCTCAACCCTATAGAAAACCTTTGGAGGGAGTTGAAAGTCCGTGTTGCCAAACGAAAAGCCAAAAACATCACTGCTCTAGAGGAGATCTGCATGGAGGAATGGGCCAACATACCAACAACAGTGTGTGGCAACCTTGTGAAGACTTACAGAAAACGTTTGACCTCTGTCATTGCCAACAAAGGATATATTACAAAGTATTGAGATGAAATTTTGTTTCTGACCAAATACTTATTTTCCACCATAATATGCAAATAAAATGTTAAAAAAACAGACAATGTGATTTTCTGGATTTTTTTTTCTCAGTTAGTCTCCCATAGTTGAGGTCTACCTATGATGTAAATTACAGACGCCTCTCATCTTTTTAAGTGGTGGAACTTGCACTATTGCTGACTGACTAAATACTTTTTTGCCCCACTGTATATATATATATATATATATATATACACATACATACATACATACATACATACATACATACATACATACATACAGGGTGGGCCATTTATATGGATACACCTGGGTGGATAAGGTTCTAGTCCCCAAATAGGACTAGTAAATACAGTAAAATGTAAATAATAAAATAAAAAAATCCCAAAAGTTTAAATCACCACCCTATCCTCAGTTAAAAATAAAGATATTTTTTAAAAATGCAGACGTATGTGGTATCAACGCCTCATAAAAATTTGATCTATAAAAATGTAAAAAGGTGGTTAGCCTGATCAATAAACACTGTACACAGGGAAAAAAAAATCCAGGATGCCAAAATTGCATTTTTTTTTTGGTCATCGCGATACAGCAAAAAAAAATGCTGCTGTAAGAAGTAGACATGGGCGATCCCGAACAGTAAAGTTTGGCATCCGTACCAAACACATACTGTTCAGGCACGGATACCGAACACGGACTTCACCAGGAGGTCCGTGTTACTGTTCGGGTTTGGCCCCGAACACTGGGTGTTTGTCGCGCTGTCATGTGCATTACCGCAGGTCAGACAGCACGGTTCCGACAGTGTGAGCCCGCAGCTGTGAGCGAGGTAAAAAATATATCCTGGTCACTGGCATCAGCTTATAAGACTACTGCTCCCATCAGCCAATGCCTGCTGTCGCTAATAACAGTGAGAGCAAGCAGCGGCTGATGGGAGTAATCATCAGTCAGCACCTGCGCTATAGATAAATAATTTAAAAAAAACAGCATAGGTTCCACTGTATTTTTGATAACCTATTAGATGTGTAAATTCTGGCACTTTGCCCAGCTCTTACCATTTGCCCTGTAGCGGTGGCAAATGGGGTTCATATTTTGTGGGGTTGATGTCACCTTTGTATTGTTCGGTCACATCAAGCACACGGATTAGTAATGAAGAAGGCATCTATAAGAGATAATAGAAATGTAAGATTTTTATTGTAAATAAACACACAGCCAGAATAAAGTCCTTTAATTGAAATAAAACCAACAAACACAGTTATACTCACCTAATGCCCATTCCATTGAATCTCTCATCTCCTGTAATAAAATACCAACCCCACAAATATGAACCCCACTTGCCACCACTACAGGGCAAGTAGGAAGAGCCAGGCAAAGCGCCAGAATTGGCGCATCTAATAGATGTGCCTTTTCTGGGCGGCTGCGGGCTGCTATTTTTAGGCTGGGGGGCAATATCCATGGTCTGTTACCAACCTAAGAATACCAGCCTCCAGCTGTTTGCTTTACCGAGGCTGGTTGTCACAAATGGGGGTGACCCCACAAAGTTTAACAGCATGGGAACCAAGGCTGTCTGACCGGCAGTAATGATTTTACCACCGATTAGAAGTGTATTTGCCACGCTGTCATGCACCCCATTCAAGTGACACCCAAACTTTTTTTAAACTGTTCAGCCGAACCCGCCAGACTCGAACATCCAAGGGTCCGCCCATCTCTTCTAGTAAGAAGCAATCAAAATTTCATGTGTATTCCAATACGGTATCAATAACAAACGTCTCATCTCGGAAAAGATGAGCCAACAATATCTATCAACCAACTCAAGCAATGTGGAAGGAAAAAATTAACATTTAACTATTTTTAAAAAAAAAATTTTATTTTCACAAGGGTGACAGGAGAAAATGGATCCCAAAATTTGTTGTGCTCTACTCAGTAGACCAATACTCCATATGTGGGGGAATTCCACTCCTTCGGTGCATGGCAGGGCCCAGAAGGGAGGGAGCACCGTTTGACTTTTTGAACACAAAATTGGCTGGAATCGATGGTGGGCAGGGCCGTATTTACAGTTTCTGCTGCCCTAGGCACTTTTAGCTTGCCTCCCCCTTTGGTGAGTATGACACTATCGGCAGTGACTTTAGCAAGAATCGCTGATGTGAAAGTCGCCTTTTGCAGCAGATCGGGCAGTTTTTCGGCATGTGCCGCGTAACGGATCACTTACGGCAACACTGCGGTCGGCCTCATTCATTCCCTATGGTATTTGTGGCACTTGCCATGATCTGGCAAATGTGGTACCATACCTCCCAACTTTTGAAAAAGGGAAGGAGGTACAAATTTTAGGCCATGCCTCTGACCACACCCATTTCACACACAACTAGTCACACCCATATCCACGTCCCAACCACAGCCATTTAGCACTGCTGATCACACTGTTTTATATACAATAATTATAAACGAAAAAATATGGCCACAGTGCCCCATACTGTATAATGGCCACACATGATGCTCCATACTGTATAATGATCCCACATGATGCTCAATACTGTATAATGGCCACACATGATGCTCCATACTGTATAACGACCACACATGATGCTCCATACTGTATAACGGCCACACATGATGCTCCATATTGTATAATGGCCATTGGCCACACATGATGCTCAATACTGTACAACGGCCACACACAGTTCTCCATGATACTGTATAATGACCCCCGCTCCTGTATGCATGGCTCATATTCCCCCCCTGTATGCATGGCTCACACTCCCCCCCCCCCCCCGTATGCATGGCTCACACTCCCCCGCCCCCTGTATGCATGGCTCATATTCACCCCCTCACCCGTGTGCATGGCCCATATTCACCCCCCCGTATACATGGCTCATATACACCCCCTGTATGCATGGCTCATATACACCCCCCCCCGTATACATGGCTCATATTCCCCCCCTGTATGCATGGCTCACACTCCCCCCCCCCCCCCCCGTATGCATGGCTCACACTCCCCCCCCCCCCCCCCTGTATGCATGGCTCATATTCACCCCCTCACCCGTGTGCATGGCCCATATTCACCCCCCCGTATACATGGCTCATATACACCCCCTGTATGCATGGCTCATATACACCCCCCCCTGTATACATGGCTCATATGCACCCCCCCTGTATGCATGGCTCATATTCACCCCCCCGTATGCATGGCTCATATTCACCCCCCCCGTATGCATGGCTCATATTCACCCCCCCCTGTATGCATGGCTCATTCACCCCCCCCTGTATACATGGCTCATATTCACCCCCCCCGTATGCATGGCTCATATTCACCCCCCCCTGTATGCATGGCTCATATTCACCCCCCCCTGTATGCATGGCTCATTCATCCCCCCCTGTATACATGGCTCATATTCACCCCCCCCCTGTATGCATGGCTCATATTCACCCCCCCCTGTATGCATGGCTCATATTCACCCCCCCTGTATGCATGGCTCATATTCACCCCCCCCCCGTATGCATGGCTCATATTCACCCCCCCCCCTGTATGCATGGCTCATATTCACCCCCCCCCCCTGTATGCATGGCTCATATTCACCCCCCTGTATGCATGGCTGATGGGTGGTGGAATATATTCCCCTGTAGGACCAGGTATATACCGTGCCCTGGCATACACAGGGGTGGCAGAGCAGGACTTGGATGGCGTGCCGCGTGCGGGGAGTTTGCCAGTAACCCGCTCGGCTCTGCTAGATCTGCGCAGCACTCGCCTTCAGGTCGTGCGGGTCCCGGTCCGGCGTCAGCATCGGGGCAGAGGAGCGGCTGAACTCGTCCATGAAGATGCGAGCGTCGGCTTTCTCCTTCTCTAGCCCCATGCCTCCTCCGAGCTGCAGCGCGAGAGGACACTTCCTGGATGGTGCAGCTGCTCTCCGCGACCCCCCCCCTTCCTACCCGCCCGGTGTGAGTTGTGAGTATTGTCTTCAAGGAGGGCGGGTGGGACTCGGAGGAGGGGGGCGGGAGGCGGGGGGCGGGGCGGTCGGTCGCTTGTGACCTGGGACTTAAAAAAACAAACAAAAACCCTTGCTCAGGTGCCGCCCCCCGCAATGTCGCCGCCCTAGGCACGTGCCCTCGAGTGCCTAGTGGCAAATACGGCCCTGATGGTGGGCACCATGTTGCGTTTGGAGCCCCCCTGATGTGCCTAAACAGTGGAAACCCCACAATTCTAACTCCAACCCTAACACCGCCCTAACTCCAACCCTAACCCCAACACGCCCCTAAGCCCAACACAACCTAAACCCTAACACAAACCTAACCACAGTTCTAACACCAACTGGAAAGAATGGAAAAAATGCAATTTTTTTATTTTATTATTTTTATCTAACTAAGGGGGTAACAAAGGGGGGTTTGATTAACTATTGTTTTAATTTGATAACTGTGATAGGGTCTATCACAATGATCAAAATGAACCAATAAGAAAAGATCTCCTATTGTTGCCGGGTGCCGGCCGGCAAGTCACGGCGGGTGCAGTGCACATGCACCCACCATTTTCTCCGAGGAAGATGACATGGAGGGCTGGGGGATGGAGCAAGAGGACCTTGGGATGGCAGAGGTACTGAGGGATCTCGGGGAACCCCATTTCTCTCTCCTCTGATATGCATAGATTATATCAAAGGAGAGAGAAATGAACTGGAAATCAGATTTCTTTTGTGATCGCTGTTAATCGGTGAATAACGGCGATCATGTGACGAGACGGTAAAAACTGACGCAAATTATGTTCTCCAGGGTCTCAGCTACTCCTGGTAGCTGAGGCCCCAGAGATTTTCCAACGCTGGGAGTGCTATATACTTATTTCTCAGCACCGTTAAAAAGTGGCAGGCGCTATTTGATGTGCTCTGATGGACTTGGAGAAGATGCTTGCAGAACTCTAGGTGGAATATTTCTGTCGGCCCAGAGTCCCACTTTGACCAGTTTGGGTATGAGACTGGGCCCCAGACCTCACTACCGTACAGAAGATTGGGGCAATGATGGAGTCAAAGATTTTTAGCCAGACGGTTACTGGTGCCTTGAGATGGTACAGACGTCTTCTGATGGCATAGAAGGCTTTGGATGCCTTGTCTTTTAGTAACTCTATGACTTGCTTGAAGCTCCCTGACTGGCTGAGTTCTAGGCCCAGGTAGGTGTACCTGTTGGTTTCTGTAAGTGGACGGTTGTCTATCATAAAGGTTGGATGGCCCGTGGGTTTCTGCTTTCTTTTCTGATACACCATGATATTAGTTTTTTTCTCGTTGATTGGCAGTGCCCATGTGCTGCTGAAGGTCTCTAGGATTTTCAGATGATCTTGGAGACCTTTCTCAGTTGGTGATAACAGCATGAGGTCATCTGCATACAGCAGAAATTTCACCTGGGTGTCATGGAGGGTGAGTCCTGGTGCTGAGGAGGACTCTAGGGCCACTGCCAGCTCATTGATGTAGATGTTAAAGAGCGTTGGACTGAGGCTGCAGCCCTTTCTCACTCCTCGACTCTGTTGGAAATAGGCCATCCTCCTTCCGTTGACCTTCACACTGCAACTGTTCTCAGTGTAGGAGCTTCGTATGACGTCATATGTTTTGCCTCCTATTCCGCTCCCCAGCAGTTTTAGGAATAGTCCTGGGTGGCACACTGAGTTGAAGGCCTTCTTGAAGTCCACAAAACAAGCGTATATCTTCCTGTTCTTTGTATTGTGGACGTGGCTCTTGATGAGGCTGTGCAGAGTGTAGATGTCGTCAGTGGTGTGGTGGTTTGGCATGAACCCTGCTTGGCTCCTGCTGAGGACGTTGTGCTCGGTGAGGAAGGTGAGGATCCTCTTGTTCAGGATGCAGTTGAAGAGTTTACCCAGGTTGCGGCTGACACATATCCCTTGGTAGTTTGCTTTGTCGTACTTGTCCCCATTTTTGTGTATAGGGGTTATGAGGCCTTGGTTCCAGTTTTTGGGGAAGCAGCCGGCCTGCAGTACAATATTAAATAGTTTTGTTATCGCAGCCTAGATGTCTGGAGGGCTGTATTTCAGCATTTCTGGGAGGATCCCATCTGGACCGCTGGCTTTTTTATCTGTGTGATCCTTTCTGTTATTTCTGTCAGTGTGATTGGTGTATCCAGAGGATTTTGGAAATCTTTGAACTTTTCCTCCATATCTTTCATTTTTTTCACAAGCTCTTTTTGTGCCAGGTTCAGGTCTTCACTTGGGATGTCATTGTAAAGGTCCTTGAAGTACTGGAGCCAGATGTTGCCGCTCTGGATGTGGAGGCTGTTGCTTTTCTGGTTGGATCCAAGGTGATTCCACAGTTCCCAAAATTTGTTGTCTTCATGGGCATCTTGAAGTTGGAGGAGTTTGGTAGAGATGTCATTTTGCTTTTTCTTTCTGAGGATGGCTTTGTAATTTCGTTGTACGGTGTGGTAGGCTTCTCTCAGAGTGGGGTTGTTGGGGTCTCTGTGTTTTTTATTTGAGGCCATTCTTAGGGCCTTCCACATGGTCTTGCATTCTTTGTCAAACCAGTTGTTGGGATTTTGTTTACTCGGTCTCTTGTTGATGCTTCTTTTCAGGTCAGACATTTCTGCCATGGCATATAGAATGTCGTTAAGGTCTCTTACCGCTAGGTGTACTCCTTCTGGGCTAAGTTCATACACGTTATTATGGAAGCATTGGAGCTTCTCCTTGATCTCTGGTCTGTTGATGGCATCTTTGTATTTTGGGGCCGACATCTTGGACCATTTGAAGGATGGTGGCAGGCTAAAGAGGCTGGTCTTTTGCGGGGTTTGTGAGGGTGATTTCTTTGTGGATTTGATGTATAGGAGCAGTTGATTATGGTCTGACAGATGTGTTTGTGGGGTGACTATAAGGGCGCCAATATTTGTAGGGTCCATATCTGTGATGGCATAGTCTATCACACTGCTGCCCACATGGGAGTTTAGGGTCTTTCCAGTGAGTCTCCCTTGGTGCGGCCATTGAGGATGCAAAGTCCAAGGCTTCGGCATAGGTTCAACAGCGTTCTGCCACTTTTATTAACTGTGCAATCATAGCTGTTCCTGTCGGTGTGCACTGGGTTGTCACAGTCGGTATCTGCTCCAAGTATATAGATGTTTCCATCAGTGGTCAGGTAGTCTCTTTCTCTTCCCGTTCTTGCGTTCAGGTCTCCGTAGATGAGAACGTTGCCAAGAGTCTGGAAATGGGCAGCTTTAGTCTTTAGGGTCTCAAAGCTGTCTGGGTTGAAGTATGGAGACTCTGGAGGAGCTATGTACACTGCACAGAGGTAGATGTCGGCCCCGGATGTGAGGATGGAGCGGCTTATTCTTATCCAGATGTGGCTGTCTCCTCTCTTCACTGCTCTGATATGTTCATGGAGCTCTTCTTTCTACCAGACTAATATTCCTCCTGAGCTCCGGCCCTGTTTGATGTTTTTGTTTTTCAGGGCGGAGACAGAATTCCCTGTATCCGGTGGGGACATAGGATTCATTATTGGCCTTAGTCCATGTTTCAAGGAGGATCTGTATATCAATGTCTTTCAGTCTTTGGTTAAAGTCTGGGTCGTTTGTCTTGTATCCGAAGGCTGAGGTGTTCAGGCCCTGGATGTTCCAGCTACTGATGATTAGGGTTGACATTGTGTAGCTGTATACCTTGTAATGGGCTGTCCTGCATAGGACATCTTGAGTTGCTGACTGGTGACCTTGTTGTAGGCAATTGGTCCAGTCGCGTGAGTTTCTTGCATATGGAGCTGATCATGGTCTTTTTTTCTGCCAGCTCACTGGGCTGTTTCACTCTGTGTGGGGAAGGTGGTGTCTTCCATGGTTCGTGTCTCTCATAGACTGGTTTTGCATACAGGTTGCAGTTTCCAGTTCGTTGAGCATATTCTGTTTTAGGACTGTTAGTTGGTGCTCTTTCTATAGGTTTTCGGTTTGTATGGGTTCTTGGACCGGGGACTCTGTTGAGTACAATGTCTTTAAGTTCTTTGGCAAGAAGGCTGACTCCTTGGTTGTTGAGATGTTTGTCATCATACAGGTGGTGGAGGTTTATGACAGGATGTTGTGCCGGGGTGATGTCTAGCATCGTAGTGATCTTGGCTACTAGTTCTCTGTGGACGTCTTGGGTGATGTATTGGAAGGAATCTTTTCTTGGCAGCAGAGATGACAGGATGATCTTGCTGCTGGGGAACTTCTGTTGTGTGGTGTCTGCTAGCTGACACAATTGTCCTGCTACCTGCTGGTGTTGGTCCTGGAGATTGTTGGTGCCTGTATGTATGATGATGTGGTTTGGGTTGGTGAAATATGGATTATCAATTAGGGCCTTTGCTCGTTCTATAGTTGAGCAGCGGATTTTGGAGACCCTTTTTCCTGGGAAGAGTCGCCTTGTATTGAGGTATTTTCCGTTGGAGTCTATAATCAGGACTATATCAGGACATGTTGGTTGGCTGCTCCTATGGGAGCTTCTGTTTGCATTCTTCTTGTTGCTCTGTCCTGTTGTTGTGGTCTGCTGTTGTTCTAGACTTGGGGTTTGTTTGGTGCTTGGGTCTGGCCCATCCTGTGGTTCTTGGTTATTTTCTATTTTGCTCTCAATATTTAGGCAGTTATTTAAGTTAGTGGTGGTGTGGCTGTTAGCTCTCATTGTGCCTTCACCTATCTCCTTCCCTAGGTCCCCCTCCTGTGTTAGGGGTGGTGTCTGGCTCTTTTAGGTTTTCTATTTCTCCTTTTAATTTAGC
This sequence comes from Ranitomeya variabilis, assembly GCF_051348905.1. Taxonomy (NCBI): domain Eukaryota; kingdom Metazoa; phylum Chordata; class Amphibia; order Anura; family Dendrobatidae; genus Ranitomeya; species Ranitomeya variabilis. The sequence goes on from NC_135235.1 coordinate 16,485,437, forward strand.
ATTTTCTTGCCGTAGTTCATATAGTTCATGTTTGATTTCCTGCACCGCTGAATCCAGTACACACTTCAGTCTGGTTATCTCTGCATCTGTTGGGTCATTTGTCTGTCTTTGGATCTGTTCCTTAAGCAGTGTGAAGTCCCTCTCCAGCTGAGACAGGCATTCTCTAAAGATACCTTCACACTGAACAACTTAACAACGATAACGACAGCGATCCGTGACGTTGCAGCGTCCTGAATAGCGATATCGTTGTGTTTGACACGCAGCAGCGATCTGGATCCTGCTGTGATATCGCTCGTCGGAGCTAGAAGTCCAGAACTTTATTTGGTCGTCAGATCGGCGTGTATCGTTGTGTTTGACAGCAAAAGCAACGATGCCAGCAATGTTTTACAATGGTAACCAGGGTAAATATCGGGTTACTAAGCGCAGGGCCGCGCTTAGTAACCCGATATTTACCCTGGTTACCATTGTAAAAGTAAAAAAAAAAAACAGTACATACTCACCTTCTGATGTCTGTCACGTCCCCCGGCATCCGCGCTGCTGCTCAGAGCTTCCTGCACTGAATGTGTCAGTGCCGGCCGTAAAGCACAGCGGTGACGTCACCGCTCTGCTTTAGGGCCGGCGCTTACACAGTGCAGGGAAGCGGATGCCGGGGGACGCGACAGACACCGGAATGTAAGTATGTAGTGTTTGTTTTTTTTACATTTACACTGGTAACCAGGGTAAACATCGGGTTACTAAGCGCGGCCCTGCACTTAGTAACCCGATGTTTACCCTGGTTACCCGGGGACTTCGGCATCGTTGGTCGCTGGAGAGCTGTCTGTGTGACAGCTCTCCAGCGACCACACAACGACGAAACAGCGACGCTGCAGCGATCGGCATCGTTGTCTATATCGCTGCAGCGTCGCTTAATGTGACGGTACCTTTAGGGTGTCCAATGAGGGGAGTGCATTATTAGGGCTTTGGGCTGCAGGGGGGTCCCTGGTGGTCTTTTTTGTACGTGTAGGCCCATCACTCTTTCTACGTGCTGGCTTTACTATTTTATATTTTTGAGTCTTGACTTTGATATGAGGGAAGATTTCCTCAAATGCCTCAAGGTTGTCCTCATTGCCCTGTATGACTATTATGTCAGAGTGGTATAGATTAATGGTGAGTGAGACATCCTCATTTTGTGGGTCTTTTACTATGATTTGTCGGCCCCTGCTGATGCCACCTTTTAGAATGTTTTTATAGTATTTGCACAAGGCTGTGTGCCATGCCTCAGGCTGCTCACTATAGAAGAGGTACTCTATCTACTATATAATTGTCTAAGGGTCACTTCCGTCTGTCCTTCTGTCTTTCTTTCTGTCTGTCACGGATATTCATTGGTCTCGGCCTCTGTCTGTCATGGAAATCCAAGTCGCTGATTGGTCGTGGCAAAACGGCCACGACCATTGCCATGACCAATCAGCGACGGCCATAGTCTGGCGGCAAAATGGCCGCTCTTTCCTCCCCGCAGTCAGTGCCCGCTCCATACTCCCCTCCAGTCAGCCCTCACACAAGGTTAATGCCAGCGTTACCGGAGCACGGTGTAACGCACTCCGGTTAAGCAGCTATTAACCCTGTGTGACCAACTTTTTACTATTGATGCTGCGTATGCAGCATCAATAGTAAAAACATCTAATGTTACAAATAAGAATAATAAAAAAAAAACTGTTATTCTCACCCTCCGACGTCGCCCGCTGTACTCGCCAGTGCAAGCGGCAGGTTCCAGTGCCAAGGATGCTATGCGAGAAGGACCTTCCATGACGTCACGGCCATGTGACCGCGACGTCATCACAGGTCCTGCGCTCATACCAACCCTGGGACCGGAAGCTGCTGCGCGCACCGCGCACAGGCGCCAGGACTTCAAGGGGCCTTCGGAGGGTGAGTATATGTTTATTTTTTATTTTACGTCACTGGGCAATATACTATGTGGCTAATATACTACGTGGCTGGGCAATATACTACGTGGCTGGGCAATATACTACATCACTGGGCAATATACTACGTCACTGGGCAATATACTACGTCACTGGGCAATATACTACGTCACTGGGCAATATACTACGTGTCTGGGCAATATACTACGTGGCTGGGCAATATACTACGTGGCTGGGCATTAGTTTTCTTCTTTCACCTCTAGGATTGATCTCTGAAGTCATGGGGTAAAAGTTGTATTTGGTGAAGATAGATTTTAAAATGACTAGATAGGAGAGGAGTTGGTGCTCATACAGTTCTATGGAGCGGGGGGAGGGAGGAGCTAGGGGCAGATACACACTTTCTGCTGTAAACTCCCCGAGACACAATAACGGTTCTTCATAGAACTATATAGGCACCAACGGTCATTTCCTATCTCAGTAACGGGAAAGTCTATGTTTTCACTAAAGACAGATTTTACCAGTGATTTAAGAAAATGGGGAATAAAAGATCCCAAGGAGGAGAAAAAAGTGGACTTCTCTGATAAGATATATTACAAAGTTTAATTTTTTCACGTGTACCAAAGATGTATGAAAAAAAACCCCATATAATTAAAACCCAAAGTTATGTTCACACTTTGCGTTTTTGCTGCTTTTTTTAATGCAATTTTTAAGCTGCATTTTACAGTCTCAGCAAAGACTATGATATTTCAGAAATCTCATGCACACACATTGGTTTGTTTTTTTTCCAGTTTGGAAAACTGCTGTGTTTTTGCAAATTGCAGTTTGTCACTTTTTTCAGCGTTTTTCAATGTATTTGCAGCGTTTTTTCACCCATAGGAAACAATGGGTAAGTGCAAAAACGCAGGTATCAGTTTTTGCTGCATTTTTGCAAAAACCTAAGGAAATTAAATCAGGCCTTTTTTGGGACCACTAAACGTTATCATCATGCACAAAAGACAATAAAAACACAGCAAAAAAATCTGCAAAATCCTGCTTTTTGTAAGTAGCTTAAACGCAGCTTAAAATTTGCATAAAAATGAAGCAAAAGGCAACGTGTGAACATAGCCTTAGCGTTTAGCCATAAGTTATAGATCTAACAACAAATAAAGCTCAACCCCTATGTAGATTAACTAAAACAGTTCTTAAAAAAAATGTGAGGACCTACATAAATTAAAAACTAAAATAATATAAACACTTTAAAGGGAATCTGTCACTAGGTTTTTGCTTTCCCATCTAAGAGCAGCAGAACATAGGAGCAGAGCCACTGATTCCAGCGGTGTGTCACTAACTGGGCTGCTTGCAGAAGTTATCCTCAGTGCAGGTTAAGCTTTATTCAGATGGGGGGTTTGTGAACAATTGAACACATAGACTAGAAAGGGTATCTGTGAGAAACAGACATTTGTATGAGTCCTTACACTCAGGTCAAGGTTACTGAGCCTCACGCGGTGCTGCTTCCTGGTGGTTGTCTGCACTAGATGTATAATCTGTGTTAATGGCAGTTATCGTGACCCTCTTATGTTTATGAACTCTGGAGAGCTGGACTCACAGTGAAATATTTGATAAGGTTAAATAGTTTTTCCATGTGTTACAATCTCATGTGGCGGGCGTATTTTATATACTTAGATACTTTCCATGAGCCAAGATTTACACTTTGTCAAGTAGTAGCTTATATGGTTTCCAGGACTGAGTTTCTCTCACCTTCATTGTTGATGGGGTGAAAGTCAGACTTTAGAGAGGAAGTTAATACCCCATCTGTAGAATTGGAGGCACAGTTTATACCAGTACTAGGAAAAAAGCACAGGAGACCTGTTAGATCTGTGTACAGACACCTCTAGGATAAAACCGCCATCTATTGCCACTTACCTCTCAGAGTAGCTCATCACATTCTGAATATGCATCCTGCCCTGAATGTGCAGGTCCCAGTCCTGCAGAGAGAAAAGAATAACACTTACATAAGGGTATGTGCACACAATGCCTTTTTCAGGCAGCAGAGCCACAAAGTTTTATTGGGTGATGCTGCTTTAGGAAAAAGGCCAGCTGTTTGTTTGTTTTTTTTCCAGAAGAGGATTCACCAGAAGTTTTGCCTTTGCTGCAGCTCTGCCACCAGCATAGTTTTTCTTTAAATTTACGTTTTTAATTTACTTGCTAATATAGGGCCACTAATTCTGCAGCGCTTTACAAACATCATCAGCATCCTTTGGGGCTCACAATCTAGATTCCCTATCAGTATGTCTGGAGTGTGGGAAGAAACTGGAGAACCAGGAGGAGAAACAGAAACAGAAGAAAAACATATAAACTCCTTACAAATGTTGTCCTTGGTGGGATTTGAACTCAGCACCCCAGTGCTGCAATGCTAACCACTGAGCCACCCTGAGTTTCCCGAATTCAAACTAAAAGGCCATGTTCACACTTCACCATTTGGTCAGTATTTTACACCAGTAGTTGTAAGCTAAAACCAGGATTTGGTGAAAAATGCAGAAGTGGTGACGTGTTTCCATTATACTTTTCATCTGACTCTTCTTCTCCTGATTTTGACTTACAAATACTGATGTAGGAAAGAAATATATCTTGGTACAAATACTGATGTAAAATACTGACCAAATGATGATTGTGTGAACGTGGCCTTACTAGTGGAAACCACCTGAAGAGTGAATACTTTACTTCTTCTAACTACTTCACGGTTTCTGAACTCTAACCTACAAAAGTCTGAACTTTTGCATAGCAATGTCATTTTTACATATATATGCATTATTTTTTTTATTCAGCAGTTCTGCAGCACTTTTTCTGGCGGATCTCAATCAGATTCCACTTGAAAAAGAAATTGTATGCGCATACCCTAACCCAGTTACTGTAAAACATTTACAAAGAAAAGTCAATTATGCAACATTTCTTTTTCTTTTTTCTTTTTTTTTTTTGCATGATGTTCAACATCCAGTTCTTTATTAAGAAGTGTTCAAAAGGGCACTGTTCTCAAGAGATAAATGCTGGACCCAGCAGTGGCATTTATGGCATATCCTGGGGATTTACCACAAAGTACAATCTGTTATCCTACAGTGATGATCAAGTGGAAGACCAATAACTTTTGAGGCAATTGACTTTTTTACATTTGAGAGAAAATTCCATTCTAAGGTCAAATCTGAATATTCTGAATAAATCCGTGAATAAAAGACCCATCTCCAGTATTCTACTACACATAATCTACAATAATAATAATCCTTTAACCCCTTCCTGAGCTGGGAACTTTTTGTTCTTTACATTCTTGTTTTTTCCTTCCCTTCTTCCAAGAACCATAACTTTTTTATTTTTTCATCAACATACCCGTATGAACATTTTGGTTTTTTTTTGTTACTTTTTTTGCAGAACGAGTTGTGCTTTTAAATAGCAATATCCTTTTTATTATGTGATGTAGTGGAAAGAGGGTAAAATATTGCATGTGTAATGAAATTGTGGAAAAAGCACAAATACACTATTTTTTTCGGAAAGAAATTATCTTGTAATATGATTTTCTAGGTTCGGTACAATTACGAAGACATGAGACATAAAATTTTTTGCTTGTGTCACCATTTTCAAATACTCGTAATGTTTTTAATCTTCAGTTGATGGAACTATGTGGGAGGTCTTGTTTTTTTGCCTTGAGTCATCGTTTTTATTGATACCATTTTGGGATACAATGATATTGTGATAGTTTCTGCTTGCATTTTTTGCAGTGTTGCATCTGCAAAAAAAACGCAATTCTGGTTGTTCGATTTACTGTTTTCTCATTACAGCGTTCACCGATCAGATTAATTAATTTCATATTAATAATACGTTTACAGACATGGAGATACTGCATATGTGTTTTGTTTTTTTAAATTTCTTTATTTTTAATAGAGGGGAAAGGGGATGATTTAAACTTTTATTTCTGTTCATATGTTTACAAACTTTTTACTGTATTTTGTATTCCCTTTAGTTGACTTGAACTTGCGATAATATGATTGTTTGCTTGTACTTTACACAGCAATATATTGCTGTATATAAGAAAAACAATGTGTGAATGGCACTGTCAAGAGATTGACAGTGCAGTTTAACAGGTTAACAACCATATCTAGCAGTCTTCTCCACTTGCAGCTGAATAATACAGCCATTATCTACTGGCAAAGATGCAGGCTCAGTCCGTAAGCTTGCATCAAGAAAGAGGTCATGGGGTGTCACAGGTAAGTCAGATGCTACAGACAGTCTTTAGTGTACAGTGGGGACTGACCAGTGCCAGCCCCCCTTCTCATTCATGGCCTAGCTCTAGGGATATTCAGGGCTTAGGTTCCTGCTTGGTGATTTGTGTGGAACATAGGGATGGTGGGGGAGGCAGGGTGCTATTAAATCTGCCTAGGGGGACTCCACTCCTTCTTTCCCTAGTTTGGACTTCCTTCCCATCTTCCACTCGTATTGCACTTAATCTTTTCACATTGTGCGTAACATTGGGATTCCTTGCTGGCAGTGCAAGGGTTAATCTGTTCAATTGAAGCTCCTTGAGCTTTCCTACCTAGAATGTCTCAGCTGTTCAGTGTTTGCCAATCCCCTCTGCTATACTGCTATATATTCTCACTTCTGGCACTTAGGAATTGCCAGTGTTAGTTCTTACTGCCTGGTTTGGAATTGGAGGTGAAGTTCGTGGTTTGAGTTGGCGTTTTGATATTTGTTCGGGAGATTGTTACTTGGAGTTTTATTTGTATGCACATCCTTATCCTCTCCTATTTGGTTTCTGCTTCCTTTACCTCCCATGTTCTACTCTGTTTGGTGAGTGTATTTTGTCTGATTGTTACGCATTTTCATTTATCCCTGTCAGTTTTCCCTTGTATATCTGGTCAGTGTTATAAACGCACTTTGGCTTTCCAGCTCTCTGGGTGGGGGAGAGGACAGATAAGGGTTGATATAGGAGCATAGCATGTCACGTGAACCCGGTGTCTCCATCTTCTGGAGTAATCTAGGGGACAGGGATAGACTAGGGTGCCCCTAGTTCTGGGAACCTGGTTAACCGCCAAGTCACTGCTTGACAACAGAGCTGATGTACAACATACCATTAGTGTCATGCTGCAGCAATGCGGGTATGTGCAGACTCCATGAAGGACAGTGGGTGACAGAAAAAGAGGTCACACTTACCACACCGCAGCCCAGTGCACGCTGCACTGCGCCACCAGGTTGCGACAGAGAGTGGTCAAAACAAGCCAAGTCCGTAACAGTCGGTAAGCTTATGGTCTAAAGGGCAAAACAGAACTCGTGGTCAATTTACAAGCCGAGAGTCCGAACCAGCCAGGAGCAAAGGTACCAGAGACGTGAGACAGAGAACGGAGTCAGAGTAAGCCAAAAGGTCAAAAAGCCAGACAGACGTGTGGTAACAGAAACGGGAAGCAGGAGACAAAGTCAGAGTCTTAGCCGGGTCACAAACGGAGGGGATACACACCAGATAGTCAACCTAGGTCGTGTATAGGAGACAGGTCAGGTACAGGTAAGGGAGGTCAGATGCAAAAGGAACACAGGGGTTTCACAGGTAGCAGTCTCAGCAAGCCAAAAACTATCACTGACACAAGCTGCCAGCAAGAGAACTAATAAATAGCCACTCCCAAATCAAAGAGAGGCAGGAATAGTTAACCCCACCATGACCAGGCCGGAGCAGGGGAAAAATGTCAAACTCTGACCCGGATCATGACAGTACCCTTCTCTCAAGGGGGGCCACTGGACCCCCAGGTTTCCCAGGATAGCGGGTGTGAAATGCTCAGACCAATCGATCCGCATGGACCGACCGTGCCGGAACCCAGGACCGGTCCTCAGGACCGTAACCCTTACAATGAATGAGGTACTGGAGGGAACAACGGACCATGCGGGAGTCCACAATCCATTCCACCTCAAATTCATTCTGGCCTTCCACCGACACGGGTGGTGGAGGAGAAGGATACTCCCCTGAGGAAGGACCCAATGGTTTCAAAAGGGCTTTATGGAACACATTGGGAATCCGGAAAGATGGAGGAAGATGTAAACGAAAGGACACCAGGTTGACCACCTCCATAATCTCGTAAGGGCCAATGAACTTAGGCCTCAACTTAGCTGAAGGAATCTTGAGCTTTATATTTCTGGTAGAAAACCATACCTTATCCCCAACCTGGAATACAGGCCCCACAGATCGTTTTTTGTCAGCAAAAAATTTATATTTACCCTGAGCCCCGACAATATTTTTTTTAACTTCCTGCCACACCTCCCCTAACTATTGAATCGCAAAATCAGCCCCAGGACATCCCGAATCCGGGTCAGGAAAATTCCCCAAAATGAAGGTGGAAACCATAGTTACCGGAGAAAGGGGAGGTACCTGTGGACTGATTAATGCGATTATTAAAAGCAAACTCAGCCACAGGCAAAGAGGAACACCAATCGTCCTGCCGAGCAGTGACCAGACATCGCAAAATTTGTTCCAGAGACTGATTGGTTCTCTCTGTCTGACCATTAGTCTCAGGATGGTAAGCAGAAGAAAAGGTCAAACAGACACCCAGCCTTTTACAAAAAGCCCTCCAGAACTTGGACACAAACTGCACCCCTCTATCTGAAACCACATTCAAAGGCACACCATGCAATCGCACCACATGTTCCACAAACAACTTAGCAAGCGTCTCAGCATTCGGCAAACCTGACAAAGGCACAAAATGCGCCTGCTTACTAAATCTGTCCACCACCACCCAAATGACAGTTTTTCCATTAGAGGGAGGAAGATCGGTGATAAAATCCATGGACAGATGGGTCCATGGTCTATCAGGAATTGGCAATGGCACCAATTCCCCGGCCGGCCGACTATGCAAGTTCTTAGCACGGGCACATACAAAACAGGAGGACACAAATCTAGCCACATCCGAGGCCAATGAGGACCACCAAAACAACCTAACAATCGCTCTACGGGTGGCCGCGATTCCAGGGTGCCCACTCAAAACAGAATCATGAAACTCTCGGAGAACCCTGAGACGAAGTTGAACAGGCACAAAGAGCTTACCCACAGGCATAGACAGACGACCAAGAGACTGGGCCTCCCGAATCTCTCGCTCCAACTCAGAGGAAACCCCGGCCACCACCACACCAGGCTGAAGAATGGAGGAAGGAGGCTCAGGAGGTGACATCGGGTCCAGACTACGAGACAAGGCATCAGCCTTAATGTTTTTAGAACCTGGCCGAAAGGTGATAGAGAACTGAAACCGATAGAAAAAAGGTGACCATCTAGCCTGTCTCGGAGTCAGTCTTTTGGCCGACTCAATATAAGCCAGATTCTTATGGTCCGTAATTACAGTGATTTTATGGATAGCCCCCTCCAAAAAATGCCTCCATTCTTCAAAAGCCAATTTAATGGCCAACAATTCTCGATTCCCCACATCATAATTCCTTTCTGCGGGAGAGAATTTCCTAGAGAAGAAAGCACAGGGTCTTAAGTTAGTTAGAGTGGCAGGTCCCTGGGACAACACCGCTCCCACCCCCACCTCAGAGGCGTCCACCTCTACAATAAATGGTTCCGATGGATCTGGTTGAATCAAAACAGGGGCGGACATGAAACATTTTTTTAATGCTGAAAAGGCTGCTACAGCAGGAGCCGACCAATTCTTGACATCAGACCCTTTCTGAGTTAAATCTGTGAGGGGTTTGACAATCTGCGAAAATCCCTTTATAAACTTTCGATAATAATTTGCGAGTCCTAAGAAACGCTGGAGACCCTTAAGATCTTTAGGTTGCACCCAATCAACAATGGCCTGAACCTTTCTAGGGTCCATACGGAACCCCTCAGCAGACAAGATAAACCCCAGAAAGGATAATTCCCGAACAACAAATAAACATTTCTCAGGTTTAGCAAAAAGACAGTTCTCCCGGAGCCTCTGGAGAACTGCACGAAGATGACCTATGTGATCCTGCCTATCCATTGAGTACACCAGAATATCATCGAGATAGACTACCATAAAGCGCCCAATGAAGTCAGAGAAGACATGATTGATAAAATTCTGGAAAACTGCTGGCACATTTGTCAGACCAAAAGGCATAACCAAATTCTCAAACAGTCCCTCTGAGGTGAGAAAGGCAGTTTTCCACTCATCCCCCTCACGTATACGGATAAGATTGTATGCCCCACGGAGGTCTAATTTAGAAAACCACTTGGCCCCAGACAGTTGGTTATACAAATCAGGGATAAGCGGGAGAGGATAAGTGTTCCTCACAGTAATCTTATTAAGCTCTCGGAAATCGAGGCATGGGCGCAGACCACCATCTTTTTTTTTTTTAACAAAAAATAACCCAGCCGCCACAGGGGATACAGGGGGGCGAATGTGCCCTTTACGAAGACTCTCAAAGATGTATTCTTTCATGGCAGATCTCTCAGGACCAGATAGATTGTATAAATGGGCCTTGGGCAATTTAGCATTAGAAACCAGGTCTATAGTACAATCAAATGAGCGGTGTGGTGGTAAAGCCTCAGCCTCTTTTTCCGAGAACACATCCTCAAAGTCTCTCAGGTACTCCGGAATACCCTCGAGACTGACGGATGACACAGACACCGAAATAAGGCAACATTTAGAACATTTAGGTCCCCACTTTACAATATCCTGGGACCCCCAGTCAATTATCGGGTTATGTAGTTGTAACCATGGAAAACCTAACATCAGTCCAGCCGGGAGATTGTCCAGGACAAAGCATGACATATGCTCCTGGTGTAAGGCCCCCACCTTGAGGGTAAACTCCTCGGAAATTAAATTAACCCCACTCTTTGCGATAGGTGAAGAGTCGATAGCCACAAGTTTAATGGGAGTCTCCAGCCTAACTGTCCCTAACTTGCAAGTGGCCACCAGTTTGGAGTCAATAAAATTCATGGAGGACCCGCAGTCCACAAAAGCTGAGGTAGCAAAAACACAGTCCATAACAGTTAGTTCCACTTTCAACAATATCTTTGAAAATGAAGAAAAAGGTACCTGTGAATCTGGGTGACCACCACGACAATCACCCAGATTCAGTCGCTTGTTAGTCAGTGAGCAGGAAGGACAGTCCATTTTCCAATGTCCAGGATCTCCACAGTAGAAACAGAGTTTGCCAAGTCGCCGATGTCTCCTCTCCTTTCCTTTGAGAGTGATGGCTCCCACTTCCAAGGACTCAACAGGTGGCAAAGACTCTGGTTTACCAGGAAGAAAAGGAGCCTCCCGTTGCATGATTCCTCTCTCTCGTAACCTCCGATCCATGCGGACAGCCTGAGTCATGGCCTCTTCCAAGGAACTGGGTGAAGGATAGAGAGCCAGAGCATCCTTCAAATGTTCAGACAGTCCCCTCAGGAACAAACACCTGAGAGCTGAGTTGCTCCAGGAAATCTCTGAAGACCACCGCCGGAACTCCGAACAGTACCACTCAGCTGAGAGCTTATCCTGAGAGAGCCCCATAATTGTGTCCTCTGCCAGTCTAACACGATCAGATTCATCATATATCAGTCCCAGAGCATCAAAGAACATATTCACAGACATTCTTTCAGGAGCGGTCGGAGGTAAGGAAAATACCCACGACTGCGGACCCTCCTGAAGTAAAGATATAACTATCCCTACCCGCTGATTCTCATCCCCTGAAGATCGGGGTCTAAGAGAAAAAAAAGTTTGCAACTCTCCTTGAACACGTGGAATTTTTTTTTCTCACCAGAGAACGTGTCAGGTAGTTTAACATAGGGTTCAGGAGAGTGCAGAAAAACATCAGTCATCTCACCTGACTTACTGACAGAGGGAGAGGAAACACCCTGGACTATCTTAACTGTTTCTGCAAGCTCCCTCTGCACCTGCTTCTGAGAGGTAGTCAAGGTCCTATGCTCCATGGATAATGTCTGCATCATCTGTGTCAAGTTAGTTGTTTGATCAACCAAGGTATGCAGCGGATCCATGACCAGAGAGAGAAGAAGAGAAGAAAAAAAAAAAAAAAAAAGTGTGAATCTCTTTTAAATGTTTCGAGTTCAGTGATAATGTCATGCTGCAGCAATGCAGGTATGTGCAGACTCCATGAAGGAGAGTGGGTGACAGAAAAAGAGGTCACACTTACCACACCGCAGCCCAGTGCACGCTGCACTGCGCCACCGGGTGGCGACAGAGTGGTCAAAACAAGCCAAGTCCGTAACAGTCAGTAAGCGTATGGTTTAAAGGGGAAAACAGAACTCGGTCAATTTACAAGCCGAGGGTCCGAACCAGCCAGGAGCAAAGGTACCAGAGACGTGAGACAGAGAACGGAGTCAGAGTAAGCCAAAAGGTCAAAAAGCCAGACAGACGTGTGGTAACAGAAACGGGAAGCAGGAGACAAAGTCAAAGTCTTAGCCGGGTCACACACGGAGGGGATACACACCAGAGTCAACCTAGGTCGGGTATAGGAGACAGGTCAGGTACAGGTAAGGGAGGTCAGAGGCAAAAGGAACACAGGGGTTTCACAGGTAGCAGTCTCAGCAAGCCAAAACCTATCACTGACACAAGCTGCCAGCAAGAGAACCAATAAATAGCCACCCCCAAATCAAAGAGAGGCAGGAATAGTTAACCCCACCATGACCAGGCCGGAGCAGGGGAAAAATGGCAAACTCCGACCTGGATCATGACAATTGGTTGATATGTCAGTAAGTAGTTAAAGAAAGACAAATAAAAGTTACTCAATGTTGGGACATCTTTCACTGAAAGACTGGCTTTCTTAAGAGGTTTAAGGGATAAAGCCCTTGCATTCTTTGATGTCAGAGGGGCTCATTTGTTTGTTGTCACTCTTCAATGTGTGTGGAGTGCGCTACAGGCAATACATCTAAGGGTACCGTTACACTAAAAGACTTACCAACAATCACGACCAGCGATACGACCTGGCCGTGATCGTTGGTAAGTCGTTGTGTGGTCGCTGGGGAGCTGTCACACAGAGAGCTCTCTCCAGTGACCAACGATCAGGGGAAGGACTTCGGCATCGTTGAAACTGTCTTCAACGATGCCGAAGTCCCCCTGCAGCACCTGGGTAACCAGGGTAAACATCGGGTTAGTAACCCGATATTTACCCTGGTTACCATTGTAAAAGTAAAAAAAAAAAAACACTACATACTCACCTTCTGATGTCTGTCACGTCCCCCGGCGTCCACAGGGTTACGCGCTGCTGCCGAGAGCTTCCTGCACTGAATGTACCAGCGCCGGCAATAAAGCAGAGCACAGCGGTGACGTCGCCGCTGTGCTCTGCTTTCCGGCCGCGCTGACACAGTCAGTGGAGGAAGTTCTCGGCAGCAGCGCGTAACCCTGTGGACGCCGGGGGACGTGACAGACATCAGAAGGTGAGTATGTAGTGTTGTTTTTTTTTACTTTTACAATGGTAACCAGGGTAAATATCGGGTTACTAAGCGCGGCCCTGCGCTTAGTAACCCGATATTTACCCTGGTTACAAGTGAACACATCGCTGGATTGGCATCACACACGACGATCCAGCGATGACAGGGGGTGATCTGACGACGAAAGAAAGTTTCAAACGATCTGCTACAACGTACGATTCTCAGCGGGGTCCCTGATCGCAGTAGCGTGTCAGACACAGCGAGATCGTAAGTATATAGCTGGAACGTCACGGATCGTGCCGTCGTAGCGACCAAAGTGCCACTGTGAGACGGTACCCTAACTCTGTCTCTTTACAGACTAATAGGAGGTGACTCAATAGTTATCTCTATATGAATTAGCAAATCAGTATGTCAGTGTTCAGACATGTGATGTACAATACAGACCAAAAGTTTGGACACACCTTCTCATTTAAAGATTTTTATGTATTTTCATGACGATGAAAATTGTAAATTCACACTGAAGGCATCAAAACTATGAATTAACACATATGGAATTATCTACTTAACAAAAAAGTGTGAAACAACTGAAAATATGTCTTATATTCTAGGTTCTTCAAAGTAGCCACCTTTTGCTTTGATGACTGCTTTGCACACTCTTGGCATTCTCTTGATGAGCTTCAAGAGATAGTCACCGAAAATGGTTTTCACTTCACAGGTGTGCTCTGTCAGGTTTAATAAGTGGGATTTCTTGCCTTATAAATGGGGTTGGGACCATCAGTTGTGTTGTGCAGAAGTCTGGTGGATACACAGCTGAAAGTCCTACTGAATAGACTGTTACAATTTGTATTATGGCAAGAAAAAGCAGCTAAGTAAAGAAAAACAAGTGGCCATCATTACTTTAAGAAATGAAGGTCAGTCAGTCCGAAAAATTGGGAAAACTTTGAAAGTGTCCCCAAGTGCAGTGGCAAAAACCATCAAGAGCTACAAAGAAACTGGCTCACATGAGGACCGCCCCAGGAAAGGAAGACCAAGAGTCACATCTGCTTCTGAGGATCTGTTTATCCGAGTCACCAGCCTCAGAAATCGCAGGTTAACAGCAGCTCAGATTAGAGACCAGGTCAATGCCACACAGAGTTCTAGCAGCAGACACATCTCTATAACAACTGTTAAGAGGAGACATTGTGCAGCAGGCCTTCATGGTAAAAGAGCTGCTAGGAAACCACTGCTAAGGACAGGCAACAAGCAGAAGAGACGTGTTTGGGCTAAAGAACACAGGGAATGGACATTAGACCAGTGGAAATCTGTGCTTTGGTCTGATGAGTCCAAATTTGAGAAATTTGGTTCCAACCACCTTGTCTATGTGTGTCGCAGAAAAGGTGAACGGATGGACTCTACATGCCTGGTTCCCACCGTGAAGCATGGAGGAGGAGGTGTAATGGTGTGGGGGTGCTTTGCTGGTGACATTGTTGGGGATTTATTCAAAATTGGAGGGATACTGAACCAGCGTGGCTACCACAGCATCTTGCAGTGGCATGCTATTCCATCCGGTTTGCGTTTAGTTGGACCATCATTTATTTTTTAACAGGACAATGACCCCAAACACACCTCCAGGCTGTGTAAGGGCTATTTGACCAAGAAGGAGAGTGATGGGGTGCTACGCCAGATGACCTGGCCTCCACAGTCACCAGACTTGAACCCAGACGAGATGGTTTGGGGTGAGCTGGAACGCAGAGTGAAGGCAAACGGGTCAACAAGTGCTAAGCATCTCTGGGAACTCCTTCAAGATTGTTGGAAGACCATTCCCGGTGACTACAACTTGAAGCTCATCAAAAGAATGCCAAGAGTGCGCAAAGCAGTCATCAAAGCAAAAGGTGACTACTTTGAAGAATCTAGAATATGACATAATTTCAGTTGTTTCACACTTTTTTGTTAAGTATATAATTCCACATGTGTTAATTCATAGATTTGATGCCTCCAGTGTGAACGTACAATTTTCATAGTCATGAAAATACAGAAAAATCTTTAAATGAGAAGGGGTGTCCAAACTTTTGGTCTGTACTGTACACTGCTATATTGAGTTTCTGCTGCACTATTGGAGATGTATAATCACCAATAGATAAGGCATTTTAATTTAACACTAATATTATGATAATAATTATTCATATCATTGAAGTGATAATAACTGATAATTTACTATTTCCGGAATACTATTAGTTATTTTATTAATTTTCTCCCTATAGAAGATAAACAATTTATGCTTATTTTAAGCATTAGTAATATAGAGAGAAACTGCAAAATATTATTGATCAGGGGAATGCTAAAAATGCTTGGTCTAATTGATTCTATGGATGTTAATATCTTTTTTTATGCATAAAAAGAAGGAGCAGATGGGTTGTTCTGTTCTGCCACGTTCGTGGTTGTCCCAATGAAGAAGCTGTGTGCTTTAATACGCATTGATTAATAAACCACTCACTACTGAATTGGCATCCTCCATTCTTTCAAGGCAGGGCAGAACAACAACCCATCTGCTCCTTCTTTCTTTACATTCATCTCCTCATGTGTCTGCAGCAGCCTTAAGCGCTTTAAGTGGTTTTATGCACACAGCTGAATCAGGTGAGCATATTTTGTGCACTTCTGTCTATATTGCTACCCAGATAAGACGCTATTTGCGTTATGCTCTTTGTCTTCTTGCAGTTTTTTCCTTCTAATATCTTTTTTATATCATGCACCATATCACCATGGAACCATTACATTGACTCATTTTTCTAGAGTGCTAAATAGGTGAATAAAGGACCCCCCTTGTTCACAAAAGTTGAAGTTCCTGAAAAGCCTCTAATAAGATTATTTTGGCATATATTTGGATAGATATCTCAAGTTGGAATACACCTGTTAAATTTGAGTGAAGAATTTGGGAATTGGCCAATTAGCGTATACAATTTGGCCCTCGGACACATCTGCTCTTGACATAATGGCAGCTGCCTTATCCTGACTTCAGGACTAGGTGTAAACAGATCATTGTACAGATCTCTGTACTACATAAATCAAACCTAAGCCATCTTTTTTTGGTAGTGCAGAGCATCCATTGCCCAAATGCCAATAATCGCCTTCTTCTATTACTACTACTAATCAGATTCAGTTGCAATCAAAATTATTCAATCCCCATTGCAAATTTGGTTTATTATAAAAATTGACAAACTTTCTGCTCTTTGTAATAAAACAATGAAACAAGAAAAATTTAATTTACTACAACTAATATAACAAGTAGTTTATGTAAGTACAATACAAAATACCAATTCTACAGTCTTAGTATTAGCCATCCCTTTATTAAATAGTGAAGACACTTCTCATCGAGCCCCTCTGTCTGCTACAACCTGCTGCAGATGTGATGCATAGCCAGACACCAGCTTCTGGCAGTGTTCCTGAGGAATCTTAGCCCACTCCTCATGGGCAATGGCCTCCAGGTCACACATTACTTTTGACAACTCAAGAATATTAAAGAATCAAGATCATTGCCTTACACAAACAAAGAAAAGGATACAAAAAGGCACTGGATGTTCCCAGAAATACAACTTTAAGCATAGTTTTCAAGTTCAAAGTTGAAAGAACACTGTCTACACTACCTGAACATAAAGAAGAAGCTGTCACCAGCTGCCACTAGATTGATGAGGAGGCAGGTGCTCAAAAACCCTTGAACGACAGGAAAAGATCTATATCAAGATTTGATGACAGCAGGCTGTGAGGTGTCGGTTTGCGTAGTGAGGTATATACTAAACACTAAAACTCTCCATGTCTGACCTCCAAGACGTCACCTCTACTGACCCAAAAGCACATGAAACGTTTGTTCCAATATACTCACAACCATAGTTCTGGGATTTAGTTCTGTAGAGCAATGAAACAAAACTTAAATGTTTTGATCCTAAGGATCAGCAATATGTCTAGAGGTGGAAGAATGAAACACACTGAAAAGAACCTTCGGCCTACAGTGAAGCATGGTGGGGGCTCTGATGTCTACAATGAAGTATAGCTATAGCTCGATACTTAATGACAGTGGCTTAGTGATGCCGACAGTGAAACATGATGGGGGATCGACAATATCTACCTCGAAGCATGGTGGTAGCTCAGTGATGTCTACAGCGAAGCATGGCCGTAGCTCAATGATTCATGACTCGGTGATGACTATATTAAAGCATAGCTATGGCTTAGTGATGCCTACAGTGAAGCATAGCGATGTGTAAGTGATATCTAGAGTGAAGCATGACGATGGCTCAATCATTCATGACGGTGGCTTGGTGATAAATACATTGAAATATGATGGGGGCTCAGTGAGGATTTGCTACTTCTGGCACTGAAAATCTGAAGCATTTGGAAAAGCAAAGGGGATTTATTAAAATATCAGGGAATTATAGAAAAAAAAACACCATGACTTCTGTGAGAAAGCTGAAGATTGGGCATCCTAAGGACTTTCAAGTGGACAATAATCGCAAGCAAATCTTACAGTCCACCAAAGCTTGGTTTCAGAGGAAGTCCTGTAAGATTGTGTAGTGGCCATCACAGTCACCTGAATTGAACCACATAAACATTTAGATAGGATTTGAAGAAGCCAGTTGCAGCAAGCAAACCCGAGGATATTAGTGACCTGGAGGCCATTGCCCATGATGAATGGGCTGAGATTCCTCAGGTATGCTGCCAGCAGCTAGTATGTGGCTATCAATCATGTTTGCAGGAGACCATAACAGCAAAAGGGTCTCTACTACGTACTAAAGACTGTTATCATGCAGTTATAAAGGAGTGGAAAAATTGCCACATTCCTACTTGAAGATTTGATGGTTGTATAATGCATTGATATGTTTTGAAATGTTGATTTATCTATTTTGTGGCCAGCCACAGTGAGATAGCAGCACACTGGGTTAATAGTTGGGGAATGGGGACAAGGAGTGCGAATGCATAAATATGTACTATAATTTGTAGTGGTGTACACCTGTGTGAATTTGTGCAATCATGACTATGTCAATCTCCCAGTGTTAATAGTTGGGGACCAGCCAAGGATGGGAGGAGTTACATGGGCACACAGGAAAGCAATATCCTGTTCGTAAGCAGATAATTTCAGAACAACAGACCTATGGTCTAGCTGCTTGCCGACCTGCATAGTGACGGTGTTGCGTGCAAGAGGGAAGGCCACAGTATGTCAGATAGTATGTTCTAAAGGAAAGCAAAGATTAAATGGCAGCAGTATTTTGGATCTCAGGAAGACAAAAGGGGAGGACGAGGTCCTCCAGGTCAGGAGGCCTAATTGAAGGGGTGAAACATTGCTCAGGTGAGCAGCAGGACGAGGTCCTTATAACAGAACATGAGGCCTAAGTAAATGGTACGGAACTTCGCTCAGGAGTAGATCAGTGGGACAAGGTCCTTAGGAGGACTAAGCTGAAGTGAGGATTGTTAATCTCTGTCAGATCTAAGAAATAAGCAAACGATCATCTAGAGAAGAAGCTAGTGTCGCCATACCTGGACATGAGTTCTCCTATGGAGAGCTGAAGATGCAGTGCCATAGCACAAAGCATGTGGCCCTTATTAAATGGACTTTGAGAGTACTAGTACTACTTTGAGTTGTACCGACGCACCTCAGCCAGTAAGGTCCTCACAAATAAACTGGGAGCTGAGAATAGCTGTGAGGGGCTGTACAACACCCCTCAACTTGTGTGGTCTTCACATGGGAAGATGGAACTTCTCATAATGGTTTTTTGGACTGTTGCAACTTGTAACAAAAGTAATTTACCACTACATGCAACTGTACAGTTCCTGTCATTGTATTATTATTATTATTTATTATTATAGCGCCATTTATTCCATGGCGCTTTACATGTGAGGAGGGGTATACATAATAAAAACAAGTACAATAATCTTGAACAATACAATTCACGATACACGAGGAGAGAGGACCCTGCCCGCGAGGGCTCACAATCTACAAGGGATGGGTGAGAAATGAGAATACAGTAGGTGAGGATAGAGCTGGTCGTGCAGTGGTTTGCAGAATAAGCAGTCATGAAGTGCTGTGGCTGCTATCTAGTGTATATACTTCTCATTAAGTTATTGTTAAGTAAACTAAAGTTTATTTTTGGACTTTGGTCTCCCTGATGCATCTCTACCCCATTTTTCTGTACTGTGGCGGGGAGCAAATGACGCCCCTCTCGCTCATGACTACCGCCCTGCACCATGTTACACAGTGGGTAAATAATTCTTAGACTGCAGCAGTCAGAAAGACTGACTTTCTTTGATGCATTTGAAGAACTGACTTATTATATTAGTTGTGTTCAGTTGTTTGCAGTGTTCTTGGTTTATTACAAAGCAGAAAAATTTGTATATTTTGCTAACAGAATTTGAAATGGGGGTTGAATAATTTTGATTGCAAATGTATGTTCATCTTAGGCTACATTCCGCTTTTGCTGAATTTTTTATATTGCAGAATTTCTGCACCTAGAATTTAATTTAGGTTATTCACATTTTTCATTATTGCAGTTTTTTTTACATGCGTTTTAATTCAATTTTTGACTCTGTGGTTTTTGTCTCTTGTTGGTGTGTCATGCTTTAACCCCTTAGTGGCAGGGCCATTTTTAACAAATCTGACCAGTGTCACTTTTTGTGGTAATAACTCTGGAACGCAACAGATCTAATTGATTTTGAGATTTTTTTTCGTGACACATTGTACTTTATGTTAATGGTAAATTTATGTTGACATTTTCTGCGCTTATTTATAAAAGTATCAGAAATTTGACAAAGTTCTAAAAATTAGCAATTTTCAAATGTTGAATGATTATCCCTTTATTCCAGATAGCCCACATAAAATATTAATTAACCCCTTTCTTCTATCGGACGTAATACTGCGTCTGATGGCAGCACCCCTGCTTTGATGTGGTCTTCGGCAGTGACCCCGCATCAAAGCCGGGACATGTCAGCTGTTTTGAACAGCTGACATGTGCCCGCAATAGGCACGGGCGGATCGCAAGTCCTAGTTAAATGCCAATGTCATACTCTGACAACGGCATTTAACAAGCGCATCCGGCCGGAAATGCGCGCACCGGTGTCCCCCGTCACATGATCGAGGGTCATCGCTGCATCTGCATGACAACCAGAGGTCTCCTAGAGACCTCTATGGTTGTTGATGCCGGATTGCTATGAGCACCACCCTGTGGTCGGGCCTCATAGCAATGCAGTAATTCTGCTATGTAGCAGAGCCGATCACGTTGTGGCAGCTTCTATCCTCCCATGGAGGCTATTGAAGCATGCCAAAATGTAAATAAAAAAGTGTTTTTCAAAATGTTAAAAGAATATGAAAGTTTAAATCACCCCCCTCTCGCCCCATTCAAAATAAAACGATTAAAAAAATCAAACCTACACATACAGTTAGGTCCATATATATTTGGACAGAGACAACATTTTTCCAATTTTGGTTATAAACATTACAACAATGAATTTTAAACAAAACAATTCAGCTGCAGTTGAAGTTCAGACTTTCAGCTTTCATTTGAGGGTATCCACATTAAAATTGGATGAAGAGTTTAGGAGTTTCAACTCCTTAACATGTGCCACCCTGTTTTTAAAGGGACCAAAAGTAATTGGACAGATTCAATAATTTTAAATAAAATGTTCATTTCTAGTACTTGGTTGAAAACCCTTTGTTGGCAATGACTGCCTGAAGTCTTGAACTCATGGACATCACCAGACGCTGTGTTTCCTCCTTTTTGATGCTCTGCCAGGCCTTCACTGTGGTGGTTTTCAGTTGCTGGTTGTTTGTGGCCTTTCTGTCTGAAGTTTAGTCTTTAACAAGTGAAATGCGGCTCAATTGGGTTGAGATCAGGTGACTGACTTGGCCATTCAAGAATATTCCACTTCTTTGATTTAATAAACTCCTGGGTTGCTTTGGCTTTATGTTTTGGGTCATTGTCCATCTGTAGTATGAAACGACGACCAATCAGTTTGGCTGCATTTGGCTGGATCTGAGCACACAGTATGGCGGCTCTGAAGACCTCAGAATTCATTCGGCTGCTTTTGTCCTGTGTCACATCATCAATAAACACTAGTGACCCAGTGCCACTGGCAGCCATGCATGCCCAAGCCATCACACTGCCCCCGCTGTGTTTTACATATGATGTGGTATGCTTTGAATCATGAGCTGGACCACGCCTTCACCATACTTTTCTCTTTCCATCATTCTGGTAGAGGTTGATCTTGGTTTCATCTGTCCACAGAATGTTCTTCCAGAACTGTGCTGGCTTTTTTAGATGTTTTTTAGCACAGTCCAGTCTAGCCTTTTTATTCTTGATGCTTATGAGTGGCTGCACCGTGCAGTGAACCCTCTGTATTTACTTTCATGCAGTCTTCTCTTTATGGTAGATTTGGATATTGATACGCCGACCTCCTGGAGAGTGTTGGTCACTTGGTTGGCTGTTGTGAAGGGGTTTCTCTTCACCATGGAGATAATTCTGCGATCATCCACCACTGTTGTCTTCCATGGGCGCCCAGGTCTTTTTGCATTGATGAGTTCACCAGTGCTTTCTTTCTTTCTCAGGATGTACCAAACTGTAGATTTTGCCACTCCTAATATTGTAGCAATTTCTCGGATGGGTTTTTTCTGCTTTCGCAGCTTAAGGATGGCTTGTTTCACCTGCATGGAGAGCTCCTTTACCGCATGTTTACTTCACAGCAAAACCTTCCAAATGCAGCACCACATCTCAAATCAACTCCAGGACTTTTATCTGCTTAATTAAGAATGACATAACGAAGGGATTGCCCACACCTGTCCATGAAATAGCCTTGGAGTCAATTGTCCAATTACTTTTGGTCCCTTTAAAAACAGGGTGGCACATGTTAAGGAGTTGAAACTCCTAAACCCTTCATCCGATTTTAATGTGGATACCCTCAAATGAAAGCTGAAAGTCTGAACTTCAACTGCATCTGAATTGTTTTGTTTAAAATTCATTGTGGTAATGTCTGTAACCAAAATTAGAAAAATGTTGTCTCTGTCCAAATATATATGGACCTAACTGTATTTGGTATCACCACGTTCAGAATTGCCCGATCTATCAATAAAAAAAAGGATTAAACTGATCGCTAAATGGCGTAGCGATAAAAAAAGTCAAAACGCCAGAATTACGTTTTTTTTGGTCGCCGTGACATTGCATTAAAATGCAACAACGGGCGATCAGAAGAATGCATCTGCACCAAAATGGTATCTTTAACCCCTTCATGACCTTGGGATTTTCCATTTTTCCGTGTTCGTTTTTCATTCCCCTCCTTCCCAGAGCCATAACTTTTTTATTTTTCTGTCAATTTGGCCATGTGAGGGCTTATTTTTTGCGGGACGAGTTGTACTTTTGAACGACATCATTGGTTTTACCATGTCGTGTACTATAGAAAACGGGGAAAAAATTCCAAGTACGGTGAAATTGCAAAAAAAGTGCAGTCCCACACTTGTTTTTTGTTTGGCTTTTTTGCTAGGTTCACTAATTGCTAAAACTGACCTGCCATTATGATTCTCCAGGTCAGTATGAGTTCATAGACACCTAACAAGACTAGGTTATTTTTTATCTAAGTGGTGGAAAAAAATTCCAAACTTTGCTAAAAAAAAATGTGCCATTTCCGATACTCGTAGCGTCTCCATTTTTCATGATCTGGGGTCGGTTGATGGCTTATTTTTTGCGTGCTGAGCTGGCGTTTTTAATGATACCATTTCGATGCAGATATATTCTTTTGATCGCCCGTTATTGCATTTTAATGCAATGTCGCTGCGACCAAAAAAACGTAATTCTGGCGTTTCTAATTTTTTTTCTCGCTACGCCGTTTAGCGATCAGGTTAATGCTTTTTTTTTTATTGATAGATTGGGCGATTCTGAACGCGGCGATACCAATTATGTGTAGGTTTGATTTTTTTATTGATTTATTTTGATTGGGGCGAATTAAACTTTTATTTATTTTTTATTTTTTTTACTTTTTTTTTTACTTTTTTTTTTTTACTTTTGCCATGATTCAATAGCCTCCATGGGAGGCTAGAAGCTGGCACAACTCGATCGCCTCTGCTACATAGCAGCGATCATCAGATCGCTGTTATGCAGCAGAAATGTAGGTGTGCTATGAGCGCCTGTCATGTCGGATGCTGTTCACACTAGGGCGTCCGACAGACAGCAGTAATTCCACTTACGTCCACTACACGCTCAGTGGCGTCGGCTAGATTTTATACAGCTTGCTTGGGGTTAATCTAGCTGGTAATCAGGTTGGAGGTTGGGTCACGCCCACGGCCTTTAAATAGTCGCGCTGGACTTTGGGCGTCGCCGATTATAGCTTGTGCTTTATGCCTGGTGATTCCGGTCTGGAGTGGTGGTCTTGTTGTAGGAATATTGTATCTGGTGGTGTATAATCCTTTGTCATATTCCTCCTTCCTATTTGTATTTGTTTTGCCCTGTGCACATTATAGTGTATTCCTGTGTGTCTGCGGCGTGGTGCGTTTTTCAGTTTTCCCCGTCTGTGCTTTCTGTGGGGATTGGTGTGTGGTCTCTTCACTGGGTGGCGGGTGGTGGTTTCAGCTTAGGGCTGAAACAGGAGTCAGGGTCAGGCCTGGCAGCCGAGACATGCACACCTTTAGTGTAACTTCTGGGAAAGGGACAGACAGGGTTTCCCTAGCCAGAGGGATATCGCAGGGGCCCGGGTAACCAACCTTAGTCTACCCAGTTCCCCCGTGACAGCGCCGACCACAGGGTGGCGCTCACAGCTACCGGGGATCAGTAACCATAGAGGTCTCAAGGAACCTCTATGGTTACTCTGCAGAAGCATCGCTGACCCCCGATCACGTGACGGGGGTCGGCGATGCGCTCATTTCTGGCCGCCTGGCCGGAAGCACCGATTAAATGCCGCTGTCTGCGTTTGACAGCGGCATTTAACTAGTTAATAGCGGCGGGTGAATCGCGATTTCACCCGCCGCTATTGCGGGCACATGTCAGCTGTTCAAAACAGCTGACACGTCCCTGCTTTGATGCGGGCTCACCGCCGGAGCCCTGCATCAAAGCGGGGGATCTGACCTCGGAAGTACTATTCCGTCCGAGGTCAGAAAGGGGTTAAAAGCATCAGCTCAGCACGCAAAAAAAAGCCCTCAACCAACCTCAGATCATGAAAAATTGAGACGCTATGGGTATCGGAAAATTGCAGAATTCTTAATCCCATTTTGACTGTAATGATAATGTGTATACTGGACTAATGTTGTACTTACATTGAAAATACTTAGGTACACATGTACAACGTGGCAATCAATTACCATTAGCGCTTGTATTAACAGACACTAGTCATATATACTATAGAAATCAAGGCATCCGCCGAAACGTGCGTCGGGGTGGACGTGGGTGAGGTGTTAACTCAGCTTGATATATCTCCACACTGACCGGTATGTATATCTTAGACTTTTTATGCGTCAGGCTCTCTTATTATTGGTGTGGGCTTTAGGTCCACAGTACATCTGTATTGGTAGTCTGACACAGCAATCTAGTGTACATGGTTTCTGCCGGCTAGCAAATGATTGTTTACATGTTATAGTCACCTACACCCTGTCCCTATGGATACATGTTGATGATTATATGGGGATTACTCCCCCTGTCATGTTGTTTCCTGGTTTTATATTTTATAATTAATAAAGAGTTTTTGTATATTTATATCAATCGGACTGTTTGCTGCCTTTTTGTTCTCTGCTGTTTTGGTTCATATATACTATACTAGATGGTTGCCCGATTCTAACGCATCGGGTATTCTAGCATATGTATGTCCACGTAGTATATTGCCCAGCCACGTAGTATATTGCCCAGCCACATAGTATATTGCCCAGCGACGTAGTATATTGCCCAGTGACGTAGTATATTGCCCAGCCACGTAGTATATTGCCCAGCCACGTAGTATATTGCCCAGTCACGTAGTATATTGCCCAGCCACATAGTATATTGCCCAGCCACATAGTATATTGCCCAGCCACGTAGTATATTGCCTAGTTACATTGTATATTGCCCAGTGACGTAGTATATTGCCCAGTTACATTGTATATTGCCCAGTGACGTAGTATACAGCAGAGCCACATAGTATATTGCCCAGTTACGTAGTATATTGCCCAGTTACGTAGTATATTGCCCAGTGACGTAGTATACAGCACAGAGCCACGTAGTATATTGCACAGCCCATGTAGTATATTGCCCACCCACATATGACACAGGTTAAAAAAATAAAAAATAAACATATACTCACCTTCCGCAGGGGCGTTGTAGCTCTGTGACCTGTGTGGGGTGCAGGCGGCATCTTCCGGTCCCAGGGTGTGATGACGTCGCGGTCTCGTGACAGTGACGCGGTCACATGACCATGACGTCACGGCAGGTCCTTGTCGTGCAGGACCTGTCATGACATCGCGGTCACATGACCGTGTAGCGGTCACATGACCGTGATGTCACGGCAGGTCCTTTCCGCGCAGGACATGTGATGACGTCGCGGTCACATGACCGTGACATCATGGCAGGTCCTTCTGCCAGACCATCTGTGCCACCGAAACGTGCCGGTTGCATCGCGAGGAGCGGGAAAGGCGGCGTAGGTGAGTATATAATCGTTTTTTTTATTATTATTATTTTTAAGATTAGATGCTTTTACTATTGGCGCTGCATAGGCTGCGTCAATAGTAAAAAACTTGGTCACACAGGGTTAATAGCAGCGGTAACGGAGTGCGATACCCGCGGCATAACGCGGTCCGTTACCGCCGGCATTAACCCTGTGTGAGCGGTGAGTAAGGAGCGGCCATTTTCTTCCGGACTGTGCGCGTCGCTGATTGGTCGCGGCAGCCATGACAGGCAGCTGGCGAGACCAATCAGCGAACGAATAACCGTTACAGACAGAAGGACAGACGGAAGTGACCCTTAGACAATTATATAGTAGATATATATATCTATATATATGAGGCATCGTGATTACTCGCTAATCCCGCCCCCTGCACAGTAGCTCCACCCCCACCACATCACCATACATAATCCTACCCCCCACCCCATAACCACACACAATCCCGCCCCCACCACATTACCACACAATCCGCACATCACCACACACAATCCCGCCTCCCACAAATCTCGCCCCCTCACCACATCACCACACATAATCCTGCCCCCCACCACATCACCACACATAATCCCACCACATCACCACACATAATCCCGCCCCTTCAACACATCACCACACATAATCCCGCCCCTCTACCCCATTACCACACAATCCCGCCCCCCCACCACATTACCACACATAATCCCGCCCCCACATTACCACACACAATCCCGCCCCCCACCACATTACCACACATAATCCCGCCCCCCACCACATTACCACACATAATCCTGCCCCCCCTACATTACCACACACAGTCCCGCCCTCCCACCACATTACCACACATAATCCCGCCCCCCCCACCACATTACCACAGATAATCCCGCCTGTTGTGAATTCCGTTCTGGAGCTCCCTCCTGTGGTTGTTAATGGTATTTTTGTGAGTTCTGCCCTTGGGCTCCCTCTGGTGGTTTCGAGTGGAACTGGTGCTCCTTTAGGTAGCTGTGGCAGCTGCCTTCACTAATCGCCTTGCCTGGGTTTGTTATTTAAACCTGCTCTGGGCTTTAGTTCATGCCAGCTGTCAATGTTCTTGGTTGGGTTTGGTTCTCTCCTTGGATTTCTCATATGGCCTGTCCTTGTCAGCAAAAGATAAGTTTTTGCTAAGTTTTTGTTTGTCCATTTGCCTGGACTCTATTGCTCTGCAAATATGTCTCTTTTTGTCCAGCTTGTCACTATGTCATATTCAGGCTAGCTGGAAGCTCTGGGAAAGCAGATTTGCCCCTCCACACCGTGAGTCGGTGTGGAGTTCATTTTTGTAAACTGCGTGGATTTTGTAGTTTTTAATACTGACCGCACAGTATCCTTTTCTCTCTGTCTATCAAGTTTAGTATTGGCCTCCTTTGCTGAAATCTGATTTCATTTCTGTGTACGTCATTTCCCTCTTCATTCACAGTCAATATTTGTGGGGGTCTGTCTTTCCTTTTGGGTTTTTTTCTGAGGCAAGATAGCTTTCTATTTCCTTCTTTAGGGGTAGTTAGTTCTTAGGCTGTGAAGAGGTGTCTAGGGAGAGTCAGGAACATCCCACGGCTATTACTAGTGTTGTTGTTAGGATTAGGGACTGTGGTCAGTAGATACCACCTTCTCATAGCTCGTCCCATGTTGCGTTTTAGCCACCAGGTCATATCAGTATGGCCTCTTAACCACAAGGTCATAACACCCGCCCCGCACCACATTACCACACATAATCCTGCCCCCCACCACAATACCACACATAATCCCGCCCCCCCACCACATTACTACAGATAATCCCGCCCCCACCACATTACCACACATATTCCTGCCCCCACCACATTACCACACATAATCCCGCCCCCCACCACATTACCACACATATTCCCGCCCCCCACATTACCACACATAATCCCACCCCCACCACATCACCACACATAATCCCGCCACCCCACCACATTACTACATATAATCCCGCTCCCCACCACATTACCACATATAATCCCGCCCCGCACCACATTACAACAGATAATCCCACCTCTTATGATCTGGTGGCCTAAGAGGAGCATGAGACGTACTCTGGAGAAGGTGGTACGTGTACTGACCACAGACCCTGAACTTAACACCGCAACTAGAAGTAGCCGTGGAATGTACCTATCACTCCCTAGACATCTCGACACAGCCGGAGGACTAATTACCCCTAGAGATAGAAAAGGGAAAACTATCTTGCCTCAGAGAAAATCCCCAAAGGATAGACAGCCCCCCACAAATATTGACTGTGAGAGGAGAGGGAAAAAACATACACAGACTGAAATCAGAATTTAGCAAAGGAGGCCACTTCTAGCTAAATAGAAAGGATAGGACAGAGTACTATGCGGTCAGTATTAAAACACTAGAAAATATCCACCACAGAAAATACAAAATCTCCACAGCTAACTAAAGATATGGAGGGTATATCTGCATCTCCAGAGATACCAGCTTGGCTAAACAAATCCTTATACAGACAAAGCTGGACAAGACAAAAACATGGAAAAGAACTGAACAATAAGGCCACAGCATGTGGACAGCAAAAATCAAGGCCAGAACTTATCTTTGTTGAAATGAACTGCAAAGCAGGAGAGACCAGGCAGGGATGTGAATCCTCCAGGAACAATGGACAACTGGCACTGACTAAAGGGTCAAGCAAGACTAAATAGCCCAGTCAGAATTG
Organism: Ranitomeya variabilis; assembly: GCF_051348905.1. Lineage (NCBI taxonomy): Eukaryota > Metazoa > Chordata > Amphibia > Anura > Dendrobatidae > Ranitomeya > Ranitomeya variabilis. The sequence goes on from NC_135235.1 coordinate 16,513,992, forward strand.
CAAAAAGTGAACACACCTGATAAATGCTGTGATTCAGACACAGCAGCGCTACCACTTACAACCACCGGAGGGAGCCCAAGAGCAGAATTCAAAACAGTACCCCCCCCCTTGAGGAGCGGTCACCGAACCCTCACCAGAGCCCCCAGGCCGATCCGGACGAGCCAAATAAAAGGCACGAACCAAATCCTCAGCATGAACATCGGAGGCAACAACGCAAGAATTATCCTCCTGGCCATAACCCTTCCATTTGACAAGATACTGAAGCTTCCGCCTCGAAAAACGAGAATCCAAAATCTTCTCAACCACATACTCCAACTCCCCATCAATCAACACCGGGGCAGGAGGATCAACAGAGGGAACAACGGGCATGGACATTATGGATGGAAGAGGCTGGAAGGGCCAAACGAAAAGACACTGGATTGATAATCTCAGAAATCCTATAAGGGCCAATAAACCGAGGCTTAAACTTAGGGGAAGAAACCTTCATAGGGACATGACGGGAAGACAACCAGACCAAATCCCCAACCCAAAGCCGGGAACCAACACACCGACGGCGGTTAGCATAACGCTGAGCCCACTCCTGAGACAACACCAAATTGTCAACAACATGAGCCCAAATTTGCTGCAACCTGTCAACCACAGAGTCCACCCCAGGACAATCAGAAGGCTTAACCTGCCCCGAAGAAAAACGAGGATGAAAACCAGAGTTACAAAAGAAGGGTGAAACCAAGGTAGCAGAACTAGCCCGATTATTAAGGGCAAACTCGGCCAATGGCAAGAAAACCACCCAATCATCCTGATCAGCAGACACAAAGCATCTCAAATAAGTTTCCAAAGTCTGATTAGTTCGCTCGGTTTGGCCATTTGTCTGAGGATGAAATGCGGAAGAAAAAGACAAATCAATGCCCAGCCTAGCACAAAAGGCCCGCCAAAACCTAGAAACAAACTGGGAACCTCTATCGGACACAATGTTCTCCGGAATGCCATGCAAACGAACCACATGCTGAAAAAACAACGGAACCAAATCAGAAGAGGAAGGCAACTTAGGCAAAGGTACCAAATGAACCATCTTAGAAAACCGGTCACAAACCACCCAGATGACTGACATCCTCTGGGAAACCGGAAGATCCGAAATAAAATCCATAGAAATATGCGTCCAAGGCCTCTCAGGGACCGGCAAAGGCAAAAGCAACCCACTAGCGCTGGAACAGCAAGGCTTGGCCCACGCACAAGTCCCACAGGACTGCACAAAAGAACGCACATCCCGTGACAAAGAAGGCCACCAAAAGGACCTACCAACCAAATCTCTGGTACCAAAAATCCCAGGATGACCAGCCAACACAGAACAATGAACCTCCGAAATCACTTTACTAGTCCATCTGTCAGGAACAAACAATTTCCCCACTGGACAGCGGTCAGGTTTATCAGCCTGAAATTCCTGAAGAACCCGTCGTAAATCAGGGGAGATGGCAGAAAGAATCACCCCTTCCTACAGAATACCGACCGGCTCAAGGACCCCAGGAGAATCAGGCAAAAAGCTCCTAGAGAGGGCATCAGCCTTAACATTCTTAGAACCCGGAAGATACGAGACCACAAAATCAAAACGGGAGAAAAACAGGGACCATCGGGCCTGTCTAGGATTCAGCCGCTTGGCAGACTCGAGATAAATCAGATTCTTATGATCGGTCAAGACCACAATACGGTGCTTGGCCCCCTCAAGCCAATGTTGCCACTCCTCAAATGCCCACTTCATAGCCAACAACTCACGATTGCCGACATCATAATTGCGGTCTGCAGGCGAAAACTTTCGAGAAAAGAAGGCACACGGTTTCATCAAGGAACCATCAGAATTCCTCTGAGACAAAATGGCCCCTGCCCCAATCTCAGAAGCGTCAACCTCAACCTGAAAAGGAAGAGAAACATCCGGCTGACGCAACACAGGGGCAGAAGTAAATCGGCGCTTAAGCTCCTGAAAGGCAGAAACAGCCTCAGAGGACCAATTAGCTACATCAGCGCCCTTCCTCGTCAAATCGGTCAGGGGTTTAACCACACTGGAGAAGTTGGCAATGAAACGGCGATAAAAATTAGCAAAGCCCAAAAATTTCTGAAGGCTCTTCACGGATGTGGGCTGGATCCAATCATGAATGGCCTGAACCTTAACCGGATCCATTTCTATAGATGAGGGAGAAAAAATGAAGCCCAAAAAAGAAATCTTCTGTACTCCAAAGAGGCACTTAGACCCCTTCACAAACAAGGCATTATCACGAAGGATCTGAAATACCATCCTGACTTGTTTCACATGAGACTCCCAATCATCTGAAAAAATCAAAATATCATCCAAATATACAATTATGAATTTATCAAGATAATTCCGAAATATATCATGCATGAAGGACTGAAACACAGATGGAGCATTAGAGAGTCCGAATGGCATCACAAGGTATTCAAAATGGCCTTCGGGCGTATTAAACACAGTTTTCCATTCGTCACCCTGCTTAATACGAACAAGATTATATGCCCCTCGAAGGTCAAACTTAGTAAACCAACTAGCCCCCTTAATCCTAGCAAACAGATCAGAAAGCAAAGGCAAAGGGTATTGGAATTTGAATGTGATCTTATTCAAGAGGCGATAATCAATACAGGGTCTCAAGGAGCCTTTTTTTTTGGCAAAAAAAAAACACCTGCTTCCAATGGTGAAGACGATGGCCGAATATGCCCCTCCAAGGACTCCTTATCATAGCTCCGCATGGCGGTATGTTCTGGCACAGACAGGTTGAAAAGTCGGCCCTTAGGGAACTTACAGCCTGGAATCAAGTCAATAGCACAATCACAGTCCCTATGCGGTGGAAGGGAACTGGACTTGGGCTCATTGAATACATCCTGGAAATCTGACAAAAACTCAGGAATTTCAGAAGAGGGGGAGGAGGCAATTGACATCAAAGGAACGTCACCATGAACCCCCTGACAACCCCAACTAGTCACAGACATAGATTTCCAATCTAATACCGGATTATGCACCTGTAACCATGGGAAACCCAGCACAATAGCATCATGCAAATTATGCAACACCAGAAAACGACAATCTTCCTGATGGGCTGGCGCCATGCGCATGGTCAGCTGTGTCCAAAACTGAGGTTTATTTTTAGCCAACGGTGTAGCATCAATGCCCCTCAAAGGAATAGGACTCTGCAAAGGCTGCAAGGGGAAACCACAACGTCTGGCAAATTCTAAGTCCATTAAGTTTAGAGCGGCACCTGAATCCACAAATGCCATGACAGAAAATGACGATAATGAGCAGATCAGGGTCACAGATAACAGAAATTTAGGTTGTACAGTACTGATGGTAACAGAACTAGTGATTCTCTTGGTACACTTAGGGAAATCAGAAATAACATGAGCAGAATCGCCGCAGTAAAAACACAACCTATTCTGACGTCTGAATCCCTGTCGTTCAGCTCTAGACACAATCCTATCACACTGCATAGGCCCAGGACTCCGCTCGGAAGGCAACGCCACAGTGTGCACAACTCTGCGCTCGTGCAGGCGCTGATCAATCTGAATGGCCAGAGACATAGAATCACTCAGACCAGCAGGCGTGGGGAACCCCACCATAACATCTTTAACGGATTCAGAAAGACAATTTCTGAAGATTGCCGCCAAGGCATCCTCATTCCAATTAGTCAGTACAGACCATTTTCTAAACTTCTGGCAATATGATTCTGCCGCTTCTTGACCCTGACACAGAGCCAACAAGATCTTCTCAGCATGATCCACTGAATTAGGTTCGTCATACAATAACCCAAGCCCCTGAAAAAAGGTGTCTACATTAAGCAACGCTGGATTCCCAGGTTCCAGGGCAAATGCCCAATCCTGCTGGATGGGATCACCAGAGGAACGGGGTTTCAGAGCAAAAAACAGTTTACAGTTATTTTTAAAGCTCAAAAATTTGGACCTGTCCCCAAAAAACAAATCCGGAGTTGGAATTCTAGGCTCTAAAACCGGAGTATGAACGATATAATCGGAAATACCCTGTACTCTAGCAGCAAGTTGATCCACACGAGAAGCCAATCCCTGAACATCCATACCAGCGCCGAACTCCTGAGCCACCCAGAGGTAAAGAGGGAAGAAAAAAAAAAAACACAACAGACTACAGAAAAAAAAATAGCTCAGCACTTTCCTTCCCTTCTTCTGAGATGCGGTTAACTCATTGTTGGCCAGTTGTACTGTTATGATCTGGTGGCCTAAGAGCAGCATGAGATGTACTCTGGAGAAGGTGGTACCTGTACTGACCGCAGACCCTGAACTTAACACCGCAACTAGAAGTAGCCGTGGAATGTACCTATCACTCCCTAGACATCTCGACACAGCCGGAGGACTAATTACCCCTAGAGATAGAAAAGGGAAAACTATCTTGCCTCAGAGAAAATCCCCAAAGGATAGACAGCCCCCACAAATATTGACTGTGAGAGGAGAGGGAAAAAACATACACAGACTGAAATCAGAATTTAGCAAAGGAGGCCACTTCTAGCTAAATAGAAAGGATAGGACAGAGTACTATGCGGTCAGTATTAAAACACTAGAAAATATCCACCACAGAAAATACAAAATCTCCACAGCTAACTAAAGATATGGAGGGTATATCTGCATCTCCAGAGATACCAGCTTGGCTAAACAAATCCTTATACAGACCAAGCTGGACAAGAAAAAACATGGAAAAGAACTGAACAATAAGGCCACAGCATGTGGACAGCAAAAATGAAGGCCAGAACTTATCTTTGTTGAAATGAGCTGCAAAGCAGGAGAGACCAGGCAGGGATGTGAATCCTCCAGGAACAATGGACAACTGGCACTGACTAAACGGTCAAGCAAGACTAAATAGCCCAGTCAGAATTGCAAAAAGTGAACACACCTGATAAATGCTGCGATTCAGAGACAGCAGCGCTACCACTTACAACCACCGGAGGGAGCCCAAGAGCAGAATTCACAACACCCACCCCCCACCACATTACCACACAATCCTGCCCCCCACCACATTACCACACACAATCCCGCCCCAACACATCACCACGCATAATCCTGCCCCCCCACATTACCACAAATACCGCCCCCCACCACATTACCACACATAATCCCGCCCCCCACCACATTACCACACATAATCCCGCCCCCACCACATTACCACACATAATCCCGCCCCCACCACATCACCACACATAATCCCACCCCAACACATCACCACACTTAATCCTGCCCCCACCACATTACCACACATAATCCCGCCCCCCACCACATTACCACACATAATCCCGCCCTAACACATCACCTTACTATTGTTATTATCTTCATTTTAAGTTAATTTACCACCTGCGTAAGCGCTATTGAATGTTGTCATTATTTACTTTAGTTTAATCACCAGCAGCGTTAATTAGATAGCAATGAGCGTGCCGAGCGTTAGCTGGCTGGAAGTATATGTGTATATATATATATATACTAGACTGTGGCCCGATTCTAATGCATCGGGTATTCTAGAATATGCATGTCCCCGTAGTATGTGATTCGCGGCAGACTGTGCCCGTCGCTGATTGGTCGAGGCAACCTTTATGACATCATCGTCGCCATGGCAACCATTATGACATCATCGTCGCCATGCTGTGCCCATCTCTGATTGGTCGAGGCCGCCCGACAAACCGTCGACCACTCCATATAAGGTATGGTCTACAAACCGCCGACCACTCCATATAAGGTATGGTCTACAAACCGCCGACCACTCCATATAAGGTATGGTCTACAAACCGCCGACCACTCCATATAAGGTATGGTCTACAAACCGCCGACCACTCCATATAAGGTATCCTGTTTGTAGACCATACCTTATATGGAGTGATTTCCAGGACAGACAGACAGACAGACAGACAGACAGAAAGACAGACAGACAGACAGACAGACAGACAGAATCTAGAATATGCATGTCCCCGTAGTATATGGACAATGATGATTCCAGAATTCGCGGCAGACTGTGCCCGTCGCTGATTGGTCGAGGCAACCTTTATGACATCATCGTCGCCATGGCAACCATTATGACATCTACGTCGATACTGTGCCCGTCGCTGATTGGTCGAGGCCTGGCGGCCTCGACCAATCAGAGACTTGGGATTTCCATTGTGACATCATTGTCGCCATGCTGTGCCCGTCGCTGATTGGTCGAGGCCTGGCGGCCTCGACCAATCAGAGACGCGGGATTTCCAGGACAGACAGACAGACAGACAGAAAGACAGACAGACAGACAGACAGACAGAAAGACAGACAGACAGACAGACAGACAGACGGAAAAACCCTTAGACAATTATATATATAGATATATATATATATATATATATATATATATATATATATATATATATATATATATATATATACTGTATATATATATCTACTATATAATTGCCTAAGGGTCACTTCCGCCCTTCTGTCTGTCCGTCGCGGATATTCATTGGTCGCGGCCTCTGTCATGGAATCAAAGTCGCTGATTGGTCATGGCAAAACAGCCACGACCAATCAGCGACGGGCACAGTCCGGCGGAAAAATGGCCGCTCCTTCCTCCCCGCAGTCAGTGACCGCACCGTACTCCCCTCCAGTCTGCCCTCACACAGGGTTAATGGCAGCGGTAACGGACCACGTTATGCCGCGGTGTAATGCACTCCGTTACCGCTGCTATTAACCCTGTGTGACCAACTTTTTACTATTCATGCTGCCTATGCGGCATGAATAGTAAAACGATCTGATGTTAAAAATAATTTCAAAAAAATAAAAAATCGTTAGATACTCACCGTCCGTCGGCCCCCGGATCAACAACAGGCCTTACTCGCTCCTCCCGACACTCCATGCTGCGATCTCGCGAGATGATGACGTAGCGGTCTCGCGCGACCGCTACGTCATCATCTCGCAAGACCGCAATGCACTCTTGGGACCGGAGCGGGCGAGGAGCATCGCTTGGATCCGGGGGCTCCGGAAGGTGAGTATATAACTATTTTTTATTTTATTTCTTTTTTTAACAGGGATATGATGCCCACATTGCTATATACTGCGTGGGCTGGGCAATATACTACATGGGCTGGGCAATATACTACATGGGCTGTGCAATATACTACATGGGCTGTGCAATATACTACATGGGCTGTGCTATATACTACATGGGCTGTGCTATATACTACATGGGCTGTGCTATATACGTGGCTGGGCAATATACTACATGGGCTGTGCTATATACTACGTGGCTGAGCAATATACTACGTGGCTGTGCTATATACAATGTGGCCTGCGCAATATACTACGTGGGCTGCGCAATGTACAGCGTGGGCTGCGCAATATACAACGTGGGCTGCGCAATATACAACGTGGGCTGCGCAATGTACTGCATGGGCTGCGCAATGTACTGCGTGGGATGCGCAATGTACTGCGTGGGCTGCACAATGTACTGCATGGGCTGCGCAATATACTACGCATACATATTCTAGAATACCCGATGCGTTAGAATCGGGCCACCACTATATATATATATATATAGTGCCATGCGAAAGTATTCGGCTCCCTGGAACTATTCAACCTTTTCCCACATATCATGCTTCAAACATAAAGATACCAAATGTAAATTTTTGGTGAAGAATCACCAACAAGTGGAACACAATTGTGACGTTGAACGAAATTTACCGGTTATTTTACATTTTTGTGGAAATTGAAAAATTGAAAAGTGGTATGTGCAATATTATTCGGCCTCTTTACTTTCAGTGCAGCAAACTCCCTCCAGAAATTCATTGTGGATCTCTGAATGATCCAATGTTGTCCTAAATGCCTAATGATCATAAATATAATCCACCTGTGTGTAATCAAGTATCCGTATAAGTGCACCTGCTCTGTGATAGTCTCAGGGTTCTGTTTGAAGCACAGAGAGCATCATGAAGACCAAGGAACACAACAGGCAGGTCCGTGATACTGTTGTGGAGAAGTTTAAAGCCGGATTTGGATACAAAATGATTTCCAAAACTTTAAACATCCCAAGGAGCACTGTGCAAGCGATCATATTGAAATGGAAGGAGTATCATACCACTGTAAATCTACCAAGACCCAGCCGTCCCTCTAAACTTTCATCTCAAACAAGGAGAAGACTGATCAGAGATGCAGCCAAAAGGCCCATGATCACTCTGGATGAACTGCAGAGACAGGGCCGGCTCCAGGTTTTTGAGGGCCCCGGGCGAAAGAGTCTCAGTGGGCCCCCCCCTTTAACACATACCACGATTTATGATGCACAGATACGGCAGAGAAATGTATAGTACAATGCCAGATTTCACTTCTTACATGACTGACAGCTATTGTAAATTCTGCAGTGTATATATACAGGACAGGATGAGTGGTACTGTGCAGTGTATATATACAGGAGGAGTGGTACTGTGCAGTGTATATATACAGGACTGGAGGAGTGGTACTGTGCAGTGTATATATACAGAACAGGAGGAGTGGTACTGTGCAGTGTATATATACAAGACAGGATGAGTGGTATTGTGCAGTGTATATATACAGGGGGAGAGGTGCTGTGCAGTGTATATATGCAGGAGAGGTGCTGTGCAGTGTATATATACAGAACAGGAGGAGTGGTACTGTGCAGTGTATATACAGGACAGGAGGAATGGCACTGTGCAGTGTATATATACAGGACAGGAGGAGTGGTACTGTGCAGTGTATATATACAGGACAGGAAGAGTGGTACTGTGCAGTGTATATATACAGGACAGGAGGAGTGGTACTGTGCAGTGTATATATACAGGACAGGATGAATGGTACTGTGCAGTGTATATATACAGGAGAGGAGGAGTGGTACTGTGCAGTGTATATATACAGGAGAGGAGGAGTGGTACTGTGCAGTGTATATATACAGGAGAGGAGGAGTGGTACTGTGCAGTGTATATATACAGGAGAGGAGGAGTGGTACTGTGCAGTGTATATACAGGACAGGAGGAGTGGTACTGTGCAGTGTATATATACAGGGGGAGAGGTGCTGTGCAGTGTATATATACAGGAGAGGTGCTGTGCAGTGTACATATACAGGAGGAAAGGTGCTGTGCAGTGTATATATACAGGAGAGGTGCTGTGCAGTGTATATATACAGGAGGAGTGGTACTGTACAGTGTATATACAGTACTTCAGCATCTCAGCTGCAACCTGCAGCCGCCCAGAACCCCAGAATACAGGGATACCATTGCACTCAGAGTCACTCAGGCGCCGGTAGGAGCTCCTCCGGAATCTGCCTGATAAGTTCAGCACGCAGGAGCCGCTCGCTCTGTATTGCCGTGTGTACATGAATGTGTCTTATGTCTCATGGGGTTCAGTTATGTGCTACTCTATTATGGGGGTGCTACTCTATTATGGGGGCACTGGGGTACACAGGACGGCTGCAGAGCAGGGCACACAGGCAGGGTGAGGGTACAGGACGGATGCAGAGCAGGGCACACAGGCAGGGTGGGGGTACACAGGATGGCTGCGGAGCGGGGCACACAGGCAGAGTGGGGTACACAGGACGGCTGCAGAGCGGGGCACACAGGCAGGGTTGGGGTACACAGGACGGCTGCGGAGCGGGGCACACAGGCAGAGTGGGGTACACAGGACGGCTGCGGAGCCTGGCAGGCACACAGGCAGGGTGGGGGTACACAGGATGGCTGCAGAGCCTGGCAGGCACACAGGCAGGGTGGGGGTACACAGGACGGCTGCGGAGGGCTGCGGAGCGGGGCACACATGCACTCACTGTAGCCAGCCAGGGGCGGAGAGCAGGCTGCATGCACTCACTGTAGCTAGCCAGGGGCGGAGAGCAGAGCAGGAGAACGTGCTCTCTCCACCCACAAACAGTCACGGCTGGCTACGTTCTCTTAACCCCTATGTGCCTGCCTGCCTGCCTGGCTGAGTGACGAGTGAGAAGATGCTTGTGCCATGCATCTATGACAGCGTGAGTGGGCCCCCCTGTGTCGCCAGGGCCCCGGCACTTGCCCGGGTGCGCCGGGTGCTGACGCCGGCCCTGTGCAGAGATCTACAGCTGAGGTGGGACAATCTGTCCATAGGACAACAATCAGTCGTACACTGCATAAATCTGGCCTTTATGGAAGAGTAGCAAGAAGAAAACCATTTCTCAAAGATATCCATAAAAAAGTGTGGTTTAAAGTTTGCAACAAGCCACCTGGGAGACACACCAAACATGTGGAAGAAGGTGCTCTGGTCAGATGAAACCAAAATGGAACTTTTTGGCAACAATGCCAAATGATATGTTTGGCGTAAAGGCAACACAGCTCATCATCCAGAACACACCATCCCCACTGTCAAACATGGTGGTGGCAGCATCATGGTTTGGGCCTGCTTTTCTTCAGCAGGGACAGGGAAGATGGTTAAAATTGATGGGAAGATCGATGGAGTCAAATACAGGACCATACTTGAAGAAAACCTGTTGGAGTCTGCAAAAGACCTGAGACTGGGATGGAGATTTGTCTTCCAACAAGACAATAATGCCAAACATAAAGCAAAATCTACAATGGAATGGTTCACAAATAAACGTATCCAGGTGTTAGAATGGCCAAGTCAGAGTCCAGACCTCAATCCTATCGAGAATCTGTGGAAAGAGCTGAAAACTTTTGTTCACCAACGATCTCCATCAAACCTCACTGAGCTCGAGCTGTTTGCCAAGGAACAATGGGCAAGAATTTCAGACTCTCGATGTGCAAAACTGATAGAGACATACCCCAAGTGACTTGCAGCTGTAATCGCAGCAAAAGGTGGCGCAACAAAGTATTAACGGACCGCATTATGACATGGTGTAATGCACTCCGTTAACGCTGCTATTAACCCTGCGTGACCAACTTTTTACTATTGATGCTGCCTATGCAGCATCAATAGTAAAAAGATCTAATGTTAAAAATAATTAAAAAAAAAAAAAAAATAGTTATATACTCACTGTCCGTTGGCCCCTCGGATCCAGAACAGGCCTTTCCCGCTCCTCGCGACGCTCCGGTGACCGCTCCATGCATTGCGATCTCACGAGATGATGACGTAGTGATCTCGCGAGACCGCTACGTCATCATCTCGCGAGATCGTAATGCACTCTTGGGACCGGAGCGCGCGAGGAGCATCGGTAAACGCTTCACCTGGATCCGGGGGCCAACAAAAGGTGAGTATATAACCATGGAAGATGGCTCTGGTAATCATCCACAATGCAAACTGATCTGCACACGTAGCTGGTCATATTCACAATTTACAGACATAATCAATCTTCAGTATTCAGGTCTGAACCCAGCCTCAGCCTAAAAGGGGTTTTCTTACAAAGAAAAGTTTATTGTAATCAATAGATCTTAGAATAATAATAATTTCCACAATTGGATGTGTTGAAATAACATGTTCCTGTGCTGAGATAATCTTATAAATGTGCCCCTGTGTACTGTATAATGGCCGTGTCTGACTGTGCAGGAACATGATCTGATCATACCACATCTCCTGGGCACGGGAGGACTCAAAAGAGAGTAGACAGTAATTACAGCATGGGATCACAGCTGACTCTTTTTGTGTAGTAAAACATTTCCCTTCCTGTTTTTAAACAATGTTTTACTTCAAAGAAAGAAAGAATCAGCTGTAATTCTGTGCTGTCCTGTCTGTATACTCTTTTGCGTCCTCCCCTGACTAAGAGATGTGGTATGAGACACAACCATTACTTAGTACATAGCAGGGGCACATTTATAAGATTATCTCAGGACAGGAACATTTTATTTAAACACAACGAATTGTGGAAATGTATTATTATTCCAACATCTAGTGATTAAAATTAACTTTTGTTCATGGGAAAACCCCTTTACACTTTCAATATCCCACAATGCAGAGTTAGTCACCAGTTTGGGGTGTGTTACACTGTCTGTCACTATGTTGCCATTATCCGACTGGGAATATTCAATCCAGAATTTTTACATCATGGGGAATACAAGTGTTTACTAAAACAATTGTCATCAGTGGTTAAAGGTCCTCTTTAAAGAAAATATGCAAAAATGGCTACTATTTGACCTATAGATATGGATCTTTCTACTTCATATTTACACTAAAGGTGTCAGTTTTTATAGCCACAAGATATTAAAATTGTATTTAAAGTTGGACCTTACCAATATTTAATGTACATGAACTAAGAAAATGATTACATTACTCTTCAACACTCACCTACTGTCTGCGATCATGGTTAATTTCTTAAGCTACCTATTAGTTATTTACTGGAATTTGTGGGAAGCTGGCCAAGTTTATAAAATTACATGGACCCTTGTGATCCTAGAGAGGCATCCTGATTACATGAGAACTAATGAAGCATGCCTAAGATGTGCCAACTTCGGGTTAGACCAGGGTCAGACTGACATTGGTCATTTCATACAGCAGTTGCTCCTGAATGTCAACGCCCCTGGATTATACCAGCGATACTTTAAAGTCTGACATATCTTGCTGGCCAAGAGCTGCAGAATTATCTATGTGCCAACCTGTGCGTATTATATCACAAGTACACAAAGTCAGTGAGGTGCGTGCGACACTGGAAGTTTGTAAAGCTCAAAGGGAACTTAATGTTTTTTTCTTTGCTTATTATTAATAAAAATTTAATTTTTTTTTTCCACTAGGTTTCATTTTTCGAGTATATGAAGAGAGTCATATTGCCTGCGATCTGAACAGCAGGTACATACATTTTTAGTAGACTGGAATGGCTCCTATTTTTCAGTCAAACACTGGTGTACATACAAAATATAGGAAAACTAGGAGACTCTCTTCACAACTTTGCCTATTTTGGAAAACTCCTGTGTAATTCCACCAAGTTCATTCGTTGACATAAGAGGATTTATAAGAAGTCACTTAGAAGATAGGATGTACGGCTGTCCTGCTGTTGATGGGTTTGCCGCAGAGAATGATCATTTTTATGCATGCTTAAAAATCATCACACCTGACAAATCATCAGGAGATTGGCAGCCTGTTTGGATCGTTGGCTAGTTATTGGCTTTTTTCAAATCTGCCTTTACTCCCCTATTCCTATTAAGAACATATCTATGCTCTCCTGAGCCAAACATGTATGAGTATTGAAAGAGTTTGCGGTCGGCTGCAACATTTCATACTTTTTAAATGTAAAAAGTAACACAAAATATGCCCAGCAAAATTTTATATGTTTTACTACTTCCGGACCGTCAATAAACTTTAAATGTCTGATTTATCAATGTTCTTCTCTGCAGCAACATTCTAAAAAGTCACAGTACACTGTTTGTAAGACTCAGCTGGAATCACTATTGAGAAGGCAGAGATGCTTTGTTTGTGTCTCACGTCCTGATTGCTGAACACACACAACTGAGCAAGCACCATGTACAGTGGGTATGGAAAGTATTCTGACCCCTTTAAAATTTTCACTCTTTGTTTCATTGCAGCCATTTGGTAAATTCAAAAAAAGTTCATTTTTTTCTCATTATTGTACACTCTGCACCCCATCTTGACTGAAAAAAAACAGAAATGCAGAAATTTTTGTATATTTATTAAAAAAGAAAAGCTGAAATCTCACATGGTCATAAGTATTCAGATTCTTTGCTTAGACACTCATATTTAAGTCCCATGCTGTCCATTTCCTTGTGATCCTCCTTGAGATGGTTCTACTCCTTCATTGGAGTCCAGCTGTGTTTAATTATACTGATAGGACATCATTTGGAAAGGCGCACACCTGTCTATATAACACCTCACAGCTCACAGTGCATGTCAGACCAAATGAGAATCATGAGGTCAAAGGAACTGGCCAAGGAGCTCAGAGACAGAATTGTGGCAAGGCACAGATCTGGCCAAGGTTACAGCAGAATTTCTGCAGTACTCAAGGTTCCTAAGAGCACAGTGGCATTCATAATCCTTAAACAGAAGAAGTTTAGGACCACCGGAAGTCTTCCTAGACCTGGCCGTCCAGCCAAACTGAGCAATCGTGGGAGAAGAGCCTTGGTGAGAGAGGAAAAGAAGAACCCCAAGATCACTGTGGCTGAGTTCCAGACATGCAGTAGGGAGATGGGAGAAAGCTCCACAAAGTCAACTATCACTGCAGCCCTCCACCAGTCAGGCCTTTATGGCAGAGTGTCCCGACGGAAGCCTCTCCTCAGTGCAAGACATATGAAAGCCCGCATAGAGTTTGCTAAATCACACATGGAGAACTCCCAGACTATGAAAAATAAGATTCTGTGGTCTGATGAGACAAGAGATAGACCTTTTTGGTGATAATTCCAAGTGGTATGTGTGGAGAGAACCAGGCACTGCTCATCACCTGTCCAATACAATCCCAACAGTGAAGCATGGTGGTGGCAGCCTTATGCTATGGGGGTGTTTTTCAGCTATAGTGACAGGACGACTGGTTGTCATTGAAGGAAACATGAATGCGGCCAAGTACAGAGATATCCTGGATGAAAACCTCTTCCAGAGTGCTCTGGACCTCAGACTTGGCTGAAGGTTCACCTTCCAACAAGACAACGACCCTAAGCACACAGCTAAAATAACAAAGGAGCGGCTGCAGAACAACTCAGCCAGAGCCCTGACATAAACCCAATGGAGCATCTATGGAGAGACCTGAAAAAGGCTGCCACCAACGTTCACCTTCCAACCTGACGGAACTGGAGAGGATCTGCAAGGAAGAATGGCCGAGGATCCCCAAATCCAGGGGTGAAAAACTTGTTGCATCATTCCCAAGAAGGGAATGGGTACTAGCTCAAAAGGTGCTTCTACTAATACTGAGCAAAGGGTCTGAAGACTTATGACCATGGGATATTTCAGTTTTTCTTTTTTAATAAATGTGCAAAAATTTCTACATTTGTTTTTTTCAGTCAAGATGGGGTGCAGAGTGCATATTAATGAGAAAAAAAATAACTTTCTTTAATTTACCAAATGGCAACAATGAAACAAAAAGTGAAAAATTAAAGGGGACTGAATACTTTCCATACCCACTGTATACAGAAAAGAACATGCTAACAGTGATCATGAGGCCACTCGGTGTGGGGAGGAAACAGGAGCTGCTGGGTCAAAAAAAAATTACATCAGCTCTGCTATGCAGCTATGAGGCCGAATTTCCACTGCAACTGGGGCTAATATATCAGCTCCAGTTACAGGGAAAATCCAATAGCAAAAAAAAGTATTTAAATATTGAAATAACCTCTTCGACTCACCCTCAATGGTCTTTTATGGATGGGAAAAATATAAGAAATGAATTATAAATCAATTCAGTGGTCTTTTTGCTGCCTTAAAAAAAGCCTCACATATTGCAAAAATTAATGGAATGTCTGAACAAGAACAAAAAAATTACAGTTCTTTAAATCACATGTATGGAAAAACCTGAACATGTTCCTGGAAAGGAACAGCAGTAAATGGCCGGATCTTGAGTTGATTTTTACTCAGTAGGTCACTTTCTAATGATAGTTTCTCTTTTCTATTTAATATATATTTTTATTATGCATTTTTGCATCAGTTTGCTGCCCTTAGCAGAGACTCAGCTTTGATTTTACTTTGTTTTGAAAATAAGTGTAAAATAAGAATGGGAACTTTACCCCCTACACTGCCTCACCCAGAAACATTATCAATCTTTATTTAAATGCTTGGCATTCAGTCTAGGGATGCTGGGTACTGGGTGTCTGTAGACAAAGATGCTATGAGATGTATTGCTGACAGAGAAGAATGACAGCACTAAAATCATACTCTACAGACAGATTTAGTGGTGTCATCTGATACTGCGTAATGCATCACATGATTTTACTAAAAAGGGAGGTGTTGTACAAGACTCAGACCCAGCTATAGAAATAGCAATTTTGATTTAAAAAAAAATGGAACCCCGTCTTGACATCCACAATACATGATTGACTGTGGGCGTTTGCTCCATATTCAGGGGGTGCTGGTTGTGTTTTGAGCCAACACCTGCCATTATCAGCTGAATCAATTAAATGCCTCAATTACTGACCACAGCGTTTATGAAGCGTGATCCTGGTGGTGCATTGTTTCAGAAGCCAGTCACCACCTCTGTACTCAAGCCACACAATCA
The DNA here is from genome assembly GCF_051348905.1 of Ranitomeya variabilis. NCBI lineage: Eukaryota > Metazoa > Chordata > Amphibia > Anura > Dendrobatidae > Ranitomeya > Ranitomeya variabilis. Next base: position 16,530,082 of record NC_135235.1, read on the forward strand.
CACGGTGCAGATGGGAGGCCATGGTAGCCTGAGCTTCATAGGAGAATGTCAATTTCACTAAATACTGCAATACCACAGTATTTCAGTAAACAGACAAATGATTTATTCCTATTGGGACTACAAACTAAAGTTAAAAGTAAAAATAAATAAACAACATAAAAATTAAAGTTATCTCTGTTTTCCCAGGTAAGCATAAAGAAATTGGCAAAAAAAAAAAAAATCAGGCAATCGCCACTTTTTATAAAAGTTTGATATTTAAAATTATTAAACCCTTATGGAAAATGTTATGAATACAAAAAGAAAATTGAAATGCCAGAACTGTTTTTTTTTTTTGTTTTTACTGTCGCCACAGTTCTTGCAAAAATTATAATCAAAGCAATGAAAACATCGCAACTACCCCAAAATGGTATCAAATAAAATCACAGTCTGGGAAGCAAAAAACAAGCTCTTACACAGCTCCATCAATTTAAAAAAAATATATATAGTTAGAGATGTAGAAAACTGCAACACAAAACAACACTTTTTATTTCTTTATTTACAAATTTTGCTTTTTAGAGGCAAGAAAAAAATAAATAGTTTGTATTTTTTATCTCTGCAAAGAAACAATGGCAGATCAATGTGGAGGGTGTTCACCATTCCACTGCTTTGATTTTTTTTTTTCCATTTTTCAGTGCATTTTATATTAAAGTGTTGTATAAAACTACAAGTTGTCCTGAAAAATAACAGCTATGTTGATCCAATATTTTAAAAAAGTTAAAAAAGTTATGTCTCTTGGAAAAAAGGGAGGAAAAAGCTAAAATTGTCTGTGGTTTGAAAGAGAGAAACTCATCGTTTTCATAAACAGTAGCGTATGATGGTGTCACCTGATACTAAATAATGCAGGCCAGCCAGAAATATAATTTAACATTAAAAAAAATATTAATTAAGGTCAATTTAATATAACAAAGTACACGATTAACCAAAAAAACGTCCTAATGACTTGGTGTACAGTTGATCAAGGTTGGTAGATTATGCATTGACTACCAGTTTGTCTAATTTTTCTTACAGTTAAATCTCTTAAAGCCCCTATAGTGCATTAAATCACAACAGTTTTTATAAGGATGATATCTAAAATATATAATTGTGGATTTAGTTAGATCCTAGCAGCTTGTTTTGCCATTGTAGCCAATGACTTTAATAAATGCTTATTAACTCGCGAAACATATTAATATATCATTATATTGGCTAGCTTTAGGGCCCCATCATGTTTTTCTACTTCTAATGTAGCTGATAGCTTTCATACTACAAAGCAGAAAATTGTAAAATGGTTTGTTAAGAAGAAAGCACAAGTATTCTCAAGGTCTCTAAACAAGTAAGTCAGATAATTCAGGAAGCCTCCGTTTGCTAAGAAGATTTCAGACCTTTTTCCACCTTTCATCTGTTCTGCAGATTTTCCAATACTGGGGATTTCTGCTTCCTCAGCTCTTCTGAGCACTTAGTCTAGGTCACTGCACTCCTCACTGAACAGCTGCTCCTGTACTAAATGTCCACTGCTGCAAGACTTAAGATGAAATCCCATCCAAAGAAGAAAAAAATGTTTCCTAATAAATTCATGTTTTTCTAGATGTTTAATCTGGGAAACGGATAAAAAAAAATGAAACATGATCTTTGCGTGTCTAATCTTCCATTGATCTTAAACCCCAGAGCAAAAAGGAACAACAAACTCTGGGCCTGGTTTTATTTTTGTTCTTACAAAAATGAAATCTGCAGCATATAACAATTACTGAGTTAATTAAAACAAAGCTACTATAAAACAGATGGACGTTACCTACAAATAAGCATTTTAGCTTTTTTCATTCATGATGACATGAATAGTGCCTGTTTGTGGATATTTTACTTTTACACGTTTTTATTAATATAAATCTAAACAGTGAAGGTGAACTTTTCCTAATAGTAATGATATTCGTGTATGTTTTCTTACCTTCAGAATAACATTCCCATAGCTTATGACGTCCAGTTCCTTACCTTTAGCGTGAAGATCTTTTTATCACACATTGAACACGTGTGTGGCAATTGCACAGGTGCAATACCATGGAAGTCATTCAGTTCATGTGGCTTCCTCAGTGATGTTGCGCATGTGTTGATTTTTCCATTATTATGTCTGTGGAAAATAGGAGAATTTGAGGGGCTAAACTTGGTATCAGGAGTTGGCTCTTCTGGGTTATACAGCTCATTTCTGGCCTCATAATGCTGGTTGGGTGACTGCCAATGACGAGAAGATTCCCACTGGTTGTTTGACGACGCATTGTGACCTCCCTGACCGACATCTCCTTTACGGCTTATGGGGTGATGTTGTCCATGGTTATCATAATACTGATTTTTAAATCCAGGTTGATTATTATGATTTGGAGGGTATCGACCATCCTTTATTTCTTCTGATCCACAAGCAAAGCCGTGATAAGAAGGCTGATCCATTTCAGAAGTGAATGATTGAGTCCCCAGGTGGAATCCTTCGGGCTTGTTTCCACCTATAGGTTTTCCAAAAGTTTGCAGAGAGTTTTGATTTGAATTCTGAGGGTGCTTGGGTGGCATAATTGGATTTTGAGCAGAGAACGGCAATCCAGTAGCAGGAAATCTGGCATTGTGAATGGTGGATCCTAGAGAAGCCATTCCAGCAGGTCCATGTGCACCGATCATGGTTGCATTTCTAAGTGGATTAAACAGTGGCTGGGACATAGCCACTTTGGAAAGGACTTGGTTCAGTACTGTAGCAGCTGTGTTGCTGGTCACTGCACTCTGCGCCAATTTTAGCCTCTGCAGGGTGAGCTGAGCCTGCAGCTGAGCGAGCTGTAGACTGGCAGGGGACGGTAGGAGAGGGTTTGTAGGTCCACTGCCTAATGGGCTGTTGACAGGGAAAGGATTCTTCTCCAGAAATTGGGATACACTGTAAAATAAAATACGTAAATATGTTAGTAATAATGATGTCTCTCCTTAAAATGTGGATAACATTATAAATACTTATTCTTGGCTTTTAAATGTTTTTTTTATTTTTTATTCTATGTTTAAAGTGCTTGTAAAATCTTTTGCTCTGCTTGGTTATAAAGCCCTAACATTTATTTTGTAGCAGTTGTACTAATAAATGAACAAGCTTTCCATCAATAGAGCGATAATTTTTGAGAATCATCTGATTGAAGTTGATTAATTATAGCAGTTGTATTGCCTTGTTTCCTTCTTATATTGGAGTCACCATCGGTCAGAATGACTTTTTCTATATCTTGTAGCAGTAGCTCCTGTATTTCCATCACAACTTTCTCTGCTTGAGTACACAACTGTTTTTAACTCAATGTTTTAAGGGGTGTGAACAGTTTGTTTAGGATTCCGTGGTGCTAAAGTATCAAGACTCTGGGATTAACTGAGTAATGCTGGCGAGGGACGTGATGAGACGATTAAATTAGAAAAACAAGCTGCACCTGCGCTTTACCCTAATGGGAGAGAAAGCGTCAAGCACTTACACCACCATACTGCAGCTTTCTGAAATCTTATCTTACCACTTCTCGTAGAAAATGAGGGGGAGCTGCAGACCAAGGCAATGTAACACAGATAGAGACGTACCAGACATACATGGACAAAGAGACAAAGACCTCACGCCCGGCCGATGTGTTGACACCAGGGCTTTAATCTGACTTAAAAGATTGATCACTTTCACCAACTAATGTGCAGAACAATGAATGCAATGTAATGTATTAAAATGTCAACCTGTAACTATGCAAACAGCTGAAAATAAGCAAAGACTCAGAATGACGATGGGTTATAAAAGCAAAACACAATTACATGTGGGAATACTAAGATTGGTTGCAACTTACGACCATACAAAAAAATAAATTAATTATATTATTGAACACATACATGCCTGAAATAACGGAGGAAATATTGGTACAAAGCGCCGATTCTCTATGCACCATAGTAAAACTCCATTTTGGGCAAGCTTTTCAACATATTTTAGACATAAGTTCAGAGACTAGTTCCCAAAGTTAATGTTAATTCTGGTAAAGCTGAATCTGAAAAAAAAAATCCCAGTGTGGCTATATCTCTCCAAAAGAAAGATAGAAGGTGCTTGGTGAATTGAAAAAAAGGTGTATTAACATGAAATAATAATAATAATAATAATAATAATCTTTATTTATATAGCGCCAACATATTCCGCAGCGCTTTACAGTTTAACAGTTTCAAACCCAACAGTCATAAGTAACAACGTTAACAATACAATAATTAAAGCACAATAAGAGGACCCTGCTCGTGAGCTTACAATCTACAATGAGAAATGTTTTAAGTTTCTATGTTGCAAGCACGGATTATGAATAAAATGGAGTCTAGGGAGATAAAGCAGAGAAATAAAAAAAAAATCAAACATGGGATATAATTATCAGAATGTTTTACGTCACATTAATAATAAATCAAATTAAATTTTAGTTGCTAAGTAATGTAATAAGGCTAAATCCCCCCAGATCTGCTGCTGGTTAAAGAAAAATGAAAGGCAATAAAAAATACCTTGCTCCCGATCCCCATCTTTTCTAATCTGATGCCAGAATAAATACATTGTACAAAAGAAATGCTTTTACTGTAATTCGCAAACAGCACTGCTCCCCACAAAGCAGCCAGGACCAGAAGTACTCGAGAGGCACATGGACGCGCTCCTCCCTCTCCCTTCAATCCTAACGCAGGTATCAACACTGGATAAGTATAAGAGTGTGTTAGTTCAGAGCATTCATCCAGTGGCCGAGTCCTATTCGAAACAAATTATGGCGACTTCTCATTTATCAGTGTTGATCAGCCATTGGTCATTAGAGAGTCAGAAAGTCTGCTGTAGAGAGAATACCATGGGAAAGCTTCCCTTCAAAAATACTTAAAAAATTGTGGGAAGGTTTTCAGGGAACTCACCCCAACTAATCTCACCCATTATGTGAAATACTTGCAGTCATTAAATTCTAAATGTTTTAATGTACTTTGCCTCACTTCGTTCAAGCGCTTAATTCATACATTACATTTGTAATTCTCCCTGTAATACTATATGTATAATAAAAAGGTATAAAAATATAAAACAAAGCTGTGCACAGTATAACATAGTATAATTGTAGCATGTGAGTAATGGGAGCAACATTCCAGTCCCCCCACTAATATAGCTTAAACTGGTCAGAACATATGTGAATAGTTTGAAATGTGCAGAACATGTCCACTGGGCATTTCTGCAATTATCCATGCTTTGCTGTTCACTGCTGCGCATAAGACTGGCTTATTGATGCCAGATCACAAAGATCCCCATATATAGCAGTAGCAAATGGCCTGCCAAACTCGCCCCAATGAATTTACAGCCCAACTTTTCTATTAGAATGTACTAAAACCTAAAGGGAAAACATAAGGCTGGATCAACACTTGCTTTTTTATAAAATGCTGGAAACTGATGTCATCATTGCATTACTTTTTTCATAATCCATCACCCATTGACCTTTTTTATTAATAAAAAAAATCAGTTTAAGTTCCGTGGAAATTAATATGATCCATTGACTGTTCTGTAATAAGTGAAAAATTCCTGAAAAAAGAAGAAAGTTGATATTGTTGTTTTTGATCTTGGAACATAAGTTCTAGAATTAGGCTCCTTTCCCACAATGAGTGTTTGTTGAGTTTCTGATGTTCCAGTTGTTCTACACAGATTGTCGATAATGTGATAAAAATGCATGTAAAATAAAAAAATAAAAAAATGGACTAAAAAATGCAATAAATAAAACATAACCAAATTTACAATGTATTTTGTCTCTTTTTGGTCTGTCATGTTTTAAATGAAGCTGTTTTGTTTTTTATACTGCCAGTTATTTGGCTTTGACAAAGCTTTATTGATGTAGTCATGTGCAGATTACATGCGTTTTTATTGGGCTTCTGCAGCAGAAATGCAATAAAAATGCATATGTGGTTTCTACCTGTTAATTTTGTGTATCTAATGCAAGTCGATGGGAAAAAGTTGCATATAAAACTCAGCGTAGCCGCAAGAGAAACTGACATGTTGCGGATTTTAAACACGCACGGCAGGTCCGTTTATCCTACTAAAAAAAAAAACAGTGGGCATGAGATTTCTATAAATCCCATCCACTTTGCTGGAACTGTAAGATGCTGTGTTTCTGACACAGCGAAAATATGCAACGTCAAACACTCATAGTGGGAACACAGCCTAAGTCACTATTCAACTTGTCAATACAGAAGGGTACGGGTATCTCTGCGTTATGTTAATTTCAATATTTATCACAACTCCCAGACAAGTCTATAAAATGAAGTCCATTCTATTAAATTTATTTATAGTTTATTATTTAATAATTTATTATTATTGGATTGTAATCATATGTGCTTTTTGCAAAATTTCAATATAGATCCCAAACTACAGAAATAACTATATCCCCAAAAAAATTTTAGGCCACGTTCACGCATTCAGTATTTGGTCAGTATTTTATTTTAGTTATACTTTTCCTCTGATTGTTCCAATCTCGGTTTTGGCTTACAAATACTGACCAAATACTGAAAGTGTGAACGTGGCATAAGGGTTTCACTGAATAATAAGCTTTATTCTGATCATAGAGGGCAAAGAGGTTTCTTGGCTGCCTGTCACTTATCCCACTTACAATAACAGGCAATAAGGGTTAATTGTATTTTCAATAGCCCAGCAAATGGAGAAAAGATAAAGTACAGGAAAGAGGCCTTTAAATTACCAACTCCACACCAGGGTGAAAGTGCCTTGGAATAGTGTCAGCATCTATTCACACCAGTTTTACAGACTGTGCTTGAAGGACATTACGTTTTGTTTTATGTTTTCAAAGATCTCTTTGGACCAAACATATGACTGAAATAGTGTTATATTATCATTCGTCTGACATCTGGATACTCTTTCTTTACAGTATGGAAATATGTCACTCTAACCTAGCAGATGTATATAACTATGTTGGCATACAATTGCATGTTTTGTTGTACATTGGTAATATTATAAATATGTAGCTTTGTTTCACTGCGTTATGAATGGAGCCAAACGTTAAACTCTTCAAGTAGTTACAGTTTTTGTTTCCATTGCCTTATTTTTTTCATTGCAAAGGAAAGTTAGACTATTCTAGTAGAAGCTAAAATTGTAGCAGCATCTATGACCGGGAACTTTTATCATGAGAACTGAAGTTGTTACCCGAAGGATAACGTGTCTTTTAGGGTAAGTTGACATAGTGCAGATATACTGTTGGTACTGTGATGTACTGCAGATTTTCAGTTTATAAAATCCAGATGAAAATTCTACAAAGTCATGAGATTTTAAAATATCTTCCTTGTGTTCCATAAAAAATAAGTTCAAAACCCTCATGTAAACTGCACATTCTAAATCTACATAGTCAGTTTATGCTGCAACTACTCCTGATACAGATTTCTCCCGTAAATCCGCAGAAAAATCCACGTTTCTCCTACAGATTTTGCAGTGGATGGGATGCAGATTTTAATTTGAATTTATACCAAAATCAGTGGCCAATTTTTCTACTCCATTTATGTCCATGTTTCAGTTCCAACAATCGGTTAAATAAAACTGTTCTGGTTTACTAACTCTCACATCTACATATGTTAATATTACTTTATAGAATTGGCAAAGCATCAGAATTATCTAGTATCATTATCTTTTTCTGCATCTTCAGCTGTAATTAAATGGTTTTAAGCTACGTTCCCATGATGAGCTGTTGTTGAATTTTTGTTATACCACCGTATTAGGCCGGTTTCACACGTCAGTGGCTCCGGTACGTGAGGTGACAGTTTCCTCACGTACCGGAGACACTGACACACGTAGACCCATAAAAATCAATGCATCTGTGCAGATGTCATTGATTTTTTGCGGACCGTGTCTCCGTGTGCCAAACACGGAGACATGTCAGTGTTCGTGGGAGCGCACGTTTTACACGGACCCAATAGAGTCAATGGGTCCGCGTAAAACACGGACCTCACACGGACATTCTCCGTCTGGGGTCCGTGTGCGTGCAGGAGACAGCGCTACAGTAAGCGCTGTCCCCCCCACATGGTGCTGAAGCCGGTATTCATATCTTCCCTGTAGCAGCGTTTGCTATAGAGAAAATATGAAGAATAGTGTTAAAAATAAAGATCCATGTGTCCGCCGCCCCCCCACTCCCTGTGCGCCCCCCCGCTGGTCAGAAAATACTTACCCGCTCCCTCGCTCCTTCCTGGTCTGGCCGCGCCTCCTACTGTATGCGGTCACGTGGGGCCGATCATTTACAATCATGAATAGTCGGCTCCGCCCCTATGGGAGGTGGAGCCACATATTCATGACTGTAAATGATCGGGCCCACGTGACCGCATGCAGGAGAAGCCGCGGCCAGACCAGGAAGCAGCGAGGGAGGCGGGTAAGTATTTTCTGACCAGCGGGGGGGGGCGCACAGGGGGGGGAAGATATGAATCGCAGCTTCAGCACCATGCAGAGTGGGTACCACACGCTCCGTGTGGTACCCACTCGCCATACGGGCGGCACACGTGTGCCGCACGTATGGCCTCCGTGAGTTCCCAGGCACACGGACACGGATAACTCCGGTACCGATTTATTCCGGTACCGGAATTATCTGGACGTGTGGGACAGCCCTAACACGGCCAAGTGTTATGGGATAAAACATCACATCGCACTCTGCCCAGTGTTGTACTATGGTGCAGCTCACCTATGTGATTATTTTCTCATGCCGATTCAGCATAAGGCAACAATCGCAGCATGCTGTGATTGGCAGTGAGATTCGGCTCACTCGCACCCATACAAGTCTATGGGCGCCGGTGAAATATCGCACTGCACTCGGATATCATCCAAAAGCACTGCGATATACGCCGACATCGGCAGCGGAGGACATGGAGAAATTACTTTCTCTGCCTCCTCTGCAGCTGTGTTCCGATCCTGTCATGTGAGAGGATCGCAGCATAGTAGGAGCTGAGGGTCATTAGTAGAGATGAGCGAATATGTTCGGATTCCCTCTTATTTGGTAAGCTATAGCGCTTGCCGAATAAGCTGCAGAGGGAACTCAGCTTCCTGGATCACACCGGCCGATCAGTTGATCGGCGCCGCAGCTGTGTGACAGTCACGACACATGTATGGAGAGCCTGTTTGTTGGGGTCTCCATGCTTGTGCTGTGGTAGTGATACAGCCGCGACACATGCAGCTGTGGCGCCAATCAGCTGATCGGTTGGCGCGATCCAGGAAGCCGGGTTCCCTCTGCAGCTTAGGCCTCTTTCACACTTGCGTCGTTTGACGTCCGTCGCAATGCTTCGTTTTGAGGAAAAAATGGATCCTGCAAATGTGCCCGCAGGATGCGTTTTTTGCCCATAGACTTGTATTGCCGATGGATTGCGACGTATGGCCATACGTCGCGTCCGTCGTGCACTGGATGCGTCGTGTTTTGGCGGACCGTCGGCACGGAAAAACGTTTAAGAGAACGTTTTTTTGTACGTCGGGTCCGCCATTTCCTACCGCGCATGCACGGCTGGAACTCCACCCCCTCCTCCCCGGGACTTTACAATGGGCAGCGGATGCGTTGAAAAACTGTATCTGCTGCCCACGTTGTGCCAAATTTTCACAACGTGCGTAAGTACGTCGCTCCGACGCTTAGCGACGGCCCCGTACCGACGCAAGTGTGAAAGAAGCCTAATTCGGCAAGCGCTTTAGCTTGCCGAATAAGAGGGAACCTGAACATATTTGCTCATCTCTAGTCATTAACATATCGCATCCGATGCTCTTGTATCGTATGCCATACGATGGTGTGACTCCAGCCTTACAGAATTTTCTGCACCTATTTAAATTAAGTTACTTGTATTTTTAGTGTTTTTTTAACTTTCATTTTTATCGTGTCTTTAACTCCACATTTTTTGTCTCTTTTTGGTGTGTCATTCTTTAACCCCTTAGGGACCACCAATACGTCTTTTCACTGACCTGCGTTATAAGAGACTAGCATCCCCAGACAAGTGACAAATCTGTAGTTGTCAGCTGTACATGATAGCTGACAACTTGCTGCATCAGCCACGATTAGTGTTGGTACCGACTACAGTTGTTTAACCCATGTAAAAATAAATTTCTTCATTCCTGTTATGCCACTTTGCATTAATCCCTAAAAAGCACCCAAAGGGCTAACAAACTACCTGAAAGCAATTTTGGATACACTGAGGGGCGCTGTTTTAAAATGGTATCACTTTTGGGGGTTTCCAACATATAGGACCCCCAAAGTCACTTCAAAACTTAATAGGTCCCTAAAAAAGTTTTAAATAAATGTAGCAAATTTCCTCAAAAAAAATAAAAAATTACTGCTACATTTTTAAACTTTCTAAAATGCTAACAAAATAAAACAACATTTTACAAATGGTGCTGATGTAAAGCAGACATGAGGGAAATGTCATTTATTAATGTTTTTGTGTGGTACGACTATCTGGATTAAAGGGATAATCAAAGAAAGTTAAAAAATTGCTATTTTTTTTAAATATTTGTGAAATTTCTGGTATTTTTATAATTAAACACAGAAAATATATACATAAATTTGCCATTATCATAAAGTACAATGTGTCACGAAGAAAACAATCTCAAAATCAATGGGATATGTTGAAGCACTTCAGAAGTATTACTACATAAAGTGATGCTGGTGAGATATAAAAAAAATTTGCCCTGTCATTAGGGAGTAAAATAAAGCTTCTTTGTTTTTGATACTTCCTAGTATTTGGCTTTGACAAAACTTTATTGATATACATAAGTAGGATTACATGTGTTTTTGATGCGTTTCTAACATGGAAACGCGCTTAAAGCACATGTACATTTTTTTATCTTCAGAATTTCTGCACCTAATGCAAGTTTGTGGGGAAAATCCACCGCCACCGCTGATGTTAATAATTTAAATGCTGCTGTCATTCTCCTACATCGGCATTTAATTGTATGTATGCTGCAGCAACCATGCACTGGCTCCTATTGATATCAATCCCCGACGCTATCGCGGGGGACTGATGCATTACTAGGTCAACCAATAGTCTGCTGAAGACCCCGCATCTCTGTCATCTAGGACCTCCTTTGAAGCCCAGTCATAGTCACAATATTGCAATACTGTGGTACTATAGTATATTTTATAAGTGATCAAACTATTAGCAGGTTGACATAATTAAGGATAAAAAGCAAGTTAAAAAATAATGTAAAAAAAAATATAAAAATTCAAATCATGCCCCTTTCCACCGATAGCAATAAAGGAAAAAAATATCCGCCAGTTTGGTATCTCCCATCTGTAAAATGATAAGTGTCAGATCTATAAAATTAAAGTTAATTAACTTGATTTTTTTCTGTCCACGACATTTATAAATCAAAGCACCAGAAATGCAATAATAAGCAATCAAAGCATCGTATGTTCACAAAATTGGTATCGATAAAAAAGTCAGCTTACCATGAAAAAAAACAACAAAAAACGTCACTCTGCACCATCAGCAGAAAAATCTAAATGTTATGGGTCTTGTAAAACAAGTAAAATATATACCGTAAATTTATTTTTTTAATAATAATCAGATTTTTTTTTTTCACAACTTAAATAGAAAAAAAACAATGCGTGTTTGATATTGCCATAACTGGACTCACCTGGACAATCATGTTTCCAGATTATTTTTACTCCATGTTCAACAACAGATACAATCTAACATCGTTCCAAATACTGGTATTTTATATTTTTAAAGTATGAGAATTATTGCAGCGCAGTAAATAGGAAATATTACAGCATCTTTGTGTTATTTTCATACATTTAAAATATTACTTTTTTTTATTAGTTAGAGGAAAAAGTTTAGCTTGATGTGTTGTCCAGAGAATCTACACTAAATACACACATGGTCATGTGACATTCTCAAAGACAAAAAACTTGTACCAAGATCAGCCTGAATGAGTGTGTCCCTCATAAGAATATCCTCGTAGCAGACACGTGCCCCCAGGTTATACAGTGTGCATTTATTGTCTAGGCTGCATTGAATTCACTGCATCTGACACCAGAGCAATACAAATATACAAGCAGATGAAGTTATAAAACTTGCACAAAACACTGGGGGAGGGGTTAATAATTCCTTTTATATATTCTATACAATGTCCACTTACCAGGATCGCAAAATAGTACGATATACTAACACTTTGTTATTCCACAGAAGAACACAGTTTTCCTGCATGCCATAAGGTACACACACATCCATTCATTCACAGACTGATGTCTGACTTCACTCCCAATTCTGGAGGCTTGCTCGTCTTCCTGAGTAATTATAGAAAATGACCCTATATTGAAAACAATCTTTTCTATAGCGCAGACAGACAGGCCACGGATTCTTATAACGTAAAGAAGTTATTTTCTCCTGTCCTCAGTGACCTTGGTACACAAGTAGCCTCTGTCCAACCTTCAAGGCTTCCACTAACTTTTATGAGGCATGTAAGGTCAGGTAAAGATCGCCCAGCTGAACCAAAAATATTTGACACCGAGCAATGAAAGATGGTAAAAAATGACCTCTGCAATATGCTTGAACAGTGCCAATGTATTAGACAACTTACCTTACTCCATCGGCAAGCCACCCCCGAAAACAGCGTAGAGGGGTACGGTGGGAAGTTCCTTCCAACGGCACGGTTTACACTCTTCTCCATACAGATCAGTCACACTTCGCCAGCTGTATACTCGCCTTGTATTTACAATCCTGCTTCACATCAAACCGCACAACTTTTTATGAAGTAGCATACAAGGACAGGAGGGGACGTCACATGCTCTCAAGTATTGCTAACATTACACACACAATATCATTTGATGTGTATGCCATATGTTCGCTGTCTTCTCCTGCTCCAGCTACTGACAGCCCCAACTCCCAGGCCTTCCAACCCGTGAAGAATGATTCCCAGGCATTCTGGCTTCTCTCGTTATAATTGGATGTGTTAAATTCACAGCCAGCAAAGTAGCTGCAGCAGCATTCACCTCTTTCCATGTTGTGTTTTTCTATTTTTAAATGCCACCGAACACATAACAGTTTTCTAAACACAAACAAAGAAGAAAAACTGGCACCAACCCGATATAGAAGCTGGGCATCATGTGTGAGTGCTGATTATCCCACAGGCAGATTACACCCGAGAATGTGTGTATGTCAGATCAGCATAAATAGGACAGGATTATCAATATACTTATGGCTCTTTTCTGGTGTAAACACATTACAAAAATGGCACTGATGCTAGAAACTGTGTTTACAAACTTTAAATGGGGGTTCGGTTTCTCTCATTACGAATGTCTAATATTTTATAACTCTAGGACTACGCTGCGACTTTGGCCGCAACACGTGTTACAATGATAAATCGGTGAATACTGCAGCTGCATCACAGAATAATGCAAGAGCATTGAGTCACATGGAGAGTGCAGCAAGCAAGTTGCAAAAAATCCAACTGGGTCAGACTTTTTGCGACTTGTCGCAGTTGCGATACCATGGGGGTCACAATGAGACTTTACTCCCTTACACTTTGCTGTGGCATATTTTGGTTGCACAAATCGGTAGCACAACTGCAGACTCCATGTGGCCACAGCTTTAAGGCAAAGAAAAACAAAATATGGTCCTACCTGGCTTTGGTTTAGGTAAAAATAAGACCTGGATGTTTCTGGTTTTGCAGTTGCTTTTGGCAACATGATTCTCCAGGTCAGAGATACAAAACACACCTAGTTTTGGGGTTTCTGTTTAGGTTTTTTTTACTACTTGAATGGCTTTAAAAAAAATTCTGAGCTTTGTAAATTAATAAAAAAATAAACATGTGTTGACATTTTCTAAGACCCGTAACTTTTTTTATTTTCCATACATGGAGCTTTGTGAGGGCTTGTTTTTTTGCATGATGAGCTGTAGTTTTTATTGATACCATTTTGGTGTAGATACGCTTTGATCACTTTATATTGTATTTTGTCAGCTATGAGTAGTGACCAAAAGGACAGTAATTTTGGCATTTCTATTCCGGTTTAAATACGGTAACTGTACAAAATCTTTTATGCTCCACTAGATGGTGGCCCGATTCTAATGCATCGGGTATTCTAGAATATGCATGTCCACGTAGTATATTGCCCAGTCACGTAGTATATTGCCCAGCCACGTAGTATATTGCCCAGTCACGTAGTATATTGCCCAGCCACGTAGTATATTGCCCAGCCACGTAGTATATTGCACAGCCCACGTAGTATATTGCACAGCCCACGTAGTATATTGCACAGCCCACGTAGTATATTGCACAGCCCACGTAGCATATTGCCCAGTCATGTAGTATATTGGCCAGCCACGTAGTATATTGCCCAGTCACATAGTATACTGCCCAGTCACGTAGTGTATTGCCCAGTCACGTAGTATATTGCCCAGCCACGTAGTATATTGCCCAGCCACGTAGTATATTGCCCAGTGACGGAGTATACAGCACAGAGCCACGTAGTATACAGACTTAAAATAAAAAATAAACATATACTCACCTTCCGAAGGCCCGTTGAAGTCCTGGCCCTGTGTGCGGTGCACGCGGCAGCTTCCGGTCCCAGGGATGGTATGAGCGTAGGACCTGTGATGACGTCGCCGTCACATGACCGTGACGTCATGGCAGGTCCTTCTTGCAGGACCTGTGATGACGTCGCGGTCACATGACCGTGACGTCATGGTAGGTCCTTCTTGCATACCATCCTTGCCACCGGAACCTGCCGCTTGCATGGAGCGGTCACCGGAGCGTCGCGAGGAGTGGGAAAGGCGGCGGATGGTGAGTATAGCAGGTTTTTTTTATTATTATTATTATTTTTAACATGGCATATTTTTACTATTGATGCTGCATAGGCAGCATCAATAGTAAATAGTTGGGGACACACAGGGTTAATAGCAGCGGTAACGGAGTGCGATACACCGCGGCCCATTACCGCTGCCATTAACCCTGTGTGAGCGGTGACTGGAGGGAATTTTGGAGCGGGCGCCGGGCACTGACTGCAGGAGAGTAGGGAGGGACTAATCGGACTGTGCCCATCGCTGATTGGTCGCGGCAGCCATGACAGGCAGCTGGCGCGACCAATCAGTGACGTGGGATTTCCGTTACGGAAGTTGAGGACAGAAAGACGGAAGTACCCCTTAGACAATTATACACTCACCGGCCACTTTATTAGGTACACCATGCTAGTAACGGGTTGGACCCCCTTTTGCCTTCAGAACTGCCTCAATTCTTCGTGGCATAGATTCAACAAGGTGCTGGAAGCATTCCTCAGAGATTTTGGTCCATATTGACATGATGGCATCACACAGTTGCCGCAGATTTGTCGGCTGCACATCCCAAAGATGCTCCATACAAGGCAGGATGGATCCATGCTTTCATGTTGTTTACGCCAAATTCTGACCCTACCATCCGAATGTCGCAGCAGAAATCGAGACTCATCAGACCAAGCAACGTTTTTCCAATCTTCTACTGTCCAATTTCGATGAGCTTGTACAAATTGTAGCCTCAGTTTCCTGTTCTTAGCTGAAAGGAGTGGTACCCGGTGTGGTCTTCTGCTGCTGTAGCCCATCTGCCTCAAAGTTCGACGCACTGTGCGTTCAGAGATGCTCTTAGGCCTACCTTGGTTGTAACGGGTGGCGATTTGAGTCACTGTTGCCTTTCTATCAGCTCAAACCAGTCTGCCCATTCTCCTCTGACCTCTGGCATCAACAAGGCATTTCCGCCCACAGAACTGCCGCTCACTGGATTTTTTTTCTTTTTCGGACCATTCTCTGTAAACCCTAGAGATGGTTGTGCGTGAAAATCCCAGTAGATCAGCAGTTTCTGAAATACTCAGACCAGCCCTTCTGGCACCAACAACCATGCCACGTTCAAAGGCACTCAAATCACCTTTCTTCCCCATACTGATGCTCGGTTTGAACTGCAGGAGATTGTCTTGACCATGTCTACATGCCTAAATGCACTGAGTTGCCGCCATGTGATTGGCTGATTAGAAATTAAGTGTTAACAAGAAGTTGGACAGGTGTACCTAATAAAGTGGCCAGTGAGTGTATATATAGATTAGGCTACTGAAGTACAGTTGCACGAAAATATTGCAACATTTTGAAAGGTCACAAATGATGAATTAGACAAAAATCTCTGGATAACCAAAGTAATGGCCATAGTGTCAAGCAAAAAAAGATACAAAACAAAGAATTATCTTGAGAAGTAGAGCGAATGAAATAATTAATAGGCAGAAATAGAGATAGTCACTGTTATTACCATTTTACTACAAAAAAAAAATATAAATAGAGACCATACTTTCTGTGGCAGATCCAAAGCCAGAAGTAGATTAGAAACGAAGAGTGAAAAATATAAAAAACAGATTGATAATTCTCTTCTTTGCACATCTAGCTTTGTCTCAAAAACCTGCATCAAAACTCCATGTGTGATTCCTTGTGCATTTAAACTACATGATTATCGGGATTTAAGGAACACTAATTTCCTGTCACATTGACAACGTTCAACACTGCGGTAGCCCATCACTGAGCTCAGCGGCTTGTGCCATCTACCTCGGCATAGATACTGAGCATAGTGATGGGCAACAGCAGTGATGTGCGTTGTCTATGTTACATCACCACACAGGCCAAAACACTTTCTGGAAAATAAAAAGCCCTTTCAAGGGAATTGTGAGATACTGAGGAGGTGGTGGATTTATCTTTTAGGCTATTTTATTATGCACGGCAGCTCAGTGGTTAGCACTGCAGCCTTGCAGTGCTGGAGTCCTGGGTTCAAACCCCACCAAGGACAACATCCTCAAGGAGTTTATATGTTTTCCCCGTGTTTGCGTGGGTTTCCTCTGGGTTCTCCGGTTTCCTCCGACATTCCAAAAGACATACTTATAGGGAATTTAGATTGTGAGCCCCATTGGGGTCAGCGATGATAACGTGTGCAAAAACTGTAAAGCGCTGCGGAATATGTTGGCGCTATATAAATAAAGAGATTATTTATTTTTGCTAATATTATGCTAATGAGTTATGCAATCTGCATGGACCTCCAATAAACCAGTCTCTGCATTGCAAACCACATATAAAGCCTTACAATAGGTTTGTGTTAACGTAGCATTACCCAGAGCAGAGAGATACTGGAAACCGTAGGAATGATTTAGGCTGCATTCACACAAATATATTCTGTGGCCCATGTATGGACCCAAACTGACTAAGAGTCTTGTGACCCAATCATACAGCATCATATACAGTGGCATGTAAACATTTGGGCACCTCTGGTCAAAATTACTGTTATAGTGAACAGCTAAGAAAGTTGAAGATGAAATGATCTGCAAAAGGCCTAAAGTTACAGATGACACATTTGCTTCGTATTTTGGGCAAAAAAAGTAATTTTTTTTACATTTTAAAAATTGCAGAAAGGAAAATGGGCCTGTGCAAAAGTTTGGGCACCCTTGGAGATTTGTGTGCTCAGATAACTTTGACCAAGGTTTCAGACCTTAATTAGGCTGTTAGGGTTATGGCTTGTTCACAAATATCGCTAGGAAAGGCCGGGTGATGTAAATTTCCCGGCTTTTTAAAAACCCAGCCTCCTCTAAACTTGTGCCAAAAAACAGCAGGCATGGGTTCTTCTAAGCAGCTGTCTAGTGCTCTGAAAATGAAAATGGTGGAGGCCCACAAAGCAGGAGAAGGCTAGAAGAAGATGGCATAGCATTTTCAAATTGCCCTTTCCTTAGTTCGAAATGTAATTAAAAATTCAGTTACCAAGAACAGTGAAGGTAAATATAAGGTCTGGAAGACCAAACAAAATTTGAGAGAACTGCTCATAGGATTCCTAGAGAGGCAAATCAGAGCATTTACATCTACCCATTTTGCGCTTTGTAAATGTGAAAAAAATGCATTTGTTTGCCTAAAATACAAAGGAAATGTGTCATCTTTAACTTTTGGCCTTTTTAGAGATCATTTCATCTTCAACTTGCTTAACTGTTCACAATAACAGTAATTTTGACCAGGGATGTCCAAACTTTTACAAGCCACTGTATGTGTCTGGCGCTGTTTGTTTGGATCAGGAGACTTGTGTTTGATTGTGGCATTGCAGTTTATACACGGATCTTATAATACTAATTTGAAAACTCTCTGAAAACTAGCGGTGTGGCTGTTTCCAGATGCACAATAAGGAGGCACTTGAAGAAAAATGGGCTGCAAGGTCAAGTCTCCACAAGAAAGCCATTACTGCACAAATGCCACAAAGTATCTCACCTACAATACGCAAAACAGCACAGAGACAAGCCTCAAAACTTCTAGAACAAGGTAATTTAGAGTAATGAGACCAAAATTGAACATTTTGGTCACAACCATAAACATTACATTTGGAGAGAGGTCAACAAGGCCTATGATGAAATCAGCAAATACCGGAGGCAAATTTGCACTCATCAACCTGGAACGTACTTGGAAGTTCCAACATGACAATGATCCAAAACACAAGGCCAAGTTGACCTGTCATTGGCTACAGCAGAACAAAGTGAAGGTTCTGGAGTGGCCATCTCAATCTCCTGACCTCAATATCATTGAGCCACTCTGGGGAGATCTCAAGTGCGCAGTACATCCTAGACAGCCCAGGATTTTACAGGAACTGGAGGCTTTTTGTCAAGACGAGTGGGCAGCTTTACATCTGAGAAAATAAAGAACCTCATTCACAACTACCACAAAAGACTTCAAGCTGTCATTGATGTTAGAGGGGGCAATACACAGTAATAAGAAATGAGGTATGTGAACTTTTGATCAGGGTCATTTGGATGTTTTGGGTTGTCATTATGATTTAAAAAGAGAAAACACAGTAGTCTGACAATAAATGGCTTCACCCAACCACTGACCATGAGTGGAGAAATGGTTTTGATGTTATCATTCATATTCTCTGAAAAAAGGCCAAGAAAGCAAAAATTCTGCCGGGGTATGTAAATTTTTGAGCACAACTGTAAGTAAAAACTATTAGACTTTATCCTTTTCTTATTGAGAAAAATTATAAAATATAACATTTGTGAATTGCAAAAGTATGTAAACCTTTAGGATTAAAAAATAATTTGAGAGGGAATCTGGTGTTTTCAATTAAATGTGAGTGACCTGTTTAAGAATAGGTATCTATCGGAGTCTGAGCTTCACAACACATTTGTGGATGTGTATCATGGCAAAAACAAAGATTTCTGAGAACCTCAGATGAAGAGTTCTTGATGCCCATCAATTTGAAAATATTTGCAAGACCATCTCTAAAGTGTTTGGACTTCATCAATCCACAGTGAGACAGATTGTGTGCACATGAAGGAAATTCAAGACCATTATTATCCTCCCCAAGAGTGCTCGACCAACAAAGATCACTCCAACAGCAAGTCGTGTAATGGTCTGCAACGCCACAAAGGAACCCAAGGAAATCTCTGAGAAACTAAAGGCCTCTCACACATTAGTTACTGTTAATGTTCGTGAGCCTACCATTAGGATGTCACTGAACAACAACAGTGTGCATGGCAGGATTGTAAGGAACAAGCCACTGCTCTCAAAAAAGAATATTGCTGCCTGTCTGCAGTTTGTTAAAGCCAGAGGGTTTTTGAAACAGTTTTGTGGACAGATGAGACCAAATTTGAGCTTTTTGTTTTTATTTGGAGAAAGAAAAACAGTGCACTAGACCCAAACTCCTGCCATCTGTGACACACAATGATGGTAATAAAATGGCCCATCATCATTTGCTGCATCTGGGCAAGGACAGCCGCCATCATTGATGAAACAATGAATTATGAATTTTATCAGCACATTCTAAATGAAAATGTCCCACAATCTATTCATGAGCTGAAACTTAGGAGAACGTTAGTTATGCAGCAAGACAACGACCCAAAGCCACAAGTCGTTCTACAAAACAATGCTTAAAGACAAATTTGGTTTTGGATTGACTGAGTCACATTCCTGAATTTAATTCTATAGAAATGTTGTGCAGTGACCTGAAGCAAATAGTTCATGGGAGAAAACCACCAATACAACAGAGGTGAAGGTATTTTGTGGGCAGGAATAATCAACAATTACCAGCAAGTTTTAGATGCAGTTATTACTAGACAAGAGGTCACACCAGATGCAGAAAACAAAGGTTCATAATTTTGCCTCTCTGACATGTGATATTGGATAATTTTCCTCATTAAAAAAACTGACAAAGTCTAATATTTTGGCTAATTTGTTTGCTATTGCTTTTTTATTTAAAGTTAACAAAAAATATTTTTAAAATATGAAAATAGAAATAAAAGTTAAAATCATCCCCCGTTGTCCCAATAAAAATAAAGCAATTCAAAAATACTACACATATTTGGTATTGCTGTGTTTATCTATAAAAATATAAAATAAGTTAATCTGATCTGAAACGCAACAAATTCGTATCTTCGTAACATCGTATCTACCGCAAAATTGTATCAGAAAAACTTTAGCTCAGTTTGCAAAAAATAAACTCTCACACAGCACCATGTCCCGAAGATTGAAAAAGTTACTGGTCTCAGAAAATGGTGACACAAACACAAATTGTTCGGGTTTTTTTTTGTTCAAATGTCCAAATTTTCCAAATCCAGAGGCAGCAAAGCAACCCCAAAACATCAGGGAACCTCCGCCATGTTGGACTGTGTTCTTTTCTTTGAATGCCTCTTTTTTTCTCCTGTAAACTCTATGTTGATGCTTTTGCCCAAAAAGCTCTACTTTTGTCTCATCTGACCAGAGAACATTCTTCCAAAACATTTTAGGCTTTTTCAGGTAAATTTTGGCAAACTCCAGCCTGGCTTTTTTATGTCTCGGGGTAAGAAGTGGGGTCTTCCTGGGTCTCCTACCATACAGTCTCTTTTCATTCAGATGCCGACGGATAGTCCGGGTTGACACTGTTGTACCCTCGGACTGCAGGGCAGCTTGAACTTGTTTGGATGTTAGTCGAGGTTCTTTATCCAACATCCGCACAATCTTGCGTTGAAATCTCTTGCCAAATTTTCTTTTCTGTCCACATCTAGGGAGGTTAGCCACAGTGCCATGGGCTTTACACTTCTTGATGACACTGCGCACGGTAGACACAGGAACATTCAGGTCTTTGGAGATGGACTTGTAGCCTTGAGATTGCTCATGCTTCCTCACAATTTGGTTTCTCAAGTCCTCAGACAGTTCTTTGGTCTTCTTTCTTTTCTCCATGCTCAATGTGGAACACAAAAGGACACAGGACAGAGGTTGAGTCAACCTTAATCCATGTCAACTGGCTGCAAGTGTGATTTAGTTATTGCCAACACCTGTTAGGTGCCACAGGTAAGTTACAGGTGCTGTTAATTACACTAATTAGAGAAGCATCACATGATTTTTCAAACAGTGCCAATACTTTTGTCCACCCCCTTTTTTATGTTTGGTGTGGAATTATATCCAATTTGGGTTTTTTCATTTAAGACAAATTAAATGAAGATAATAATAGCAAACGATTTGTGTTTGCAATCACTTTTTTGTGTTTTTTCATTTAAGACAAATTAAATGAAGATAATAATAGCAAACTATTTGTGTTTGCAATCACTTTCAGGAAGAAACTGAGTATTATCTGACAGAATTGCAGGGGTGTCAATACTTTTGGCCACAACTATATATGCTGCCCATAGACATCAGATAGAAATGTTAAGAATATAAGAATATTGTGCGCACTTTTACGATGTCCAACACTTTTGAAATATTTGTGTAAAAGTTATTTGGTAAAGTTGGATATTTACAGCATCATTATTTCCATTGGCTATTAGGTAAATTAAGATTGATGCAACTTGACCTTTTTCTTATTTAGATAAAATCAGAGAAATCAGAAAATGGACAGTGAAATGAAGAGTTTGAAAAAAAATTAGGAAATATTGTGGTACATTGACATGGAGCGGATGTGTTGGACAAGTATGACATGGGCGGCACAATGGGATAGTGGCAATAGACAGCCCCCGAGTATTTCTAGAATACAGAAGTCCCATTGCTTACAAACGAGAGCCGCTAACACGTGGAAGTCAGGCTGTTAGACATTATTAGAAGCCGCCTGTATTTTGCACAATATGATGTGCACTCCAATTACGCACCAATTTTGTCCATTCTATTTGAAAATCCTCCTTATATTTTTGCATATACAGTGTAACTGTAAAAACAAACCTATTGGTCTTTTAGAAATAAAATAATAAATGTATCAGAGACTAAATTTATTCAGGGGAAAACAGAATACAATGTTCAGATTGCACAAACTGCGTGTCCGCTGCTTTTAATTATGGCTGTGGACTGTGGCTAATACACAGCTGTCTACCGGGTTTTCTCTGGTATTTTCCATGGGATTCAATTTAGTTTCCCTTCCAATTATTAGTAACAGCTCGTAAATTTTACACAAGTTGTCCAGCACCATACATCTCACAAATGTTACATAACCCTTGTGACAATCCTACAGATTGTTTATTTCCGATCAGCTGAAAAAGCGTAAACAGTTGTTGAGCATAAAACCAAGGATCCAGCAGATTGTGTGCGCCACAGATATTTGCAGGATAACAAAACTGTTCTAGCCCCACTTTTAGAAGATAGAAACATGTAAATCAGTGTAATTATGGTATACCGTAATTTTAATGCAGAAGAACAGATAAATGCTAAGCCACCATACAAAAAATGTCTCCAGTCAACCTCAGCTGACTGCTACCTCTTCTGACTCCCCGACACAGGAAAGAGACACGTCTAGTTTCCTCTGGTGGCAGCATATATCAGACGTTGGATCAACATCATCTGTCGGGACAGTCTGGAGTCCCCCATGCACATTTGGCTGTGAGCTGATCTCAGCTATATATAATTTGTTTGGATCCTTTAGAAATGTTCCTAATGCTTCTGGGACTTTTACTGGGCTCAACAAGATTCATAATAAATCTTTGTATTTTTCTTCATTCTCCCCTTTATCCCCACGTTCCTCCTTTTCCTCTTGTGTACATCTCATATCTGTGTTGTTCAGTTTTCTGCGTTATTTTCTCAGTAATTGTAAAGTTTTTCGTATTGAATTGTTAGAGCTAACTATAAGTATATTTGACTCTGAACTGTACTGCTACAAATTTATAAAACAAAAAACCTGACTAGCACCTCCATATAGTGTGAACAGATGCCTACTGCAATGAATACATTACATAACATTTTACAAATTTATGAATATCCTTCTGATAACCCAAGATGTGACATTGGTATGTGATTGCACACGTGTATTGCCTTGTACTGTTGCATTACTTTTTATGCGACTCACTTTTCTATTGTCTTCTGCAAACTTTGGATTTTCTGATTTAAAACCTCAATAAATATTTCAGTGTAAAAAAAATAGAAACTCGAAATGTTGTGGAAGGACCTGAAGGGAGAGAAAACCCACTTACATAACAGAGTTGAAGTTGTAGGGAAGAATGGGCTAAAATTCCTCCAAGTCCATGGGCAACAATAATCAACATTTAGACGCAGCTATTACTGCACACCCAAAACAATGCAATGGTTCACATTCGTCTGCAACTCACAAATGTGATAATGGATAATTTTCCTCAATAAAAAAGACAAAATAATAAAAAGAAATGTATCTAAAGATTTAAAACCGGACACGAGGGAGGAGATTAAGAAGCAGCATTGTAGGATGATTTCCGCTTTACTTGAAAAGAGGCTGTGGGAGATGTTACGCTGTGTCAAAATTGTTCCAAATTTATCAGACACGAGCCATGTATTTTTTTGTTTTGTTCCCAAAGTAACTCCCAATTTTTTGGTACGAGTTTGATGCACATGTAAAATATGGTAATGAATGTTGGCTCCATAACCAGCCATGCTTTGATCAGTCATATGCCAGCAGCTCCAGACTTTTGGTGATATTTAGTAGTAATCAGCATCACTGGAAGCCTTTCGTGCATGACTGGCGTAAATCAGAGGTTATTAGCTGTTCTCCAGGGAATATGCGGACTCTTTGGCATTGTAGCTGAACACGCCTGTCTGTGTAGACAGGTCATGGAACAGTATGTGCCTATTTAAAGGTGCGACCCTGTAATAAAATCTGAGTGAAGGCAGAAGACGTCTCGATGACACATCAGAGTTGCACCTTCTCAGACACACTAGCTGGGACTCACCTCCATCTGTGACCACCCCCGATACGTGTCACCCTGATGCTCCCCAGTAAGAGATCTCGTTCAAAACATTTGTATCTGCTGGGATCTCTGCCAAATATATTTTATCTGAAGAAAGATATGTGACCAATCCAGGCTTGATGCCAAGGAAGTTCCCAGATTATCTTTCAATCAGAGAATGGGTTAATTCCGAACTGTGGCGGTACTCCATTCCCACTGATCCCACCTGAGGTGACTGGGTTAGATATGTACCCAGCTTCACAAGAAAACGGAAATGACATCATCCTTTCCCTAAATCCTGTCACAGGAGAAGATGAGTTATTTGGGAGAAAACACTAATATATAAACATTCAAGCCCACCAAATTACCCACTGAAGGGCCACCCGCCGTCATTTATGCAGGTGTTCCTGATCGATAAATGCATGCTGATGCATATTGTGGAGCAGATTTAAGCTGGCTACCCAAGCCATCAGGAATCCAAACATTAAGTGCTCTTCAGTCAGATCCAGCTGACCGCTCTGGATAGCACCATGTATAAAGCAGATATGGCGATTTACATGACCCCCGGATGCCAGATGCCTCCTAGAGCCTGCACAGCTCAGTTATAAAAAAAAAAGGCTGTTCCTTACTATTAATCTAGGTTCATTAAATATGCTATCACTCTTTTGAGATTGTATGTGGCATTGTAAACCTATTACTTAGTTTTGCTCCCCAGCAAGGCAGCAAACGGACATGATGAAGGAGATTTAGGCTATGTGCCAACGTTGCGGATTCGTTTGCGGATTTTTCGGCACATTTTTTTAAACATCCGCAGGTAAAATGCCCTGCATTTTACCTACGGATTTCCTGCATTTTTTGTGCGGATATCACCTGCGGTTTTACACCTGTGGATTCCTATTATGGAACAGGTGTAAAACGCTGCGGAATCCGCACAAAGAATTGACATGCTGTGGAAAATACAACGCAGCGTTTCCATGCGGTATTTTCCGTACCATGTGCACAGCGGATTTGGTTTTCCATAGGTTTACATGGTACTGTAGATCTGCAGGGGCAAATCAGCACGTTAGATACTTTTCCTTATGGTTCACTTTGGTAGAGAAAAACATTCTGCAAAGTACAAAGTAATGACACACACCATTAACACATCTAAAGGGTGTCTAAAACAAATAGGCGAGTTCTCAGACACAACCTATGGATTGGTGTTATTTTTTTTTAATAAGGCATTATATAAGGTGAAGGCAACTAAGATACTTATTTTTTTTTTTTATTTTCAAATTCTAATGAACTTTACACCAAACATTTTTTTCCCCACATTTTACTCACAATTACTATGCAATTTATGCTTATTGAGTGGAATTTTGATGGCAACTAGACAGATTAAAATCATATAAAAAAGCACAATTTTCACTCATTTCATAAAAGGGGCAACCAAATTTGGCTTACGGAAGATATAAATATACTTATCAAAGTGTCAAATTTAGTGGAGCAAGTATAAAACTACTATGAGCAGTCATTAACCATAAATTCAAGCAATTATTAATAAATGTGGTTTATAGACTGAATTGTCTGACGTCTTACCATTAAGTCAATGTCTCTATCAGGGCGCCACCTAGGGGATACTCAGGGGCACAACACTGCAACAGATGTGGCTCAGTACTTACAGGTAATTTACAGGATTTTTGTAGCAAAAGCTGACTTTCCATAATCTTTTTTACATTACTGGCTCTTCAAAGAATCTTTTAAGAACTGAAGATATTAATTAGAATAAGATTTGGTACCCGATTTATCATTTGTGTTTTTTAAATTACTTTTTTTGTCTTGTGGTGTTTGTTGCACCAAAGTCTTCAAAATGGCAGACGATGGTTAATGAATTTTGTACAAAATCAAAGATGCTTTTTTTTGTTTTTAACCTTTTTCTGCCTTTTTTTCAGCAAAAAGTTGCACGATCCTTTAAAATGTCTCATGTTAATCTTCAACTGAATAAAAATAAGGTTAGACAGTGACCCACCCAATGACCGGAGTGTGGTCTCACATGAATTTGTTCAACTTTGCTGATATTATAGATCATAGAACAAGATCCATACTCCCATACCTAGAACTAAAATCCAATCTATCCATACAGGGTCTCTCGCTATTTCACTATATTCAAATTAGACATTTCGCCTTAACTACTTTCCACGGTCTGCAGCTCTCCCTCCCAACCGCTTTTGAAAGATTATGCAGAAATTGTACATCAACGAAAGGATTAATTTCCGCAATTTATAACATCATTCAAAAGCCTGATGCAGACTCCCTGACAAGACATCCCTACATGCTTAGATGGGAGAGATATTTGGGAAAAGCCTTGACTGATGTAGATTGGGGACTTGTCTGGTCGAGAGCAGCTATATCAGCATCTTGTGTCACATATAAAGAAAACCAGTACAAGATCCTTCATTTCTGGTATCACACACCTGAATTCTTACATAGGCTGGACCCGTCTATCTCTCCCCTCTGGTGGAGGTGCAACCTTTCGGGAGGATTGATCTTTCACATATTCTGGGATTGCTCACTGATTTGCCCATATTGGATTTGACGTGGTCTCTGGACCCCAGATTTTTCTCCTTAACATTTTCCCACCTTCCCTAACAAAAAAAACTACTAGGCACCTCTTGACGGCTGCCAGATGTTTGGTGGCGTCCCCCTGGAAGCAAACGTCTCCCCCATCTGCACTTCACTTATATGCCAGAATTAATGATGTTAGAAATTTTGAATACCAGCAGCCCTGCATAATGACACGATTGATAGATTTGATTCTATCTGGTTTGGGACTCTTTTTGGGCCTCAATAAATACATGAACCCGATTCTCTAGACTATATAATCACTCCTGGTCTCCCCTTTTTGATTTTCAGATAACCTCCCCCACTTGTTAAGGTCCTGTCTTGTCTGTTTAGTCGGACCTCCACTTTTGAGTATACCGACTTATGTATATAATGGTTGAACATTCTGCTGGTATATCATTTGTTATAATGCCATAATGTCGGCGACATCCTACTGGTTCATTGATTTGACAATTTATTGTTTGACCCTGTTTTCTATAGGAGAATGTCTACATTCATGTTATATGTTAATCACTTTGGAAATGTTTATTTTCAATAAAAATTGACAGTTATAAAAAAAATAAATAAATAAGGTTAGACTGATTTTGTGCTCCAGTAGGGTATTGGAGTACAACTGCAAAAAAAGTTACAACAGTTTGAAAAGTCACAAATGATCAATTAGATTAAAACCTCTAGATGCTGTAATGTCTATTATCTGTACAAGTCCCCTCTATAATGTAAAGTGCTGCAGAATATGTTGGCGCTATATAAATAAAAATTATTATTATAAAGATAAAGGAACATCTGGCCCACAATACAAGAAAAATAAGGTCAATTTAACTTAAAAAAAAGGTGCAAATGAAGTAGTTAATAAGGCGCAAATAAAAAATAAGTCACTATTAGAACCATTTTTACTTAAAAAAAAAAAAAAAAAAAGGCACAAAGATAACAATGAATATAGTAAGATCTTGAAAGTATTTAACCTAATCTTCCTGTTGTACAAGACGTCCTGCCTCACACCTGGTAAAATACAATTCTTATTCACAAAAGGGGCACGAAATTGGCTTCCCCTATTCAGCAGTATTCCAATAGCAGTAAATTAGGAAAACAGGAATGTAAAGACATAGTCATGACACATTGTAACATACCTTCACAGCTCCCAAATTTATTGCAGCAACTGTATCACAAATCAGAAAAAGACCTGACAGTCCTGGACTAAAGCAGCCACACACGAGATTACCATCAGCAGCATGTGGCCCATGGACTGTTCATATGACTGATTCGCAAGCCACTACACTGGCCAATCAGGAACATAGTTTATAAGGAATGTATCACCTATAGCATGTTAATGCTTAAAACCAGTGGTTTAACCTCTTAGTGACCAAGCCAAATGTTTTAAATCTAACCAGTGTCACTTTATGTGGTAATAACTCTAAGATGCTTCAACATATCCCATTGATTTTGAGACTGTTTTTTTGTGACATATTGTATTTTATGATAATGGTAAATTTAGGTGGACGTGTTTTGCAGTTATTTATAAAAATCTCAGAAATGTTACAAAAATTTCAAGAATTAGCAATTTTTAAACTTTGACTGATTATCCCTTTAATCCAGATAGTCATACCACACAGAAACATTAATAAATAATATTTCCCACATGTCTGCTTTACATCAGCACCATTTGTAATTTGTTGTTTTATTTTGTTAGCATTTTAGAAGGTTTAACCCCTTCACCCCCGGAGCTTTTTTTCGTTTTTGTTTTTCGCTCCCCTTTTTCCAGAGCCATAACTTTATTTTTCTGTCAATATGGCCATGTGAGGGCTTATTTTTTGCAGGACGAGTTGTACTTTTGAACAACACCATTGGTTTTACCATGTTGTGTAACAGAAAATGGGAAAAAAATTCCAAGTGCGATGAAATTGCAAGAAAAGTGCAATCCCACACTGGTTTTTTGTTTGGCTCTTTTGCTAGGTTCACTAAATGCTAAAACTAACCTGCCATTATGATTCTCCAGGACATTACGAGTTCATAGACACCAAACATGTCTAGGTTATATTTTATCTAAGTGGTGAAAAAAAAATAACAGTAGCGTCTCCATTTTTCGTGATCTGGGGTTGGGTAAGGGCTTATTTTTTGCGTGCCGACGTTTGTAATGATACCATTTTGGTGCAGATACGTTCTTTTGACCACCCGTTATTGCATTTTTTTTTTTTTTTTAAATTCTTTAAACAAACATATAAGCTCACATAACAAATCTCAGACATGTGCTAGTTCGGTAAAAAACTAGAATGCATTAGGTAGATATGTGCTATCAGAGTAAACATGGCTGAAAGAAGACAAGTGAGCATAGAAAACAGTAACAAAACATGTTCAGGCCTAGAAAGAAAAGCCTAAAAATTAAATGTAAGTCATGAGTAATAAACAGAGGCTACAGGGTGTGACGGAAGGAATCTATATAAGCATTATATTGCTTCTGAAAAATGAGGAAGGACATGAGGCTAATATAAAAGAACTAGACGGGCGTATTGGCTGAGTAGCCCAAGAGGTGGGTCGGCCACGGGAAGGCATCTGGAAATCTAAGGAAAGGAGAGGGAGTTATAGGAATCTTAGATCAGAGCTCAGTTACAAGGGGGGGGGGGGGGGACGGTCAAGACCGGAGGATTGGGATGAGAATTTAATCCAGGGAAGCCAAGAGTTTTGAAACTTTTCGTGAGAGCGAGTTTCCCAACTAGAGAGTTCCTCCAGGCGGAATAAGTCATGAACCTTTGAAGTCCATTCTCTAAATGTAGGAGGGGTTGTTTGCCTCCAGTGCATAGAAATCAGGTGTTTTGCAGCAGCCAACAGAATAGGGAGCAACCCATGTTTCCCTGGTTTAAAAGTGGTGGAAGGGAGGGAGAGTAATACCTCTTGAGGGGACAAGTCATGCGACATTAGGCCCATGTTGTGCAGAGAAAGATTTATGTCGGTCCAGAATTGCGATAAACCCGGGCAGAGCCAGAAAACATGTAGAAGGGTTCCTGTAGATTGGGAGCATCTCCAGCACAAGGGAGAGTCCGTTAGTCCTAAGTGGAATAGTCGTTCTGGGGTTCTATACCATCTGGAGAGAATTTTAAACGTGTTCTCTTGAAGTAGAACACATCTGGAGAATCCGTGAGAATTAGCAAGTACCTGCTGGACTTCCCGGGGGGATAGTGTAATTTTTAGCTCCGTCTCCCAAGAAGAGAGGTATAGCGGCTTAAATTGGTTTGGGGTATTGAGGAGATTTGCATATAACTTGGAAATCAATTTAGGGATTGGCGATTTCAATTTGACCAGGAGTTCCAGCCAGAGCCAGTCAGGGGATTGTCTCTCAATTAAATTGAGTTTTGACATGATATGATGGATATGGTTTTTCTGAAGAAAATTGGAGGGTTCCATTATTGCATTTTAATGCAATGTTGCGGCGACCAAAAAAAACGTAATTTTGGCATTTTGTTTTTCTTACTACGTTGTTTAGTGATCAGGTTAATCCTTTTTTTTTATTGATTGATCAGGCGATTCTGAACGCGGCAATACCAAATATATGTCGGTTTCATTTTTTATTGTTTTATTTTGATTGGGGCGAAACGGGGGTGATTTAAACTTTTATGTATTTTTTTACATTTTTTTATATTTTTAAACACATTTTTAAAAAAAATTTGGCATGCTTCAATAGCCTCCATCTGATGGGAGATTAGAAGCATGCACTACTCGATTGCCTCTGCTACATAGAGGTGATGCACAGATTACCTCTATGCAGCAGAATTGCAGGCTTGCTATGAGCGCCGACCACTGGGAGACCTCTGGTTGTGTTGGCAACACACCGATGACCCCCGATCACGTGACGGGGGTCAGTGGTGCGAGTACTTCCGGCCGTGCGGCCAGCAGTGCTTGTTAAATGTAACTAGTTAATGGGCACGGGCTGATCACGATTCCGCTCTCGCCCATTGCGCGCACATGTCAGGCGCCGGGCCTCTCTGACCTTTCCCTGCGCACTGCAGTACTTTGGTCTCCCCTCAATAGGGCAGACAAAGTACGCCTGCTCCGGAGCCGCGGCAGGAATACAAGAAGAGAACGTCATCATAAGAAGATAGGAGGCGCTGGACCGGACCGCGACGCCCATCGGACAGGACCGCAGCGGGAACGCCCCTGGGTGAGTATAATCTAACCTGTTTTTCTTACCTTTCAGGATACATCGGGGGCTTATTCCAGAATGCTGTAGATAAGCCCCTGATGCCGGTGGCCTTAGCTCATACACGATTTTTGGGGTGACAGATTTCCTTTAAACTGATATAGTCGATGCCAACACTGATCGTGGCTGATGCAGGAAGTTGTCAGCTATAGTGGACAGCCGACAGCTGCGGGATTGTCA
The DNA here is from genome assembly GCF_051348905.1 of Ranitomeya variabilis. Lineage (NCBI taxonomy): Eukaryota > Metazoa > Chordata > Amphibia > Anura > Dendrobatidae > Ranitomeya > Ranitomeya variabilis. The sequence continues at coordinate 16,561,174 of NC_135235.1, forward strand.
CTTGTATGGGGAGGCTATTCTCTTATATCACAGGTCATTAAAAAGATCTATTGGTGGTCACTAAGGGGTTAAAGGGAAGGGTCAGGAAGGAGTGGAGGGATAGGGGAAAAGGAAAAAGAGCAAGGAAAGGTCAGCATAAACTTTCTTTTACACTAATCAATTGTTCAATTAGATAAAAGTTAGAAAAGTATTAGGCTATGTGCACACGTTGCGGATTAGGGTTAGGAATTTCTGGTGCGGATTCTGCCTCTGCTGGCAGAAAACGCACATGCGTATTTGCCGCATTTTTTGTGCGGTTCCGTAGCGTTTTTTGTGCGTTTTTGCTGTGGTTTTCTTGCAGATTTGCTGCGTTTTTTACCCCTGCGGTTTTCTATAATGGAATGGGTACAAAAACGCGGCAGATTCACAAAAAAGAAGTGACTTGCTACTTCTTTTAAACCGCAGCGTTTTCGCAGCGGATTTTCCGCAAACTGTGCACAGCTTTTTTTTTCTCATTGATTTACATTGTACTGTAAATCAATTGCGGATCTGCAGCGTTTCTGCACCTCAAAAAACGCTGTGGATCCACAGAGAATCTGCAACGTGTGCACATACCCTTAGTATATAAAATTCTAGTAAAGATTCCTACTCTTTATTATTATTCTGGCAAATTAAATAGTCAAACATCCAGTTGAGGACGTATTGTACTGATAAACTTTCTTCCCTACTAACAATCCTGTAGAATATATATGAAGAGAATGCTTCCTTATAGCGCGAGCAGCATTAACCCCTTCCCGACCTTTGACGCATACGCTGCGTCATGAAAGTCTGTGCCTTCCCGACCTATGACGCAGCGTATGCGTCATGGAGGGATCGCGTCCCTGCAGATCGGGTGAAGGGGTTAACTCCCATTTTACCCGATCTGCAGAGACAGGGGGAGTGGTGCTTCAGCCCAGGGGGGGTGGCTTCACCCCCCCGTGGCTACGATCGCTCTGATTGGCTGTTGAAAGTGAAACTGCCAATCAGAGCGATTTGTAATATTTCACCTAAAAAACTGGTGAAATATTACAATCCAGCCATGGCCGATGCTGCAATATCATCGGCCATGGCTGGAAAACCTGAAGTGACCACCCCCCACCCCACCGATCGCCCCCCCAGTGCTCCGGTGCGTGGTCCGGTCCCCTCCGTCCTGTGCTCCGCTGCCCCGTGCTCCTGCCCGCTCCCCCGTCCTGCTGTCCGCTCCCCCCGTCCTCCGATCACCCCCCCTGTGCTCAGATCCACCCCCCCACCACCCCTTCATACTTACCGATCCTCCCGGTGTCCGGCCGTCTCCTCGCTGGGCGCCGCCATCTTGGAAAATGGCGGGCGCATGCTCAGTACGCCCGCCGGCCGGCAGATTCCTTACAGGTACATTTTGATCGCTGTGGTAGGTTCTACCACAGCGATCAAAATAAAAAAAATAATAAATAAACCCCCCCCTTTATCACCCCCATAGATAGGGACAATAATAAAATAAAGAAAATATATATATTTTTTTTTCCACTAGGGTTAGGGTTAGAACTAGGGTTAGGGTTAGAACTAGGGTTAGGGTTACGGGTAGGGTTAGGGTTATGGCATGTGCGGATTTGGCAGCGGATCCGCAGCGGATCGGCCGCGGATCCGCAGCGGATCGGCCGCGGATCGGCCGCGGATCCGCAGCGGATCGGCCGCGGATCCGCAGCGGATCGGCCGCGGATCGGCCGCGGATCCGCAGCGGATCGGCCGCGGATCCGCAGCGGATTGGCCGCTGCGAATTCGTAGCAGTTTTCCATCAGGTTTACAGTACCGTGTACACCTATGGAAAACCAAATCCGCTGTGCCCATAATGCGGAAAATTCCGTGCAGAAACGCTGCGTTGTATTTTCCACAGCATGTCAATTCTTTGTGCGGATTCCGCAGCGTTTTACACCTGTTCCTCAATAGGAATCCGCAGGTGAAATCCGCACAAAAAAACACTGGAAATCTGCTGTAAATCCGCAGGTAAAACGCAGTGCCTTTTACTTGCAGATTTTTCAAAAGTCGTGCGGAAAAATCTCACACGAATCCGCTACGTGGGCACATACCCTTAGGGTTAGGGTTGGAATTAGGGTTACGGGTGTGTTGGGGTTAGGGTTGTGGTTAGGGGTGTGTTGGGGTTAGGGTTGGGATTAGGGTTATGGCTACAGTTGGGATTAGGGTTAGGGGTGTGTTGGGGTTAGTGTTGAAGTTAGAAATGAGGGGTTTCCACTGTTTAGGCACATCAGGGGTCTCCAAACGCAACATGGCGCCACCATTGATTCCAGCCAATCTTGCATTCAAAAAGTCAAATGGTGCTCCCTCCCTTCCAAGCCCCGACGTGTGCCCAAACAGTGGTTTACCCCCACATTTGGGGTACCAGCGTACTCAGGACAAACTGGGCAACAACTGTTGGGGTCCAATTTCTCCTATTACCCTTGCAAAAATAAAAAATTACTTGCTAAGACATAATTTTTGAGGAAAGAAGAATGATTTTTTATTTTCACGGCTCTGCGTTGTAAACTTCTGTGAAGCACTTGGGGGTTGAACGTGCTCATCACACATCTAGATAAGTTCCTTGGGGGGTCTAGTTTCCAAAATGGGGTCACTTGTGGGGTGTTTCTACTGTTTAGGCACATCAGGGGCTCTGCAAATGCAACGTGACGCCCGCAGACCATTCCATCAAAGTCTGCATTTCAAATGTCACTACTTCCCTTCCGAGCCCTGACGTGCGCCCAAACAGTGGTTTACCCCCACATATGGGGTATCACTGTACTCACAACAAACTGGGCAACAAACATTGGGGCCCAATTTCTCCTGTTACCCTTGTGAAAATAAAAAATTGCTTGCTAAAACATCTTTTTTGAGGAAAGAAAAATGATTTTTTATTTTCACGGCTCTGCGTTGTAAACTTCTGTGAAGCACTTGGGGGTTGAATGTGCTCATCACACATCTAGATAAGTTCCTTGGGGGGTCTAGTTTCCAAAATGGGGTCACTTGTGGGGTGTTTCTACTGTTTAGGCACATCAGGGGCTCTGCAAATGCAACATGACGCCCACAGACCATTCCATCAAAATCTGCATTTCAAATGTCACTACTTCCCTTCCGAGCCCTGACGTGCGCCCAAACAGTGGTTTACCCCCACATATGGGGTATCACTGTACTCACAACAAACTGGGCAACAAACATTGGGGCCCAATTTCTCCTGTTACCCTTGTGAAAATAAAAAATTGCTTGCTAAAACATCTTTTTTGAGGAAAGAAAAATGATTTTTTATTTTCACGGCTCTGCGTTGTAAACTTCTGTGAAGCACTTGGGGGTTGAATGTGCTCATCACACATCTAGATAAGTTCCTTGGGGGGTCTAGTTTCCAAAATGGGGTCACTTGTGGGGTGTTTCTACTGTTTAGGCACATCAGGGGCTCTGCAAATGCAACGTGACGCCAGCAGACCATTTCATCAAAGTCTGCATTCCAAAACGTCACTACTTCCCTTCCGAACCCCGACGTGTGCCAAAACAGTGGTTTACCCCCACATATGGGGTATCAGCGTACTCAGGAGAAACTGGACAACAACTTTTGGGGTCCAATTTCTCCTGTTACCCTTGCAAAAATAAAAAATTCTGGGCTAAAAAAATATTTTTGAGGAAAGGAAACACATTTATTATTTTCACGGCTCTGCGTTATAAACTTCTGCGAAGCACTTGGGGGTTCAAAGTGCTCACCACACATCTAGATTAGTTCCTTGGGAGGTCTAGTTTCCAAAATGGGGTCACTTGTTAGGGAGCTCCAATGTTTAGGCACACAGGGGCTCTCCAAACGTGACATGGTGTCCGCTAATGATTGGAGCTAATTTTCCATTCAAAAAGCCAAATGGCGTGCCTTCCCTTCCGAGCCCTGCCGTGTGCCCAAACAGTGGTTTACCCCCACATATGGGGTATCATCGTACTCAGGACAAACTGGACAACAACATTTGGGGTCCAATTTCTCCTATTACCCTTGGAAAATTAAAAAATCCTGGGCTAAAAATCATTTTTGAGGAAAGAAAAATTATTTTTTATTTTCACGGCTCTGCGTTATAAACTTCTGTGAAGCATCTGGGGGTTATAAGTGCTCACTATGCATCTAGATAAGTTCCTTGGGGGGTCTAGTTTCCAAAATGGGGTCACGTGTAGGGGAGCTCCAATGTTTAGGCACACAGGGGCTCTCCAAACGCGACATGGTGTTCGCTAACGATTGGAGCTAATTTTCCATTCAAAAAGTCAAATGGCACGCCTCCCCTTCCGAGCCTTGCCGTGCACCCAAACAGTGGTTTACCCCCACATATGAGGTATCAACATACTCAGCAGAAATTGCCCAACAAATTTTAGGATCCATTTTATCCTGTTGCCCATGTGAAAATGAAAAAATTGAGGCTAAAAGAAATTTTGTGTGAAAAAAAAGTACTTTTTCATTTTTACGGATCAATTTGTGAAGCACCTGAGAGTTTAAAGTGCTCACTATGCTTCTAGATAAGTTCCTTGGGGGGTCTACTTTCCAAAATGGGGTCACTTGTGGGAGCGCTCCAATGTTTAGGCACACGGGGGCTCTCCAAACGTGACATGGTCTCTGCTAGCGATGGAGATCATTTTTCATTCAAAAAGTCAAATGGCGCTCCTTCCCTTCCGAGCCTTACCATGTGCCCAAACAGTGGTTTACCCCCACATGTGAGGTATCAGTGTACTCAGGAGAAATTGTCCAACAAATTTTATGATCCATTTTATCCTGTTGCCCATGTGAAAATGAAAAAATTGAGGCTAAAATAATTTTATTGTGAAAAAAAAGTACTGTTTCATTTTTACGGATCAATTTGTGAAGCACCTGGGGGTTTAAAGTGCTCACTATGCTTCTAGATAAGTTCCTTGGGGGGTCTAGTTTCCAAAATGGGGTCACTTGTGGGGGAGCTCCAATGTTTAGGCACACGGGGGCTCTCCAAACGCGACATGGTGTCCGCTAAAGATTGGAGCCAATTTTTCATTCAAAAAGTCAAATGGCGCTCCTTTCCTTCCAAGCCCTGCCGTATGCCCAAACAGTGGTTTACCCCCACATATGAGGTATCAGCGTACTCAGGACAAATTGGACAACATCGTTCGTGGTCCAGTTTTTCCTTTTACCCTTGGGAAAATAAAAAAATTGTTGCTAAAATATTATTTTTGTGACTAAAAAGTTAAATGTTCATTTTTTCCTTCCATGTTGCTTCTGCTGCTGTGAAACACCTGAAGGGTTAATAAACTTCTTGAATGTGGTTTTGAGCACCTTGAGGGGTGCAGTTTTTAGAATGGTGTCACTTTGGGGTATTTTCAGCCATATAGAACCCTCAAACTGACTTCAAATGTGAGGTGGTCCCTAAAAAAAATGGTTTTGTAAATTTTGTTGTAAAAATGAGAAATCACTGGTCAAATTTTAACCCTTATAACTTCCTAGCAAAAAAAAAATTTGTTTCCAAAATTGTGCTGATGTAAAGTAGACATGTGAGAAATGTTATTTATTAACTGTTTTGTGTCACATACCTCTCTGGTTTAACAGAATAAAAATTAAAAATGTGAAAATTGCGAAATTTTCAAAATTTTCGCCAAATTTCCGTTTTTTTCACAAATAAACTCAGAAATTATCGACCTAAATTTACCACTAACATGAAGCCCAATATGTCACGAAAAAACAATCTCAGAATCGCTAGGATCCGTTGAAGCGTTCCTGAGTTATTACCTCATAAAGGGACACTGGTCAGAATTTCAAAAAACGGCAAGGTCATTAAGGCCAAAATAGGCTGGGTCATGAAGGGGTTAATTACATTGTGTGTGGAGAATTTTTCAATTATTTCTAAAGGCCCCGTCTCACATAGCGAGATCGCTAGCGAGATCGCTGCTGAGTCACAAGTTTTGTGACGCAACAGCGACCTCCATAGCGATCTCGCTATGTGTGACACGTACCAGCGATCAGGCCCCTGCTGCGAGATCGCTGGTCGTGTCGGAATGGCCTGGACCTTTTTTTGGTCGTTGAGGCCCCGCTGACATCGCTGAATCGGTGTGTGTGACACCGATCCAGCGATGTCTTCACTGGTAACCAGGGTAAACATCGGGTTACTAAGCGCAGGGCCGCGCTTAGTAACCCGATGTTTACCCTGGTTACCAGCGTAAATGTAAAAAAAAAAAAACAATACATACTCGCCTTCTGATGTCCGTCAGGTCCCTTGCCGTCTGCTTCCTGCTCTCACTGACTGCCGGCCGTACAGTGAGAAGTGAGAGCACAGCAGTGACGTCACCGCTGCGCTCTGCTCTCACTGTACGGCCGGATCTCAGCCAGAGCAGGAAGCAGACGGCAAGGGACCTGGACACCGAAAGGCGAGTATGTAGTGTTTGTTTTTTTTGGTAACCAGGGTAAACATCGGGTTACTAAGCGCGGCCCTGCGCTTAGTAACCCGATGTTTACCCTGGTTACCCGGGTGCTGCAGGGGGACTTCGGCATCGTTGAAGACAGTTTCAACGATGCCGAAGTCGTTCCCCTGATCGTTGGTCGCTGGAGAGAGCTGTCTGTGTGACAGCTCCCCAGCGACCACACAGCGACTTACCAACGATCACGGCCAGGTCGTATCGCTGGTCGTGATCGTTGGTAAATCGCTATGTGAGACGGGGCCTTAAGGTTGGAAAATTTGTTTGTTTCCATTTTGTTATCAGAGTTTTAGGTGAAAGAAATGTGTGCATTGTGATAGTTCTTGTTTTTAAGGCCCCGTCTCACTAAGCGATTTACCAACGATCACGACCAGCGATACGACCTGGCCGTGATCGTTGGTAAGTCGTTGTGTGGTTGCTGGGGAGCTGTCACACTGACAGCTCTCTCCAGCGACCAACGATCAGGGGAACAACTTCGGCATCGTTGAAACTGTCTTCAACGATGCCGAAGTCCCCCTGCAGCACCCGGGTAACCAGGGTAAACATCGGGTTACTAAGCGCAGGGCCGCGCTTAGTAACCCGATGTTTACCCTGGTTACCAAAAAAACAAACAGTACATACTCGCCTTTCGGTGTCCAGGTCCCTTGCCGTCTGCTTCCTGCTCTGACTGAGATCCGGCCGTACAGTGAGAGCAGAGCGCAGCGGTGACGTCACTGCTGTGCTCTCACTTCTCACTGTACGGCCGGCAGTCAGTGAGAGCAGGAAGCAGACGGCAAGGGACCTGACGGACATCAGAAGGCGAGTATGTATTGTTTGTTTTTTTTTACATTTACGCTGGTAACCAGGGTAAACATCGGGTTACTAAGCGCGGCCCTGCGCTTAGTAACCCGATGTTTACCCTGGTTACCAGTGAAGACATCGCTGGATCGGTGTCACACACACCGATTCAGCCATGTCAGCGGGACCTCAACGACCAAAAAAAGGTCCAGGCCATTCCGACACGACCAGCGATCTCGCAGCAGGGGCCTGATCGCTGGTACGTGTCACACATAGCGAGATCGCTATGGAGGTCGCTGTTGCGTCACAAAACTTGTGACTCAGCAGCGATCTCGCTAGCGATCTCGCTATGTGAGACGGGGCCTTTAGTGATAGATCGTGCTCTAAGGAAAAAAGTGTTCGCTATGGCGAAAAAGGAAAGTCAAGTTTAGTTATTGCTGTTACAAGATTATGAACCACTTTCCGAAAAGGTCTAATTATAGGGCATTCCCAAAATATGTGATATCAATTCCCCCTATGGCCAAAGCCTCTCAAGCACAAGCTGGATTGACTGTGAAAGCTACTTACAACCATTACTGAGAAAATGTTCTTTTTTTATCCTGAGTGTTTTCTTTACATGATTATTGGAACTGAAGTCCTTCCTGAACTTCTATTAACATAACGTACAGATACACTTTACAGTATCTATAAGGTCTCTAGGAACCTAGAGAGTAAGAATAGATTAAGACTAAGAAAATAAGGTTTAGAATAATATTAGACTAAGGACTGCTGATGTTCAGACATCGATAATGTAGCCGCCCTAAATGTAGCAGAGCTGGCCGGGGACCCAATAAGGGCACAGACATTACATGCTACAGTTACTTAATACTTGCTTAGTCTCATAAAGATTCTTATGAAAGACACACTTATGATTCACACTTGGCGTATAAAGTGTCAAACCTGTCAAGCCCTCAATGTGACAACTGCGAGCATTGTCAGCACAAATCGTTTAATTAAAACCGTGGTCTCTGGTCAGATGGGGTCCACTTGTCACTCTCACCCTCCCCTCAGAGAACGCTCTGCTGACTGATGGACACTTGTGCCCTTGTTTTTTTTGGGCAGACATTCATCTCATTACGTGTGTTATGTAGGTCACATGCCAGTGACATATTCAAGCCAGGTGCCAGGATGAAACTTTCCAAAACATTCACATTTTACAATACATGTAAATATGATAATCATCTGCCGCTGCGGTACCAGGCTAAACCACAAAACTCTTGACAGCGCATTAAAGTAACCACAACCATGGAAAAAAGATCCGCCAAACATTGTCCAATATGGTAAGGGTATGTCTAATCACAGACATAAGGGGCTGTCCCATGATTAAACCAAGCAAAACCAAAAGGTTTAGCTGTAACACACATTTGTGATATAGCGCACCCTGGAATTATTACATTCTCACAACATCCATTTAATGTGTCTAGGGCTGCTGAGAAGGACACTTGATTATTTTGGTTGGTCTGTACCTTATCAGGAATCTGCCCCTTTACAGGAAGATCTAAGTAATGAAACTGAGAATGTGAGATCTACTGGGTGGAATTTTAGAGAGGAAATCAAAAGAGCAGCAGGGGCATCATAACAAGTATGTAGGAGGTGCCACAACAAGTCCTTAACGGCAGGGGGCACCCACAAGTATGTAACGGGGGTGCCAGAACAAGTCCTTAACGGAAGGGGGCACCCACAAGTATGTAACGGGGTGCCAGAACAAGTCCTTAACGGAAGGGGGCACCCACAAGTATGTAACGGGGGTGCCAGAACAAGTCCTTAACGGAAGGGGGCACCCACAAGTATGTAACGGGGTGCCAGAACAAGTCCTTAACGGAAGGGGGCACCCACAAGTATGTAACGGGGGTGCCAGAACAATTCCTTAATGGAAGGGGGCACCCACAAGTATGTAAGGGCAAGGATGTAAAAGTAGGGGAACAGTATCATTATGCAAGAGCAGTATCAAGACACAGTAGTATTTTGTGATTATAATTGAAATCATGTAAAGGGCTATGCAAAATGTAAATAGTACATTACTACTCTGCTCCAGTTGTGGTTAGTCTTTGAGTAATGCAGTATCTGCGCCGCACACAACCTTTATCCCAAGCACCCAAATAAACCTGCCATAGCAAGAAACCACTTTACCTTCCCTGGTCAGCAGTATCCTGTCCTGCTCTTTTAAAGGCTTGTTCCCTTTCAGAAAACATTTCCCTAAATGCACAACTATGCTTTACCTTCCCTGAGTCGAAATCACTGTAGCCAATCACTGAGTTTAGTGGCTCGTGCCGTCTACACTTGCAGAGCCGCTGATCTCAGCGATTGGCTGCAGCGATATCATCATGACATTACTGCTGTAGCCAAACGGAGACACAGCTGCAGCTGAAACAGTGCTGGGCCCGAGGAGGGTAACTAAAGCACAGTTTGATTTTTTTTTTTTTTTTTACAATGAACAATGCGTATAGGTAAAAGTTATCTAAAAGGTGATGACCCCAGCTTAAGTCCATAACGGAGGACCGGGCAATTTTTCATTTTTGCGGTTTCATTTTTCCTCCCATTATTCCATCAAGCCATAACTTTTTTATTTTTCCGTGGACATATAGCAGTGTGAGGGCTTGTACTTTTGAACAGAACGGCAGGTGATCAGGGTGCCACTGTGCAGGAGACACAGTTTATGGGACCATTATGGGCTCACCTAATGAAGTGGGTTCTCTAAGCCAAAGGTTAGGGTAAGCAGCTCAAATGCATTGATGCAGAGGTAGCAGACAAGAACAGCAGAATTGTATAGGCAATCTGGTGTCTTGTAGTAAAAGTACATAGGAATGCGAGGGATGAGCTTGTTAGCAGGAAACTCGGTACAATGTTGATGGGCACAAGAACACCAGGACAGCAGAGAAATAATTTAGTAGATACCATGATAGCAGAGTAGATGGTGCAGATAGCAACAAGGTAACAGAGAAGAGTTAATTAATAGGAACCTTGATACAGGATAGTTCAGGATGCAAGAACATCAGGTACTGTGATTGCAGAGTGGAAGGTGTGAACAATACCAGGAATAGTAGTGAATTCTGAGGCGTATCTAGGGAGGGCGCTGCCTGCAGGGCCGCCTTATGCGCCGTTCTGAGGTGTCTCCCCAGTGGCTGCATTTTGCCGCCCCCTGACTGGAAGTCAGCCATTCTCTGAGCCGGCTGTCAAGCTGTTCATGTAGCATGCCGGTTCCCAGTGATCTATTGTATCTGAGTCAGTGACATCCGCAGCGTGATCGGGTAATGTGACCAAGCTGCTGAGGTCAGTCGCCAGAGTTCAGAGGTGTGAATACCATTAGTGGCAAGTGCTCCAGTGGAGCTGAAGACACTGAGTATTTAGTGTAAGGGGGAGGGAAGGTGGGGAAGATTTCGTTTAATAGGGGAAGGGGAAGATTTGAGGACACAGTTTGGGGAGCAATTAAGGGACAGGTGCAGACGCAATATGAGGAGTGGGAAAAATTTGAAGACAGTATGGTGAATGGGGTGATGGGGGCATGTATGAGGAAACAGTATGGGGGATGAAGACAGTATGGTGAATGGGGTGATGGGGGCATGTATGAGGAAACAGTATGTGGGATGGGTGCAGATACAGTATGGCGAGTGATGAGATTGGTACGGATGCAGATTGGGAAGGATGGGTGCCGACTCAGCATGGGGAGCAAAGAGGAATGCATGTGGACACAGTATGGTTGAGCAAGAGAGGGGATGGGTGCAGACACAGTATGGGTAGAGGGGAAGGGTGAAGACACAGTATGGTGAGGACATTGTATGAGTAGCGAGGTAGGGAATGTATGCAGTCACAGTATGAGAAGTGAGGGGAAGAATGTGGACACAGTATGGGGAGCAAGGGTGATGGGATGGGTGTGGACACAGTATTGGGAGTAAGGGATGTGTGAGGGGGTAAATATGTGAGGAGATAGTATGGTTAGCAGAGGGGATGTTCGAGGAGACAGTATGTGGAACGACGGGGAAATGTGTGAGCAGACTATTGAGAGGAATAGTGTGAGGAGACAATATGGGGGGAGAAAAATGTGACTGGGCACAGAATAGAGACTGAGTAGTGTGTGGGGAAGTAGCATGGGGGAACAGAGGAAGGGGACAGTGTTTCAAGGAGGGGGAAAGTCATGAGGGGCACAGTATAGAGGCTGGGCCCTATAGGGGGACACGGTGTGAAGAGGTGGCCCAGTATGGAAAGGAGGGAATACAGCGAAGTGCAATTATTTATTCAGAGTCTTTGCAGATATTTTTTATTCAGGAGCACTATAATGACACTGCTATTTTTAAGGGCATTGCATTGGGATGTGCTGCACAAACCCGGAGAAGATGGAAGCCTGCAGAGATGAGCTGTGACGGTGAAAAGTTGTCATTGTATCTACATAAGACCAAGAAGAGAGGAAAGAGAATTACTCTAATCAGAAACAACATCTATCAGGTACCTGGATGTAAAAAAAATTTGTGATACTGACCAATTCTCACAATATTTATGTTAGGAGCATTAAACTGGTTGTTCAAGTTTGTGATGATGAATCTGCAGTCATTATAATAATAATAATAATAATAATTTTTATTTATATAGCGCCAACATATTCCGCAGCGCTTTACAGCTTATAGTTACAACTTATATGTGACTGCAGACTTCTGAATTCTCACGCTGCACACTGTCAGGATTCTCTCATGCCGGCGATTTGCATACATGCGATCACATACCACTAAGACTTGCGTGGCCTCACTCAATGAAAATGAGCTGAGCGAGGCTGGACACGTCTAGTGGGAATGTGGCCAGAAGTATACAAATCACATACTTGTGCTGACATGAACGTCCACTCTTGCCACTGGTAAGGGAGAATCCTAAAAGTGTGTAGCGCTGTGAGAATTCAGAAGCCTCCAGTCACCTAGAGTGACTGCAGACTTTCACCTCAGACCTGGACAAGCCTTTTATTTATAAAATGAAGCCCTGTAGCCAATTCTTACAGTGTGTAATATACTCACTGTCAGGATTCAGCTCTGCTTGCGGGTTCCAGCAGTCATCACATGGCCACTTCACTCATATGCACTTTTCATACTTACAGACACATGACAACTAGCTTTTCTTCCTTCTTCTGTTTTTCACTGAACATTGAGAGATTTAGGGAGATCAGCTCGTCAGCATGTAACTGTAAGTGTGCAAATCGCATATGTGCTTGGGGAGTGGTGGCGGCAAGCAAAACCTAGATACACCTCTGAGCTTGTCAGTTACTGGTTGCTGGACAGCAGTCTGGTGCAGCAGACCAGAGAGTTAGACATCAAACTTGAGCAGAACCAAGTAGGAAGTTTGCAAATGGTATATTCCCGTGCACCACTCTGTAGTCCGTGCCCACCTTGTACAACCCTCCACAGTGTTGTCAAAGTATAAAGATCCATGGACCAAGGCATTAAATGGTTGATATTTGAGGTTCTTACCAGGGTACCTTACTAATACATGTACTAGTGAGAAGCCATAGAGGAAGCACTGAAAGCCCAATGCTGGAGCCGGGACAGGTGAGTAACAAAGACACAAGGCTAGATGTGCAGCTCTTCTTAGAATCAGTGGAGACCCCAAGAAGTCATCATAGTGTTGATTAAATATCTCATTGCTAGGTGATCCCTTGGGGCACCATGGTGGCTCAGTGGTTAGCATTGTAGCACTGGGGTCCTGGGTTCAAATCCCACCAAGGACAACATCTGTGAGGAGATTGTATGTTCTCCCCGTGTTTGCGTGGGTTTCCTCCTGCTTCTCCAGTTTCCTCCCACATTCTAAAGACATACTGATAGGAAATTTAGATTGTGAGCCCCATTGGGGACAGTGATGATAATGTGTGCAAAGTGCTGCAGAATATGATAGCAAAGCATAATAAATAAATCACTTGTACACCTGGAATATCAGATTACATCAACCCCTTGATAAAACTGATTGTATTCTTATTGAAAGGCATGCCCCTGAAATTTCCTAACATTATTGAATTATGATATGGTAACGTGCTAACCTCATACTGACTTAAAATGAGTTACTTTTGAGAGGCATATATTGGATGCCTCTTTGGGGCAGTTTCCAACCTCAACAATGTATTCTATATTTACTTGAATATCAGTTTGATCTCTTCATGAACACCAAAAAATGTAACAAAGTAAATATACATTCGTCCTCAAAATGTAGCCTAATATAAGTATTCAAATAATTAGCGTCAGCATCTATGGCTCTTTTAATGCATCCCCTGAGAGAAGCAGTGTGCCCCACTGTCAAACAATTTCAATAGTCACTAGTAGGGTTGAGCGACTTTTGCTTTTTTAGGATCGAGTCGGGTTTCGTGAAACCCGACTGTCTCGAAAGTCGGATCGTGTGAAATCGGCCGATTATTGTGAAAAGTCGGGGGGCCGACCGAAACCCAATGCAAGTCAATGGGGATTGATTTTTTTTTTTCTCTCTCTCGCTCTCTCTCTCTCTCTCTCTCTCTCCCTCCTCCGTCCCTGCAAAATTTGTGTTTCACTGTGGGAATCGCTATATCCCAAACGTTAAGATGGCGCTTTTACCCCTTGTGACGCCGCACAAAGCGAGCCGGAACCCATGTCATCACGCTGCACACACTCCTTCGTTGGCTGAAAAAAATGGCGGGGAAAGCATCATACGAAACGCAACTTTGGTGCGAAAATCGCCGACCGTGTGGCCGATCCCACGCTGGGGTCGATTCGGGTTTCACGAAACCCGACTTTGCCAAAAGTCGGCGACTTTTGAAAATGACCGATCCGTTTCGCTCAACCCTAGTCAATAGACTACTCTTCCCTCGAAACATTAATATATAATTGAAGTTCTGGCGTTTCTATAGAAGGAACAAAAATACACAATGAGAACAAAAATCGTCAGTTTAGAAACAAGATTTGATATGAGCTGCACAGTCCCTGCCAATTTGGATATCTTCTTGTGAAGCCACATATATATGTTGGGTCATTATACATGAAATATGAAATAATCTAATTGTGCTACACGTATTATAAAAATTGCTCTCTTAAATATTTTTGGGGATTTAGGCTAACACCAGCACCTCAAGAGAATGGTAAGGTCAAATAATACTGTACTTGAATTGATTTCACAAACAAATTAAAAAAGGAAATAGCAGCAAAATTCTATAAGATCCTATACGTTAAACAAAAAATACACAAAAAAATTGGGAAACAGAACTAAGTAATTGCTTTAACCCAGATAAAATTAAGGCCATTTTAAAAAATACAGTCTCACATTCAACAGTAGTAAAATACCAAGAACTAAATTATAAAATGATCTCTCTACGGCACAAAACCCCAGACTTCTGCATAACATAATCCCTGCCCTTCAAAATGCTGGTGATGTGATAAGGATGAACTATTATTTTTACTGTGTCCAAGATTATTACTATTTCCTGATTATTACTAATATGTATTTTATGTTTCATATGTTGTTGATATGTTACTACTTAATCAAAGATAAAACTATACAAAGAAGAACTTTTTTTAGGCATACAGAGGCCATAAATATATATATTTTTTATATATCCCTTTTTGTAATTTTTAAAAGATGAAAATATATATATTTTGCCTAAAATTCTAAGGAAATGTGTCATATTTAACTTTTGACCTTTTAGAAATAATTTCATCTTCAACTTAAACTGTTCACAATAACAGTAATTTTGACCAGGGATGTACAAACTTTTACATGCCACTGTATGGCAAATAGGATACAGTGAGACTGCTGTATACACATCACATAGAATAAACTGAGATTACTGTACATACAATGCCGGCGATAAAAATCTTTACATGTTAAATCCTGTCATGATTTCACTTCTTAGTCCCTTAGTGACCGGGACAAATATTTTAAATCTGACCAGTGTCACTTTATGTGGTAATAACTCTGGAACTCTTCAACAAATCCCAGTGATTTTGTCTTTTCATGGTAGACTATAATTTATGATAATGGAAAATTTAGGTCAATATGTTTTGTGTTTATTTACAAAAAAATATCAGAAATTTGAGAAAAATGTAAAAAATTAGCATTTTTTAAAACTTTGAACAATAATCCTTTTAATTTAGATATTCATGCCATAGAAAAATAATAAAAAATAACATTTCCCTCATGTCTGCTTTACATCAGCACCATTTGTAAAATGTTCTTTTATTTTGTTAGCATTTTGGGAGGTTTAAAAATTTAGCAGCAATTTTTCACTTTTTCAAGGAAATTTACAAAATTTATTTTTTTAGGGATCTATGCAGGTTTGAAGTGACTTTGGGGGTCCTATATATTGGGAAACTCCCAAAAGTTATACCATTTTAAAAACACCAACCCGTGACATATTGAAAACTGCTGTCAGCTAGTTCATTAACCCTTCAGCTGATTTTCAGGAATTAACCCCTTCATGACCCAGCCTATTTTGGCCTTAATGACCTTGCCGTTTTTTGCAATTCTGACCAGTGTCCCTTTATGAGGTAATAACTCAGGAACGCTTCAACGAATCCTAGCGATTCTGAGATTGTTTTTTCGTGACATATTGGGCTTCATGTTAGTGGTAAATTTAGGTCGATAATTTCTGAGTTTATTTGTGAAAAAAAACGGAAATTTGGCGAAAATTTTGAAAATTTCGCAATTTTCACATTTTGAATTTTTATTCTGTTAAAACCAGAGAGTTATGTGACACAAAATAGTTAATAAATAACGTTTCCCACATGTCTACTTTACATCAGCACAATTTTGGAAACAAATTTTTTTTTTGCTAGGAAGTTATAAGGGTTAAAATTTGACCAGTGATTTCTCATTTTTACAACAAAATTTACAAAACCATTTTTTTTAGGGACCACCTCACATTTGAAGTCATTTTGAGGGTTCTATATGGCTGAAAATACCCAAAAGTGACACCATTCTAAAAACTGCACCCCTCAAGGTGCTCAAAACCACATTCAAGAAGTTTATTAACCCTTCAGGTGTTTCACAGCAGCAGAAGCAACATGAAAGTAAAAAATGAACATTTAACTTTTTAGTCACAAAAATGATCTTTTAGCAACAATTTTTTTATTTTCCCAAGGGTAAAAGGAGAAACTGGACCATGGACGTTGTTGTCCAATTTGTCCTGAGTATGCTGATACCTCACATGTGGGGGTAAACCACTGTTTGGGTAAGGCTCGGAAGGGAAGGAGCGCCATTTGACTTTTTGAATGAAAAATTATCTCCATATTTGGCGGACACCATGTCACGTTTGGAGAGCCCCTGTGTGCCTAAACATTGGAGCTCCTCCACAAGTGACCCCATTTTGGAAACTAGACCCCCCAAGGAACTTATCTAGAAGCATAGTGAGCACTTTAAACCCCCAGGTGCTTCATAAATTGATCCGTAAAAATGAAAAAGTACTTTTTTTTCACAAAAAAAATATTTTAGCCTCAATTTTTTCATTTTCACATGGGCAACAGGATAAAATGGATCCTAAATGTTGTTGGGCAATTTCTCCTGAGTACACCGATACCTCACATGTGGGGGTAAACCACTGTTTGGGCACATGGTAAGGCTCGGAAGGGAAGGAGCGCCATTTGACTTTTTGAATGAAAAATTATCTCCATATTTGGCGGACACCATGTCACGTTTGGAGAGCCCCTGTGTGCCTAAATATTGGAGCTCCTCCACAAGTGACCCCATTTTGGAAACTAGACCTCCCAAGGAACTAATCTAGATGTGTGGTGAGCACTTTGAACCCCCAAGTGCTTCACAGAAGTTTATACCGCAGAGCCGTGAAAATAAAAAATAATTTTTCTTTCCTCAAAAATGATTTTTAGCCCAGAATTTTTTATTTTCCCAAGGGTAACAGGAGAAATTGGACCCCAAATGTTGTTGTCCAGTTTGTCCTGAGTACGATGATACCCCATATGTGGGGGTAAACCACTGTTTGGGCGCACGGCAGGGCTCGGAAGGGAAGGCACGCCATTTGGCTTTTTGAATGGAAGATTAGCTCCAATCATTAGCGGACACCATGTCGCGTTTGGAGAGCCCCTGTGTGCCTAAACATTGGAGCTCCCCCACAAGTGACCCCATTTTGGAAACTAGACCTCCCAAGGAACTAATCTAGATGTGTGGTGAGCACTTTGAACCCCCAAGTGCTTCACAGAAGTTTATAACGCAGAGCCATGAAAATAAAAAATCATTTTTCTTTTCTCAAAAATGATTTTTTAGCCCACAATTTTTTATTTTCCCAAGGGTAACAGGAGAAATTGGACCCCAAAAGTTGTTGTCCAGTTTCTCCTGAGTACGCTGATACCCAATATGTGGGGGTAAACCACTGTTTGGGCACAAGTCGGGGCTCGGAAGGGAGGTAGTGACGTTTTGAAATGCAGGCTTTGATGGAGTGGTCTGCGTGCGTCACATTCCATTTGCAGAGCCCCTGATGTGCCTAAACAGTAGAAACCCCCCACAAGTGACCCCATTTTGGAAACTAGACCCCCCAAGAAACTTATCTAGATATGTGGTGAGCACTTTGAACCCCCAAGTGCTTCACAGAAGTTTACAACGCAGAGCCGTGAAAATAAAAAATCATTTTTCTTTCCTTAAAAATGATGTTTTAGCAAGCAATTTTTTATTTTCACAAGGGTAACAGGAGAAATTGGACCCCAATAGTTGTTGCCCAGTTTGTCCTGAGTACACTGATACCCCATATGTGGGGGTAAACCACTGTTTGGGCACAAGTCAGGGCTCGGAAGGGAGGTAGTGACGTTTTGAAATGCAGGCTGTGATGGAGTGTTCTGCATGCGTCACATTCCATTTCCAGAGCCCCTGATGTGCCTAAACAGTAGAAACCCCCACAAGTGACCCCATTTTGGAAACTAGACCTCCCAAGGAACTTATCTAGATGTATAGTGAGCACTTTGAACCCCCAAGTGCTTCACAGACGTTTATAACGCAGAGCCGTGAAAATAAAAAATCATTTTTCATTCCTCTAAAATTATGTTTTAGCAAGCAATGTTTTATTTTTGCAAGGGTAACAGGAGAAATTGGACCCCAATAATTGTTGCCCAGTTTGTCCTGAGTATGCTGGTACCCCATATGTGGGTTAAACCACTGTTTGGGCACACGTCGGGGCTTGGAAGGGAGGGAGCACCATTTGACTTTTTGAACGCAAGATTGGCTGGAATCAATGGTGGCGCCACGTTGCGTTTGGAGACCTCTGATGTGCCTAAACAGTGGAAACCCCTCAATTCTAACTTCATCACTAACCCCAACACACCCCTAACCCTAATCCCAACCCTAACCCCAACACACCCCTAACCCTAATCCCAACTCTAGCCATAACCCTAATCACAACCCAACCCCAACACATCCCTAACCGCAACCCTAACCCTAATCCCAACCCTAATCCCAACCCTAACCCCAACCCTAACCACAACTTTAACCCCAACACACCCCTAACCCTAACCATATAACCCTAACCACAAGCCTATTCTTAATCCTATTTCCAACCCTAGCCCTAATTCCAACCCTAACTCTAATTCCAACCCTAACCCTAAGGCTATGTGCCCACGTTGCGGATTCGTGTGAGATTTTTCCGCACCATTTTTGAAAAATCCGCAGGTAAAAGGCACTACGTTTTACCTGCGGATTTACCGCGGATTTCCAGTTTTTTTATGCGGATTTCACCTGCGGATTCCTATTGAGGAACAGCTGTAAAACGCTGCGAAATCCGCACAAAGAATTGACATGATGCGGAAAATACAGCGCAGCATTTCCGCGCGGTATTTTCCGCACCATGGGCACAGCGGATTTGGTTTTCTATAGGTTTACATGGTACTGTAAACCTGATGGAACACTTCTATGAATCCGCAGCGGCCAATCCGCTGCGGATCCGCAGCCAAATCCGCACCGTGTGCACATAGCCTAATTCTAACGCTAACCCTAGTTCTAACCCTACCCCTAACCCTACCCCTAACCCTAGTTCTAACCCTAACCCTAGTTCTAACCCTAGTGGAAAAAAAAAATATTTTCTTTATTTTTTTATTGTCCCTACCTATGGGGGTGATAAAGGGGGGGGTCATTTACTATTTTTTTTATTTTGATCACTGTGATAAGTTTACCACAGTGATCAAAATGTACATGGATCGCATCTGCCGGCCGGCAGATTCGGCGGGCGTACTGCGCATGCGCCCGCCATTTTGGAAGATGGCGGCGCCCAGGGAGAAGACGGACCGACTTCGGGAGGCTCGGTAAGTATGAGGGGGTGGGGGGGGGTGGATCGGAGCACAGGGGGGGGATCGGAGGACGGGGGGAGCGGACAGGAGCACGGGGGAGCGGACAGGGGGACGGAGGGGGTACCGGACAGAACGGAGGACTGGGGAGGAGATCGGGGGCGGTGGGGGGGGACAGAACATGATTTCCAGCCATGGCAGATGCTATTGCAGCATCGGCCATGGCTGGATTGCAATATTTCACCATTTTCATAGGTGAAATATTGCAAATTGCTCTGATTGGCTGTTGCACTTTCAACAGCCAATCAGAGCGATCGTAGCCACGTGGGGGCAAAGCCACCCCCCCCTGGGCTGAAGTACAACTCCCCCTCTCCCTGCAGATCGTGTGAAATAGGAGTTAACCCTTTCACCCGATCTGCAGGGACGCAATCATTCCATGACGCCACATAGGCGTCATGGGTCGGATTGGCACCGACTTTCATGACGCCTACGTGGCGTCAAAGGTCGGGAAGGGGTTAATGCAAAGTGGCATAACAGGAATGAAAAAATGTATTTTTACCACCTAAATGTCACTAACTTCTGAACAGGTCACTATAGCCGGCAGACTCTCAGGCCGCTATTTGGCTGTGAATTGCCATGACAAACATCAGGACCACACAATCATGATCTCAGGGTGCTGATGGGGGTAAAGAGGGAGCCAACACACTCCCATTTAAGGGGTTAAACAGATATGGACAGTGCAAACACTGATCATGGCTAATGCAGCAATTTGTCAGCTATAGTGTAAAGCCAACAATTGATGGATTGTTACCTGTATGGGGATGCTATTCACTTATGCAGCGCCCCAGAGTCCTGGTCGTTGCAGTACTGATGCTCCGCCGCTAAGGGGAGTGATGGTACGTCTGATGGCACTGAAGGAGTTCTTCTGACCAGGTATCACAGACACCAATACACTTCACACTCTGGCCTCCAGGGGGAGCTAAGGGCGCTATGTATTAGGCCACTCCTCACAATCTGGTAAAACTGGGTGTTGGATAGGAAGTTAGTCAGAAGCTGACTGGGTTGGAACCAGGCAACATCCTGTGGCAGAGGGTGTTGCAGGGGAAGATTTAGGTGGGTCCCTGTCAGGGGTGGGATCCTGACAGAGGCCTAGCGAACAGAAAGAACGTTACGGGACCGCGCCTGCACGTCATTGCTGCGGTACCCCAAGAAAGGACAAGAAGCGAGGTTTATTGTGCTGAGTGAGAAACGAGATCAACGCAACAAGGAGAATCACCAGTAGGAGTCGTGCTGTAAGTCGAGGCAACATCCTACTGAGGCGCGCAGCCGGTGGCCGGAACGCCGAGGAAGTATTGAGCTCCAGGCCATACTTCAAACCTATGGCAGGACAGTCAGTTATAGGCGGGCTGTCTCACTCAAATCACCTAAGAAGACATAGGGGGCAACATTTGGAGAGGGGCGACTCTAGAGTCCCGGAAGACCTCCTAGCCTACCCGTCATATGGGTGCATCCTAGCCATATCATCTGGGGGACGAAGCAGAACATCATAATCAAGTTGTGAGGGAACTTCAGAAACAGACACAACAGTTGTGAGGACTATCCCGTAAGCACAGCAGGGGAGGACCACAACACACAAGCGCTAGAAGGTAGGCACAGATTTCCACCTGCAAAGGGAACTCTGGAGGTGCCATCGGACCGGCCGGACTTACGCAGCCCAGTTAACCGTATTCCGGATTGAGGATCCTGAAGCCTTCAGTAAAGTGGTAAAGAGACTGCAACCTGGTGTCCTTGTTATTTACTGCGACCTGCACCGCACCATAACATCATCACCATCCACACCTTTCATTGGACGCCCCTCAGCAGGGTCACGGACCGGGTCTAGCCACCGTGACAACCCCAGAACAGAGACTCAGAGGCCCAGTACCGGGTACCCCTCGGCCCTGCGGCAGTGGGGACGCTCCACTTATATCTCAGGTCAGTAAAAAGACGTATTGGCGGTCATTAAGAGGATAAAAGTGCACACAATGAGGGATATAATCAAAATCTGTCTAATAGCAAAACTGGCTTGGGACTGCAGATAGTAATAAAATGTAAGGGTGACATGACAAAATACTAATTGTAACAAAATATCCGCAGTAAAACGCTTGAATGTTAAGATTTTGTTGCTTAGTTGAACTTTTTTGCCAGCACTGTATATCACATAAGATACACTGAGACTGATGTGTTCATCACATAGGAAGGTAGCAATCCTACAAGTCAATGTTGACCCTTTAACGAGTCTTGTCACATGACTTAGGATAATAGCCAAACCAGAATCTCAATTTGCAGACACTGTGTTTCGGGGTACTGCCCCTCATCAGTGCAAAGTGGAGATCTGGTTTGGCTGTGTAAAAGGAGTCGTTGAAACTGATGTATAAATTACATACGAAATACTGAGGCTGCTGTATATACATCACATAGGAGACACTGAGGCTGCTGTTATACATCATGTAGGATACACTGACACTCTGCTGTGTATAAATCACATAGGATACACTAAGACAGCTGTACATAAATCACATAGAATAAACAGAGAATGCTGCATACATCACATAGGATACACTGAGACTGCTGTATATACAGCGAGTGAAATAGGTATTGAATAGGTCACCAATTTTATCAATAAATTTAATTCCAAAGGTGCGACTGATATGAAATTCTCCCCAGATGTCGGTAACAACCCATCCAATCCACAAAAGCAAAGAAATCATCCATAGATGTCTATAATTGTGTGTAATAATGAGAAATGACACAGGGAAAAAAATATATACTCCGTACAATAGCCTTTGTTGGTGAAGACAGCTTCAAGATCCCTCCTGTATGAAGAAACTAGTCACAAGCATTGCTCTGTGATTTTGGCCCATTTTGCACACAAACACTCTTCACATCCCGATTCGTCCGTGGGTTTCCATACATTTTTTATAGAATTCAGGTCAAATGATTGACTCGGCCATTCTAGCAGCTTTATTTTTTCACTGAAACCAATTGAGAGTTTGGCTGTGGGTTTAAGATCATTGGTGTTTTTGGGGTGATTTGAAGTGACGTTTGCCTCCAAATATGGTCTCTATTATGGCGCCCAAAGGATTCAGTTTTGGTCTAATCTAACCAGACTATTTTCTCCCTGTATTTCACAGGCTTGTCTAAATATTGTTGAGCAAACTGTAAACATTCTTGAACATGCTTTTTGTTCAGCAATGGAGTCTTGCATGGTGAGTGTGCATATAATAAAGGCCATGTAGGCTGTGTGGTGACTGAGCATGCATACAGGCTATGGAGATAAATGGAATTCTTAGAACACATAATGGGCACTGGCACTTTATGGGACTTGCTGCTATTTTGTGGTCTTCCCATCCACTATACTAATTGTGAACCCTTTGCTTTACACCTGTGCAAATCAACTATCACTTTCTTTATTGTGATTTGTAATATATTTTTAATCAACTTTGATATACTTTTTATGGGATAATGTTTGGCCTTTTGTCTTTGTGCGTTTTCATACAGGCCATGGAGTTTGTGTGGCGAGTATGCATACAGGCCGTGGAGGTTGTGTGGTGAGCGTGTATACAGGACGTGGAGGTTGTGTGGTGAGAATACATACAGGCCATGGAGGTTGTGTGGTGAGAGTACATACAGGCCATGTAGGTTGTGTGGTGAGAGTACATACAGGACGTGGAGGTTGTGTGGTGAGAGTGCATACAGGCCGTGGAGGTTCTGTGGTGAGAGTACATACAGGACATGGAGGTTGTGTGGTGAGAGTACATACAGGCCATGGAGGTTGTGTGGTGAGAGTACATACAGGACGTGGAGGTTGTGTGGTGTGAGTACATACAGGACGTGGAGGTTGTGTGGTGAGAGTACATACAGGCCATGGAGGTTGTGTGGTGAGAGTACATACAGGACATGGAGGTTGTGTGGTGAGAGTACATACAGGACGTGGAGGTTGTGTGGTGAGAGTGCATACAGGCCGTGGAGGTTCTGTGGTGAGAGTACATACAGGACATGGAGGTTGTGTGGTGAGAGTACATACAGGCCATGTAGGTTGTGTGGTGAGAGTACATACAGGACGTGGAGGTTGTGTGGTGAGAGTGCATACAGGCCGTGGAGGTTCTGTGGTGAGAGTACATACAGGACATGGAGGTTGTGTGGTGAGAGTACATACAGGCCATGGAGGTTGTGTGGTGAGAGTACATACAGGCCATGGAGGTTGTGTGGTGAGAGTACATGCAGGACGTGGAGGTTGTGTGGTGTGAGTACATACAGGACGTGGAGGTTGTGTGGTGTGAGTACATACAGGACGTGGAGGTTGTGTGGTGAGAGTACATACAGGCCATGGAGGTTGTGTGGTGAGAGTACATACAGGACATGGAGGTTGTGTGGTGAGAGTACATACAGGACGTGGAGGTTGTGTGGTGAGAGTATATACAGGCCATGGAGGTTGTGTGGTGAGCGTGTATACAGGACGTGGAGGTTGTGTGGTGAGAGTACATTCAGGACGTGGAGGTTGTGTGGCGAGAGTACATACAGGACGTGGAGGTTGTGTGGTGAGAGTACATACAGGACGTGGAGGTTGTGTGGTGAGAGTACATACAGGACATGGAGGATGTGTGCTGAGAGTGCATACAGGCCATGGAGGTTGTGTGGTGAGAGTATATACAGGTCATGGAGGTTGTGTGGTGAGTGTACATACAGGCAATGGAGGTTGTGTGGTGAGCGTACATACAGGACATGGAGGTTGTGTGGTGAGAGTGCATACAGGCCATGGAGGTTGTGTGGTGAGCGTACATACAGGACATGGAGGTTGTGTGCTGAGAATGCATACAGGCCATGGAGGTTGTGTGCTGAGAGTACATACAGGACATGGAGGTTGTGTGGTGAGAGTATATACAGGCCATGGAGGTTGTGTGGTGAGCGTGTATACAGGACGTGGAGGTTGTGTGGTGAGAGTACAATCAGGACGTGGAGGTTGTGTGGTGAGAGTACATACAGGACGTGGAGGTTGCGTGGTGAGAGTACATACAGGACGTGGAGGTTGTGTGGTGAGAGTATATACATGCCATGGAGGTTGTGTGGTGAGCGTGTATACAGGACATGGAGGTTGTGTGGTGAGAGTACATTCAGGACGTGGAGGTTGTGTGGTGAGAGTACATAGAGGACGTGGAGGTTGCGTGGTGAGAGTACATACAGGACGTGGAGGTTGTGTGGTGAGAGTACATTCAGGATGTGGAGGTTGTGTGGTGAGAGTACATACAGGACGTGGAGGTTGTGTGGTGAGAGTACATACAGGACGTGGAGGTTGTGTGGTGAGAGTACATTCAGGATGTGGAGGTTGCGTGGTGAGAGTACATACAGGACGTGGAGGTTGTGTGGTGAGAGTACATACAGGCCATGGAGGTTGTGTGGTGAGAGTACATACAGGCCATGGAGGTTGTGTGGTGAGAGTACATGCAGGACGTGGAGGTTGTGTGGTGTGAGTACATACAGGCCATGGAGGTTGTGTGGTGAGAGTACATACAGGACATGGAGGTTGTGTGGTGAGAGTACATACAGGATGTGGAGGTTGTGTGGTGAGAGTATATACAGGCCATGGAGGTTGTGTGGTGAGCGTGTATACAGGACGTGGAGGTTGTGTGGTGAGAGTACATACAGGATGTGGAGGTTGTGTGGTGAGAGTATATACAGGCCATGGAGGTTGTGTGGTGAGAGTGCATACAGGCCGTGGAGGTTCTGTGGTGAGAGTACATACAGGACATGGAGGTTGTGTGGTGAGAGTACATACAGGCCATGGAGGTTGTGTGGTGAGAGTACATACAGGCCATGGAGGTTGTGTGGTGAGAGTACATGCAGGACGTGGAGGTTGTGTGGTGTGAGTACATACAGGACGTGGAGGTTGTGTGGTGTGAGTACATACAGGACGTGGAGGTTGTGTGGTGAGAGTACATACAGGCCATGGAGGTTGTGTGGTGAGAGTACATACAGGACATGGAGGTTGTGTGGTGAGAGTACATACAGGACGTGGAGGTTGTGTGGTGAGAGTATATACAGGCCATGGAGGTTGTGTGGTGAGCGTGTATACAGGACGTGGAGGTTGTGTGGTGAGAGTACATTCAGGACGTGGAGGTTGTGTGGCGAGAGTACATACAGGACGTGGAGGTTGTGTGGTGAGAGTACATACAGGACGTGGAGGTTGTGTGGTGAGAGTACATACAGGACATGGAGGATGTGTGCTGAGAGTGCATACAGGCCATGGAGGTTGTGTGGTGAGAGTATATACAGGTCATGGAGGTTGTGTGGTGAGTGTACATACAGGCAATGGAGGTTGTGTGGTGAGCGTACATACAGGACATGGAGGTTGTGTGGTGAGAGTGCATACAGGCCATGGAGGTTGTGTGGTGAGCGTACATACAGGACATGGAGGTTGTGTGCTGAGAATGCATACAGGCCATGGAGGTTGTGTGCTGAGAGTACATACAGGACATGGAGGTTGTGTGGTGAGAGTATATACAGGCCATGGAGGTTGTGTGGTGAGCGTGTATACAGGACGTGGAGGTTGTGTGGTGAGAGTACAATCAGGACGTGGAGGTTGTGTGGTGAGAGTACATACAGGACGTGGAGGTTGCGTGGTGAGAGTACATACAGGACGTGGAGGTTGTGTGGTGAGAGTATATACATGCCATGGAGGTTGTGTGGTGAGCGTGTATACAGGACATGGAGGTTGTGTGGTGAGAGTACATTCAGGACGTGGAGGTTGTGTGGTGAGAGTACATAGAGGACGTGGAGGTTGCGTGGTGAGAGTACATACAGGACGTGGAGGTTGTGTGGTGAGAGTACATTCAGGATGTGGAGGTTGTGTGGTGAGAGTACATACAGGACGTGGAGGTTGTGTGGTGAGAGTACATACAGGACGTGGAGGTTGTGTGGTGAGAGTACATTCAGGATGTGGAGGTTGCGTGGTGAGAGTACATACAGGACGTGGAGGTTGTGTGGTGAGAGTACATACAGGCCATGGAGGTTGTGTGGTGAGAGTACATACAGGCCATGGAGGTTGTGTGGTGAGAGTACATGCAGGACGTGGAGGTTGTGTGGTGTGAGTACATACAGGCCATGGAGGTTGTGTGGTGAGAGTACATACAGGACATGGAGGTTGTGTGGTGAGAGTACATACAGGATGTGGAGGTTGTGTGGTGAGAGTATATACAGGCCATGGAGGTTGTGTGGTGAGCGTGTATACAGGACGTGGAGGTTGTGTGGTGAGAGTACATTCAGGACGTGGAGGTTGTGTGGTGAGAGTACATTCAGGACGTGGAGGTTGTGTGGCGAGAGTACATACAGGACGTGGAGGTTGTGTGGTGAGAGTACATACAGGACGTGGAGGTTGTGTGGTGAGAGTACATACAGGACATGGAGGATGTGTGCTGAGAGTGCATACAGGCCATGGAGGTTGTGTGGTGAGAGTATATACAGGTCATGGAGGTTGTGTGGTGAGTGTACATACAGGCAATGGAGGTTGTGTGGTGAGCGTACATACAGGACATGGAGGTTGTGTGGTGAGAGTGCATACAGGCCATGGAGGTTGTGTGGTGAGCGTACATACAGGACATGGAGGTTGTGTGCTGAGAATGCATACAGGCCATGGAGGTTGTGTGCTGAGAGTACATACAGGACATGGAGGTTGTGTGGTGAGAGTATATACAGGCCATGGAGGTTGTGTGGTGAGCGTGTATACAGGACGTGGAGGTTGTGTGGTGAGAGTACATTCAGGACGTGGAGGTTGTGTGGTGAGAGTACATACAGGACGTGGAGGTTGCGTGGTGAGAGTACATACAGGACGTGGAGGTTGTGTGGTGAGAGTATATACATGCCATGGAGGTTGTGTGGTGAGCGTGTATACAGGACGTGGAGGTTGTGTGGTGAGAGTACATTCAGGACGTGGAGGTTGTGTGGTGAGAGTACATAGAGGACGTGGAGGTTGCGTGGTGAGAGTACATACAGGACGTGGAGGTTGTGTGGTGAGAGTACATTCAGGATGTGGAGGTTGTGTGGTGAGAGTACATACAGGACATGGAGGATGTATGCTGAGAGTGCATACAGGCCATGGAGGTTGTGTGGTGAGAGTATATACAGGCCATGGAGGTTGTGTGGTGAGTGTACATACAGGCAATGGAGGTTGTGTGGTGAGCGTACATACAGGACATGGAGGATGTGTGGTGAGAGTGCATACATACCATGGAGGTTGTGTGGAGAGCATGCATACAGGCCATGGAGGTTGTGTGGTGAGCGTACATACAGGATGTGAAGGTTGTGTGCTGAGAATGCATACATACCACGGAGGTTGTGTGCTGGTGAGTGCATACAGGACATGGAGGTTGTGTGGTGAGAGTGCATACATACCATGGAGGTTGTGTGGTGAGCGTGCATACATACCATGGAGGTTGTGTGGTGAGAGTGCATACATACCATGGAGGTTGTGTGGTGAGCGTGCATACATACCATGGAGGTTGTGTGGTGAGAGTACATACAGGCGATGGAGGTTGTGTGGTGAGCGTGCATACATACCATAGAGGTTGTGTGGTGAGCGTGCATATAGGCCATGAAGGTCGAGTGCAATATTTATTGGTTTAATTTGAAACACCTGTACCTGCTGATTCCAGGTACTTCTGTAGTGCTACACAGGAGGTCATTGGGTCTTGGACAACTTTTCTGATGATTCTTTTCACTCTTCTGTCTGAAATCGTGTTTGAAGCACCTTGTCATGGTCGGTTTAGGTGAAATAATGTTCTTTCCACTTCTGGATTATGGGCCCAGCAGTGTTCACTGGAACCTTCAGCTCACTGGTTTTACCCATCATGAGATGTTTTTTGTATGGTATCCTGGTAATGAGACACCTTCAGTTGAACCAGCTGATATTACTTTTCACTAAGTGGCAGGTTGGCTTTCTAATTACTGATAGAGTTCAGCTTGTGTCAGGACTTTCCATGGCTGTTTGCACCTCTCTTTCTTCATATGTTTAATCCTTCTTCCCTGTGTCATTTCTCGTTATTACACATAATTTATTGGCCTCTATCCGTGATTTCTTTGCCTGTGTGGATTGGATGGGTTGTTACCGACATCTGGTGAGAATTTCATGTCAATAGCATCTTTAGAAATATATTTAATTAGAAAATTGGTGTCATGTTCAATACTTTTTTCACCCGCTGTACATCACATAGGATAAACTGAAACTGCTGCATACATCACATAGTAGGCAGCTGCTCCAAAGGCAAATCAAATAATGGGATGCATTAAAAGAGGCATAGATGCTCATGAGGAGAACATAATTTTACCTCTATACAAGTCACTAGTTCGACCACACTTAAAATACTGTGTACAGTTCTGGTCTCCGGTGTATAAGAAAGACAGGTGCATAAGTATGGGCACCCTTATCATTTTCTTGTTTTAAATACTCCTACCTACTTTTTACTGACTTACTAAAGCACTTTTTTTGGTTTTGTAACCTCATTGAGCTTTGAACTTCATAGCCAGGTGTATGCAATCATGAGAAAAGCTACTTAAAGTGGCCACTTGCAAGTTGTTCTCCTGTTTGAATC
The DNA here is from genome assembly GCF_051348905.1 of Ranitomeya variabilis. Taxonomy (NCBI): domain Eukaryota; kingdom Metazoa; phylum Chordata; class Amphibia; order Anura; family Dendrobatidae; genus Ranitomeya; species Ranitomeya variabilis. Next base: position 16,590,263 of record NC_135235.1, read on the forward strand.
TCCTCTGAAGAGTGGCATCATGGGCTCCTCAAAACAACTGTCAAATGATCTGAAAACAAAGATTATTCAACATAGTTGTTCAGGGGAAGGATACAAAAAGCTCTCTCAGAGATTTAACCTGTCAACTTCCACTGTGAGGAACATAGTAAGGAAATGGAAGAACACAGGTACAGTTCTTGTTAAGGCCAGAAGTGGCAGGCCAAGAAAAACATCAGAAAGGCAGAGAAGAAGAATGGTGAGATCAGTGAAGGACAATCCTCAGACCACCTCCAGAGAGCTGCAGCATCAACTTGCTGCAGATGGTGTCACACTGCATCGGTCAACTATACAACGTACTTTGCACAAGGAGAAGCTGTATGGGAGAGTGATGCGAAAGAAGCCATTTTTGCAAGCACGCCACAAACAGAGTCGGCTGAGGTATACAAAAGCACATTTGGAGAAGCCAATTTCTTTTTGGAAGAAGGTCCTGTGGACTGATGAAACCAAGATTGAGTTGTTTGGTTATACAAAAAGGCGTTATGCATGGCGGCCAAAAAACACAGCATTCCAAGAAAAACACTTGCTACCCACAGTAAAATTTGGTGGAGGTTCCATCATGCTTTGGGGCTGTGTGGCCAATGCCGGCACCGGGAATCTTGTAAAAGTTGAGGGACGCATGGATTCCTCTCAGTATCAGCAGATTCTTAACAATAATGTTCATGAATCAGTGACAAAGTTGAAGTTACGCAGGGGATGGATCTTTCAGCAAGACAATGATCCAAAACACCGCTCCAAATCTACTCAGGCATTCATGCAGAGGAACAATTACACTGTTCTGGAATGGCCATCCCAGTCCCCAGACCTGAATATCATTGAACATTTGTGGGATCATGTGAAGAGGGCTGTCCATGCTCGGCGACCATCAAACTTAACTGAACTGGAATTGTTTTGTAAAGCGGAATGGTCAAAAATACCTTCATCCAGGATCCAGGAACTCATTAAAAGCTACAGGAAGTGACTAGAGGCTGTTATTTTTGCAAAAGGAGGATCTACTAAATATTAGTGTCACTTTTCTGGTGAGGTGCCCATACATATGCACCTGTCAAATTTTGTTTGAATGCAGATTGCACATTTTCTGTTAGTACAATAAACCTCATTTCAAGGCAGAAACATTACTGTGTCCAACAGTTATTAGATATATGAAACTGAAATAGCTGTTGCAAAAAAAACTATTTTTAGAAAACATTAAGCTTAAGATTAATAGGGGTGCCCAAACTTTTTCATATAACTGTATATGAGGGGACAGTACAAAGACCTTTCGGATGATCTTTTTAATCATAGACCTGAGACGGGGACAAGGGGGCATCCTCTACGTCTGGAGGAAAGAAGGTTTAAGCATAATAACAGACGCGGATTCTTTACTGTAAGAGCAGTGAGACTATGGAACTCTCTGCCGTATGATGTTGAAATGAGTGATTTATTACTTAAATTTAAGAGGGGACTGGATGCCTTTCTTGAAAAGTATAATGTTACAGGGTATATACACTAGATTCCTTGATAGGGCGTTGATCCAGGGAACTAGTCTGATTGCCGTATGTGGAGTTGGGAAGGAATTTTTTTCCCCAATGTGGAGGTTACTCTTTGCCACATGGGGTTTTTTTTGCCTTCCTCTGGATCAACATGTTAGGGCATATTAGGTTAGGCTATGGGTTGAACTAGATGGACTTACAGTCTTCCTTCAACCTTAATAACTATGTTACTATGTTACAATTGTGAAGTTGAACGAAATTTATCGGTTATTTTACATTTTTGTGGAAATTCAGAAACTGAAAAGTGGGGCGTGCAATATTATTCGGCCCCTTTACTTTTAGTGCAGCAAACTCACTGCAGAAGTTCATTGTGGATCTCTGAATGATCCATGGTTGTCCTAAATGCCTAATGATGATGATATAATCCACCTGTGTGCAATCAAGTCTCCGTATAAATGTACCCGCTCTGTGATAGTCTCAGGGTTCTGTTTGAAGCACAGAGAGCATCATGAAGACCAAGGAACACAACAGGCAGGTCCGTGATACTGTTGTGGAGAAGTTTAAAGCCGGATTTGGATACAAAATGATTTCCAAAACTTTAAACATCCCAAGGAGCACTGTGCAAGCGATCATATTGAAATGGAAGGAGTATCATACCACTGCAAATCTACCAAGACCCGGCCGTCCCTCTAAACTTTCATCTCAAACAAGGAGAAGACTGATCAGAGATGCAGCCAAGAGGCCCATGATCACTCTGGATGAACTGCAGAGATCTACAGCTGAGGTGGGACAGTCTGTCCATAGGACAACAATCAGTCGTACACTGCACAAATCTGGCCTTTATGGAAGAGTGGCAAGAAGAAAGCCATTTCTCAAAGATATCCATAAAAAGTGTTGTGTAAAGTTTGCAACAAGCCACCTGGGAGACGCACCAAACATGTGGAAGAAGGTGCTCTAGTCACATAAAACCAAAATGCTTGTTGTTTTAGAAGTGGACCAGCCTTCGGGCACATCGTTTTTTTATTATGGAAAACCCCTTTCATATATTAGGAAACTGCATACCGTATGGATATAACTTTTTCAACAGACTGGAAGAGTGGGGTGTGAAAGCTAAATAATGCTGTACTCATTACAATGTTATTGTAATAATCTGAAATTAAGTGTTTTAAAATGTGTATTATTAGCAATTCCTCCAAAAACATTAATTTTCAGAATACAAAGCGAACAATGAGTGGTCCTTGACTTAGTCTGCAGCCTGAATCCACCAGGAGCAAGCTAAGCATCTATATTGTGTTCTCCAGACAATCGTAGGGAATTGTACCTTAATTATCTAAGATTCTTTGTGTTTCAGTGAACGGCACATTTTCCAAATGCACTATGTCACCAATACATTTCAACATTTCAGGACTCCCTCACGTCTCACATCTTCTACAGTCTGCTCTGTGTCCAGCAGAGGACAGTGTTCCACCAAACATTTGACTTTTTTTACTAAATCATATTTTACCATTACATAAATACAGCTACAAAACAATGACTCCTTAATTTCATCACATGGTATTGAGCAATGATAAACTTGGAGCAAAGAACTTTTTTTTTCTCCATGCTAAGTGTGAAAAAAACAGTGACCTAAAGAATTGTCACCTGCTGACTTCATGTCACTGTAGTACAAATATATCTCAGTCATTGGTCACGTCACCCATAAAGTCTCCGCTGTTGTTTTTCCTAACATGTATTTATCACTGTTTGTCATTGAACTTGAATAATCTATTTTGCTAAGTTTCTGCTCTGCTGCTGGGTATTCCCTTCAGAAGCATTTATCACGTATCCACTGTAGAGGTGAAAAATGCTAGAGAGGTGCCACCACTTCTGCAGTCATAAGACTGCGGCTAGGAGCAGTTTGAATGGACCTAAGTAATCCAGCAAAAGACCACTTCAATCAAAAATTATGGCAGTGATGAAAACTTCTGAGCACAGAGAACTGGTCAGACCTTCAAGGATCTTGTAAATTGTCAGCCACCCAGAAGAAAGGCAATAGCTCTGCTGTCAGTCTGTCAGGCGTACATCCTTCTTGACTATACAAAAAAAACAAACATAAAATGGCAAAATTACTGAAAGGAGAAAATTGATATTAACAGATTTTGTATCAAATGGAAAATAAACAGTTATCTTATACTTCCCCTTCACGTGTTACACACTTTGCAATAAAATGCAATTTAATTATTTAAAAATTATAAAAAGTGATTTTCTGATTTTTATTTTTAGATTCTGTCTCGCAGTTGAAGTGTACCTACGATAAAAATTACAGACCTTTCCATTCGTTGCATGTGGGAAATACAAAATTGCAAAATCGGCAGTGTATCAAATACTTATTTTCCCCACTGTATGTATTTCCCCATCACATTTTAATAAAAAATTTTTTGTACAAGTTAAAAAAAAAGAAGTTAAAAACAAATTAGAATTGTCATAAAAATGTTGAACTTTGGAGAAACTGCCAGCACAAATCACAGCTGTCATCAACCGTCAGCTACCACTACCCCGATTGCCCTGGTGTGTTGGCAGTCGGGAAGAGCTGGGAAAAGTGTCAGAATTGGCACAGCTAATGTGATGCTCCAATTCTGGGGAGGCTGCGGACTGGTATTTTTAGGCTGGGAAGAGCCCAATAACCTTCCTAGCCTGATAATATCAGATCACAGCTGTCTGCTTTACCTTTGCTGGTTAACAAAAATAGGAGGAACTTTTAATAGATCACCCTTTAGTGCCACATGAAAGGCACTAAAGGGTGCAATTGTATTATTTGTTGTGGGCTTGTGACCTATATCTACAGGACATGTAGGTATTTTCTTCTATCCTATTCTGACTCTTCGGGCTGTGAATTTACTGTACTCGGCTGATGAAATTTTGTTCTGCGATTTTTATTTTCTTCTCTTTTCCTCGGTTCGATGAGAGCTGAGCAAAAATATGCAGATGATCATGGAATCATAGAATAACAGTTGTGTGAATGCAATGCAATGTTTTCTCACTTTGCACTTGTCCGATTTTAGGCGTAAGTGGGAGCGAGGCATAAACCTGTGAAATGCAGCTCAATGGGGCTAAAATCTGCTGTTGACTTGGCAATTGCAGAATTTTTTCACTTCTTTGATTTGAAGGATGGTTAGGATCAATGTCCATCTGTCCTGTCCAGCTCCGTCCAATCAACCTTGCTGCATGTGGTTGAATTTGGGCAGAAAGTATTGACCTGTACACACAGAATTCTTCCAGCTGCTTCTGTCTTCAGTCACATCATCAATAACCACAAGTGACCCAGTACCTTTGGGAGCTATGCATGCTCAAGACATCACACCACCTCCACCATGTGTTACAGAGGATGTGAAGAGGATCATGAGTCGTTCCAAGCCTTCTCCAGACTTTCCATCATTCTAGTACAGGTTGATCTTAGTTTTGCTTTTGTATAGCTGGGCGGTTTCTTTGATGGTTTATGGCAAAGTTCAATCTGGCCTTTCTATTTCCAGGCTGATTAATAGTTTGCACCTTGTGGTGAACCCTTTGTATTTGCTCTAAGGAAATCTCTATATCTTAGCCTTAGATACTGGGACACCTTCTTCCTAGAGAGCGGTCTTCACTTCGGTGGATGTTGTGAAGGGGTTTTTCTTCACCATGGAAAAGAATTTGCAATCATCCAACACTGTTGCCTTCTGTGGACGTCCAGACCTTTTTGAGTTCCCAAGCTCACCAGAACTTGCAGAATGTACCAAACTGTTGATTTGACTGCTCCTAATCTCCTAAACTCCCAATCTGTCATGTCGGACGCTGTTCACACTAGGGCGTCCGACAGACAGCAGTAATTCCACTTACGTCCACTACACGCTCGGTGGAGTCGGCTAGATTTTATCCAGCTTGCTCGGGGTTAATCTAGCTGGTAATCAGGTTGGAGGTTGGGTCACGCCCACGGCCTTTAAATAGTTGTGCTGGACTTTGGGCGTCGCCGATTATAGCTTGTGCTTTATGCCTGGTGATTCCGGTCTGGAGTGGTGGTCTTGTTTTAGGAATATCGTATCTGGTGGTGTATAATCCTTTGTCTTATTCCTCCTTCCTATTTGTATTTGTTTTGCCCTGTGCACATTATAGTGTATTCCTGTGTGTCTGCGGCGTGGTGCGTTTTTCAGTTTTCCCTGTCTGTGCTTTCTGTGGGGATTGGTGTGTGGTCTCTTCACTGGGTGGAGGGTGGTGGTTTCAGCTTAGGGCTGAAAGAGGAGTCAGGGTCAGGCCTGGCGGCCCAGACATGCACACCTTTAGTGTAACTTCTGGGAAAGGGACAGACAGGGTTTCCCTAGCCTGAGGGATATCGCAGGGGCCCGGGTAACCAACCTTAGTCTACCCAGTTCCCCCGTGACATAATCTCTTTGAAGTATTTCTTCTTCTTTTTTTCAGCTTAATGACGGTCTGTTTCTCTTCCATTGAGAGCTCCTATGACCGCATGTTTTGGGTTCATAGCAACAGATTCCAAATTCAAATGCCACCACTGGAATCAGCTCCAGACTTTTACCTGCTTAATTAATGGTGGATTAATGATTGATAATATTGTCCAATTACTTTTGTTCCCTTGAGAAAGAGGCAGCTAAATATTAAAAAGCTGTAATTTCTAAACCCTTTCTTCAATTAGGATGTCAATAAGTTCAAACTAAAGCTGAGAGTTGATACTTTAAAGGGAACCTGTCAGCAGGATTGTGCACAGTAACCTACACACATTGTCAGGTCGGCGCCATTATACTGAATAAATGATGAAATTCGTCTTATGGTTGTTTCTTAATCTTTATGTCTCCTTCCCCATAATCCTGTAGAATGTAAGCCCGCAAGGGAAGGGTCCTCTTCCCTCTGTACCAGTCTGTCATTGTTAGTTTGTTTACTGTAAGTGATATTTGTATTTTGATGTAACCTCTTCTCATGTACCATGGAATTAATGGTGCTATATAAATAAATAATAATAATAATAATTTTCAGTTTGTAGTTAATGATGTGTTCGTGCCCTAAGGCGGGCCTGGAGGGGGGTTCTTTATGTGGTGCTCTGATTAGATATTCATAATGCAGACTGCTGGCAGGTCACTGATCGCAGTAGCAGCTATCGGTGTGTACAGAGATCGGATAACTGCTATTGCGCAGGCACAGGCGCCGGCGCCGCCATCTTGCTGGAGAAGAAAACAAGTCCTCCAAGATGGCGCTGCCCACGCCTGCACAGTAGCAGCTCTCGGAGATCGCCGATAGATGCTATTGCGCAGGCGTGGGTGGCACCATCTTGGAGGAGGAAATCTTTTTTTTTTATTATTATTATTATTATTTATATAGCACCATTGATTTCATGGTGCTGTACATGAGAAGGGGTTACATAAAAATTACAGATATGACTTGCAGTAAGCAAGCTAACAATTACAGACTGATACAGAGGGGCGAGGACCCTGCCCTTGCGGGCTTACATTCTACAGGATGGTGGGGATGGAGACAGTAGGTTGAGGGTTGCAGGAGCTCCTGTGTTAGTGAGGCGGTAGCTCCAGTACTGGTGAGGAGGCAGCGGGGTCAGTGCAGGCTGTAGGCTTTCCTGAAGAGGTGGGTTTTCAGGTTCCGTCTGAAGGATCCGAATCTGGTTGATAGTCGGACGTGTTGGGGCAAAGAATTTCAGAGGATGGGGGATATTCTGGAGAAGTCTTGGAGGCGGTTGGGTGAGGAGCGAAAAAGTGTGGAGGAGAGAAGGAGGTCTTGGGAGGACCAGAGATTGAGTGAGGGAAGATATCGGGAGATTAGTTCAGAGATACATGGAGGAGACAGGTTATGGATGGCTTTGAAGGTCAGTGTTAGTAATTTGAACTGGATACACTGAGGGAATGGGAGCCAGTGAAGAGATTTGCAGAGGGGGGAAGCAGAGGAGTAACTAAGAGAGAGATGAATTAGTCGGACAGCAGAGTTAAGGATGAACTGGAGAGGTGCAAGGGTGTTAGCAGGGAGGCCACAGAAAAGGATGTTGCAGTAGTCAAGGCGGGAGATGATGAGGGCATGCACAAGCATTTTAGTAGATTGATGTTTGAGGAAAGAACGGATTCTGGAGATATTTTTGAGTTGAAGGGGACAGGAGGTGGAAAGAGCTTGGATGTGCGGTTTGAAGGACAGAGTAGAGTCAAGGGTTACTCCGATGCAGCGGAATTTCGGTATGGGGGAGAGCGTGATGTCATTGATTGCGATAGATAGGTCAGGTAAGGAAGATCTATGAGATGGAGGAAAGATGATGAGTTTAGATTTGTCCACATTGAGTTTGAGGAAGCGAGAGGAGAAGAAGGAGGATATGGCTGATAGACACTCTGGGATTCTGGACAGCAGAGAGGTGACCTCTGGGCCAGAGAGGTAGATCTGAGTGTCATCAGCATAAAGGTGATACTGGAATCCATGGGACTTTATGAGTTGTCCCAAGCCAAGTGTATAGATTGAGAAGAGTAATTGTCCTAGAACAGAGCCTTGGGGGTCTCCAACAGAGAGAGGGTGGGATGAGGAGGTAGTGTGGGAGTGGGAGACGCTGAATGTGCGGTTGGAAAGGTACGAGGCGATCCAGCATATGGCGAGGTATTTGATGCCAAAGGAGGAGAGGATCTGTAGTAGGAGGCAGTGGTCAACTGTGTTGAAAGCAGAGGACAGGTTCCCTTTAAGCCCAGATTGATAATGTATCTTGAATATGTTTTGGTAATCGGCAAAAATGCCAAAATTTATGTCACTGTCCAAATATTTCTGGACTGAACTGCACATACGCTAGGCAAAACTCCCCTGGCCATACACCAAATGTATCTATCACTATTTTCTTAATAAAAGCATCTCCAAACCATTTTTTTAGCAAGATTTCTTGTATATTTTTAGTATGTGAGCCTGTGGTTGACATATATCTTTGTATACCTACATAGTGGCATACATCAGAGTCTCCTGTCATATATACATGTACTTGTCTGACAGAAAGTCCAGCAGTGATGAGAACAGATCCTAAGGCTACTTTCTCACGACGAGTATTTGGAGCTTTTTTGGTGTAGTAAATTTTCTACAGCAAGTTTCCTTGCATTTTTAATTGCCTTTTTAGCGCTGTTTTTACATGTGGTTTTATTGCATTTTTTCAGCTGTGTTTTTGCCTCCTTTTGATATGTCATGTTTTAACTATAATTGCTTTGTTTTGGATACTTTCTGTTATTTACCTATGATAAAACTTTATTAATAATTTTGTGTGCTGAAACTTTTTCCATCTCATTCAATTCTATTGGGAAAATCTGCAAATAAAATGCGTATTTACAGCAGACAAGTTGACATGAGGATTTCAGAAACGCACCACAGCTCAGTCTATTCAGCTTAAAAAAAAAAAAGGACAATTGGCGTGAGATTTATATGAATCCCATTTACTTTGCTGGAAAAGTAATATTCTGCTTTTTTTTGCACAACTATGCATCAAAAACTTATGGTGGGAACTTTGTCTAAATGTTTACTTCCATGTTGACGAAATGTAAATTATGCAATAGTCATCCCATCATCATTCTACTTTTAAAGTACTGAAACCCAACCTTTTGGCTACCGACAAGGTTATCAGCCTTTTAAAGACACAGGCATGTAAATTCCCAAGTTTACAGCTCCTTGGCTTTAAGCATAGACGTGTTATGGTATGAAAGAAAACCCGCAGCAGTTAAAGTGTGTTTTTCCTTCCAAGTCACACACAGGAGGGAACCGCTGACACATGGTGTGAAGGTGTGTGGCGGGGAAAGCCCTACAACTGACTCTTCTGAGACGCAGGCTCACACATTGTATTTTATGTGAGTGTTCTAACAGCAGACACAAACTATAGGAACGTCCACAGGACTGAGAACTGCCAGAGTGCTAATGTCACAGGGAAGCTTTAGGTGGAGTGGGTAGGAATGGGTTAATCTAAGGAGCCAGAGAAGACGCACCACCTTTAGCTTTCTGGTATTATACTCACTTTTTTTTTACAAAAAAAAAAGTGTGTTTTTAGAGTAACTTTATTTTGTTTTGTGGCATTTCTTGACATTTTTTTGCACATTTTTCAAAATGGTGCACACAGGTTGGTCGGTCTATTTTGCTCAAAATCAGGTTAAGTTTCCAATAATTAGTTTTTAATGTTGCAAATTCTGTGCCACATTTCTGCATCTTTAAGGTAAATTAAGTTATCTGCTTATTTTTACTTGTTTTTATTGCGTTTTTTGACTATGCAATTTTTGTCCTTTTTCGAGGTTTGCTATGTTTTAGATAAAGCTGCTTTGTTTTTGACACTTACTGGTATTTGTCTTTTACCAAACTTTATTGATACAGTCCTTTCCGGTTCACATGAGTTTTTGTTAATTTCCGTAGTGGAAACGCACTAAAAACACGTGTTTTCTACCTGCAGATTTTGCATGTAATGCAAGTCTATACGTAAAATCCCCACATAGAAATCGTACTCGCAAAAGAAATTGACATGTTGTAGATTTAAAACACACCCCGCAGTTTATGCTTTGTAAATAAAAAAATTCAGTTTTTTTGCAATGTGAAAATGCATAAAAAAAACTCATTGTAAGGGCTGTCCCACACGTCCAGATAATTCCGGTACCGGAATAAATCGGTACCGGAGTTATCCGTGTCCGTGTGCCTGGGAACTCACGGAGGCCATACCTGCGGCACACGTGTGCCGCCCGTATGGCGAGTGGGTACCACACGGAGCGTGTGGTACCCACTCTGCATGGTGCTGAAGCTGCGATTCATATCATCCCTGCAGCAACGTTTGCTGCAGGGAAAATATGAAGAATAGTGTTTAAAATAAAGATCCATGTGTCCGCCGCCCCCCCACCCCCTGTGCGCCCCCCCACCCCCTGTGCGCCCCCCCCGCTGGTCAGAAAATACTTATCCGGGTCCCCCGTCGGCTGTCGCTCCTTCCTGGTCTGGCCGCGCCTCCTACTGTATGCGGTCACGTGGGGCCGCTCATTTACACTCATGAATAGGCGGCTCCGCCCCTATTGGAGGTGGAGCCACATATTCATGAGTGTAATCGGCCGCATACAGTAGAGAAGCCGCGGCCAGACCAGGAAGGAGCGACTGCCGACGGGGGATCCGGGTGAGTATTTGCTGACCAGCGGGGGGGCGCACAGGGGGTGGGAGGGCGGCGGACACATGGATCTTTATTTTAAACACTATCATTCATATTTTCTCTATAGCAAACGCTGCTACAGGGAAGATATGAATCGCGGCTTCAGCACCATGTGGGGGGGACAGCGCTTACTGTAGCGCTGTCTCCGGCACGCCACACGGACCCCAGACGGAGAATGTCCGTGTGAGGTGCGTGTTTTACACGGACCCATTGACTCTATTGGGTCCGTGTAATCCGTGCGCTCCCACGAACACTGACATGTCTCCGTGTTTGGCACACGGAGACACGGTCCGCACACGGTCCGCACAAAATCAATGACATCTGAACAGATGCATTGATTTTTATGGGTCTACGTGTGTCAGTGTCTCCGGTACGGGAGGAAACTGTCACCTCACGTACCGGAGCCACTGACGTGTGAAACCGGCCTAAGAGCTTAACCTAACAGATCCAGCAATGTGGATGGGATCTATAGAAATCTGTCACTGCAGAAACGCACTAAAAACACCAGATGTATCAATAAAACATGACTGTATCAAGAGAAAAATACCAGGAACCAAATTTTTGAAATCTGAAATGTATCACTTTATGTAGTAATAACTCTGGAATGTTTCAACATCTCAGTGATTTTGAGATTTTTTTTGACACATTATACTTTATGATAATGGTAAATTTAGGATGATATGTTTTGTGTTTATTTATAAAAATATCAGAAATTTTGACAAAAATTTCAAAACATTTGCAAATTTCAAACCTTGAATGATTATCCCTTCAATCCAGGTACACCACACAAAAACATTACTAAATAACATTTCCCTCCTGTCGGCTTTACATCAGCACCATTTGTAAAATGTTGTTTTATTTTGTTAACATTTTGGAAGGTTTAAAAATGTAGCAGTAATTTTCTCATTTTTTTCAAGGAAATTTACAAAACTTGTTTTTTTAGGGACCAATTCAGTTTTGAAATGACTTTGGGGGTCCTATATATTGAAAATTCCCAAAAGTGATACCATTTTAAACACAGCGCCCCTCAACGTGTTCAAAATTGCTTTCAGGTAGTTTATTAACCCTACAGGGGCTTTTTAGGAATTAATGCAAAGTGACATAAGAAGAATGAAAAAGTGTATTTTTAACACCTAAATGCTGATAACTTCTGAACAGATCACCAAAGCCGGCAGACTCGGCCGTTATTTGGCCATGAATTGCCATGGCAACCATCAGAACCCCACGATCAAGATATCAGGGTGCTGATGGGGTTAAAGAGGAAGCCCCCCACTCTTGTTAACCATCTAGATGCTGTAGTCACTGTCCTGGCTGATGCAGCAAATTGTTAGCTATAGTGTATAGCCGACAGCTGCTGGATTGTCACCCGTTGGGGGATGCCAGTCTTATATGACAGGTCAGTTTTAAGATGTATTGATGGTCATTAAGGTTTTTTATTTTTTACACCTTTTTAAAAGGTTCACATGATCCTTTCAAAGGTCACACTTTTAGTTTTTAACTGTTCAAAAATAAAATTAGACAGATTATTTACGACACCACAGCAAAAAAATGTGCAAAAGTCACATAAAAGTCATTAATAGCACCATTTTTACTCCAGAAACATAGACGCAAAGACAACGATGAATTGGAGCCTCTTATCTATATAGACAGAACATATAGTTCTAGTCGACCTGATTTTCCAGCTTTTGAATATAATGCAAGAAACTCGGTAATGACTGACTCTAAAACAAGCAAAGCTGTAGATAGGTTTTCTCTTTGGTTGCCCTTCCCTTTCTTACATCCCATACTATTTAATATTCCTGAATGACTCTGCAAAGCTCTAAAAATGTCCTTTTGGCACAGAACAGAAACTTGAGAAACATAAGATGACAACATGTTGCTCCTCGGCATCTGTCAGTCAAAAAAATCGAGGTACGGCCGTATCTATTTCCACAATATCAGGTTTCATATGTCGCTTTTAAAGTCTTCGTAGAATTTTTATAACTCCGATAAAATGCTGCCTGTAAGCACTTTAGCGGAGCGCGGCTCTTGTCTGTAGCTTGGCTCCAGTAAAGGCCGCTCGGCCATCTTGCCATACATCAGGAAATGCTGAATTACATTCCAATGACACTTGGTGAAAATACATTGGGGCAACATGAGCTGCTACAAAATGTTAACCTTTGTTCACACCGTATTTGTAGAAATGTGTGGACTGGAAAGTGGACCCAGCACATCGGAGGTATGTGCTCGGAGGATTGATTTCTTGATGTGAATCACAGATGGATGTCTGCAATGGAAGCCACTGTGTAGCCAATCTTTTGTCACATGATTCCCATAGGCTCCTAGTGTAACATATCACAAAAAGCATTCTAATATGTATTAAATGAAGTTATGAAGTAGACTACAGTGTCTCAAACAGTGAAAAAAGGTTTGTAGACATAGGGCAACCTGATACAGGCCAGGTGGAGAATTCTTTTTGCAGTTATCTGGTGAGTGGCATTGATAATTTGTGTACAGTGGGAGCTTTCCAATGCAGTAACCAAATGGACACCTCAATCCCAGTAACAAAACCTTAAGGGCTCTTTCACACGTCCGTGTCTCCGGTACGTGTGGTGACCGTTTTCACATGTACCGGAGACACTGGTTTATTTTAACCACAAAAAAAAAAACTATGATTTTTCATTCCTTCTCCCCAGCGAACGCTGCTGGAGAGAAGGGATGAATGGCGGCTTCAGCACCACGCTGGGGACAGCGTTTACTGTAGCGCTGTCTCCAGCGCGGTCCGTGTGGTACTCAGTCGGCACACGGGCGGCACACGGCTGCCGCACGTGTGCCACACTGATGTGCCACGTGAGCTCACGGACACGGATAACTCCGGTACCGATTTTTCCGGTACCGGAATTATCTGGACGTGTGGGACAGGCCTGAATCTGTCCCGTAGCCTGCGCTGTTATGTTATCCCTTGGGCATGTGCAGTGAGCGCTGCCCATCTTCTGACATCATTTGATGTCAGGCTTACTGTGCCTGTGCGGTCGCGCTGCCCGAGATCCCGCCCCACAGTGTCTTCTGATTTATTCACACTGCGGGGCTGGGATTCATGGGCATGCGCAGTGCATATCTTCGCCTCTCACTCATCTCCTTCCGGCTTCTTCAGACTGTGCGGCGTCAGCTGATCCCTAATCGCTGTGGCATGCTGCGGAATAGAAACACACACCGCAGTGTTTACGCCGTTTATGCTGCAGAAATATAGTCCAGTGGGCGTAAGATTTCTATAAATCCCATCCACTTTACTAAAACTGCAAGATCCTGCGTCTTTGATCTAGCAAAGATGCACACTGTCAAACACGCACCAAAAGCTCATCGTGGGAACGTAGCCTTACGCAGGGAAATTGCCTTTAACCTAGGAGGTAACTGTTTTAACAGCATTGCAAAAACAGGTAGATAATAGATAGATTAGAGATACTGTAGATAGTAGATAGATAATAGATAAATAATAGATAGATAATAGATAGCTTAGCAATAGATAAGAGATAAATAGATTGATAATAGATTGATAATAGATTAGAGATACATAAGAGATAGATAATAGATATATAGATAGATTAGAAATAGATAATAGATAAAAGATAGATAGAAAAATAAGATAGATAGATAATAGATATTAGATAGATAGATAATAGATAGTTAATAGATGATAGATAGATAATAGATAGTTAATAGATAGATGATTGATAGATAATAGATAGTTAATAGATAGATAATAGATAGTTAATAGATAGATGATAGATAGATAATAGATAGTTAATAGATAGATAGATAATAGATAGTTAATAGATAGATGATTGATAGATAATAGACAATCAATGCAAATATCAATGATTTTTTGAAAAGCAATTAACCACAGGGACATGTAACCTAAACCACAGATGTAGACGTTTTAATATAGTAGAAGGGAAATTTTGTCTCCGGTTTGTCGCTCTATATATAGAGACTGAAGGGCTGAGGTCATTCTGAGCATCTTATCAACTGACTGCCAAATGCTTCAGTGTACAGCCTGTGAGCAGAGCAGCATGAAATCAAATGGCACAGACAGGGCATGCTGTCTCTATGGCTGAAAGGTCTGATGGCGCAAACGAGACCGTGGATTCCCAGTCATCAACAAGCTATGACCTTTTCGATCACACCCAACGCCAAGGTGCTGCTGGGTGTAGGAATCAGTCTTATAAATAGCTCAAGATAGCAGAATGTTCAGCCGTCGTCCCCATCACTTTCTTCCCACTTCATACTGGAAGCTAGATGACACCCACGTGATTATTATCATCACTACTTAGGCTACTTTCACACTAGCGTCGGTACCGGGCCGTCGCGCTGCGTCGGCCCGACGTACCGACGCATACTGTGGAAGCGCCACACAACGGGGGCAGCGGATGCAGTTTTTCCACGCATCCGCTGCCCCATTGTGAACTCCGGGGAGGAGGGGGCGGAGTTCCGGCCGCGCATGCGCGGTCGGAAAAGACGCTTACGACGCACAAAAAAAGTTACATGTAACTTTTTTTGTGCCGACGGTCCGACGCAACACGACGCAACCGTCGCACGACGGTTGCGACGTGTGGCAATGCGTCGCTAATTCAAGTCTATGGTGAAAAAACGCATCCTGCAAGCAATTTTGCAGGATGCGTTTTTTCAACAGAACGACGCATAGCGACGTGCAGTGCACGACGCTAGTGTGAAAGAGGCCTTAATTCCAAGTTGCTGTTCATGTTAACATCGTTTACATAGAAAATACATAAATAAAATACAATGAACAATCTCAGACTGGCACAGAGGGGGAGAGGACCCGGCCATCATGGGCGTACAAACTGCAGGACATCCACATTGCTCTCAAGGTTTTTGTAAGATGAAGCATAGGTAACAATAATCACACTCTGCCACTGCGGGGCTGCTTATTCATTTAAATATAAGTTAATTAATGTGTAGTTCTGCAGCTCTGATTCATGCCGCCACAGTAGTGCAAAAAATAATAGCATAATAATCACAGCCCTGTACACTGATGTATTTATGATTAAAGGGGCACATTTTTTTCCTGAAATGCATGTATTTGGGGGTGGATATATTTTTTGCAAATGGATTTTATTAAAATGTTGCAAGTTTTATTGTAAGGCCACATTCACACGCTGAGTATTTGGTGAGGGGTTTTTTTTACATCCGTATTTGTAAGCCAAAATCAAGAGTGGAACAGTCAGAGGAAAAGTATAATAGAAACATGTCACCGCTTCTATATTTCTCACCCACTCCTGGTTTTGGCTACAAATACTGATGTAAAAAACTCACCAAATACATGTGCATGTGGCCTTACAGTAAAACATTGCAACATTTTAATAATATCCATTTGAAAAAAATATATCTTTACAGTCTTTTTGTTTCCCAGCACATTCTTCTTTCATGTGGTGTGTGGTCATGAATCAGCCGAGATGTTAGAAAAACAGATAAAAACATTACAAGCT
Organism: Ranitomeya variabilis; assembly: GCF_051348905.1. Classification (NCBI taxonomy): domain Eukaryota; kingdom Metazoa; phylum Chordata; class Amphibia; order Anura; family Dendrobatidae; genus Ranitomeya; species Ranitomeya variabilis. The sequence continues at coordinate 16,606,402 of NC_135235.1, forward strand.
TTAGGCTATGTGCACACGTTGCGTATTTGCTTGCAGAAATTTCTGCAAGGTTTCTGCATCTCTTGGCAGAAAAACACAGCTGAAAATACACGCTTTTTTATGCGTTTTTTTCAGGCGTTTTTGTAAATCCACAGAGTTAAATAAAGACATATTATTAAAAAAAAAGAATTGTGATGTAATTTCCTTGTTCAACCTCTTCAGCCAGATACCCTCATTTATATTAAATAAAGACACACACCAGCCTATGTAGGAGCATTAATATAATTAACCTACATATGCTGTAACAAAAAAAGCAACTGTCAGAAATCTGCGTGAAATGCAATCTGTTTATTTTTCAAAAATTTTTTTTTAAAAATTGTGTGGGCTCCTGCATAATTTTAATAACCATCAGAGGGAAAGCTGAGGGCTCATGTTAATATTCTGGGAAGTAGAAAATTGCCAAAAGTTCCCAGGCTATTAATATAATCAGCTCACCGCTGTTTGCTTAGCCTTTACTGGCTAGTTTACAGGGGAACCACAGAAAATAATTGACACGGGGTCCTCCTATAAAATCGAACCAGCAAAAGCTAGGCAGTCAGCTGTGGGCTTATAATAATAGCCTGGGAAGGGGCCATGGATATTGGCATCCCACAGGCTAAAAACTTCAGCTCTCAGCCACCCCAGAAATGGCGCATCTTATAGATGCACCAATTCTGGCACTTAGTCTCGTTCTTCCCACTTGCCCTGTAGCTGTGGCAAGTGGGGTTCATATTTGTGGGGTTGATGTCACTTTTGTATTGTCAGGTGATATCTAGCCCACAGGTTAGTAAGGTTAGTAACACGTCACATGGGTAGACATAGACAGACACACGCACATATTCTCCACACAGACACACAAATATTCTCCACCCACACACAGACACACACACATATTCTCCACACACAGACACACACATATTCTCCACCCACACACAGACACACACACACACACATATTCTTCACACAGACACACACAAATATTCTCCACCCACACACAGACACACGCACATATTCCCCACACAGACACATGCACATATTCTCCACACACAGACACACACACATATTCTCCACCCACACAGACACACACACATATTCTCCACACACAGACACACACACATATTCTCCACACACACACACACGCACATATTATCCACCCACACACAGACACACGCACATATTCTCCACACAGACACATGCACATATTCTCCACACACAGACACACACACATATTCTCCACCCACACAGACACACACACATATTCTCCACACACAGACACACACACATTCTCCACACACACACAGACACATGCATATATTCTCCACACAGACACATGCACATATTCTCCACACACAGACACACATACATATTCTCCACACACAGACACACATACATATTCTCCACACACAGACACACACACATATTCTCCACCCACACAGACACACACATATTCTCCACCCACACAGACACATGCACATATTCTCCACACAGACACACACACATATTCTCCACCCACACACACACACACATATTCTCCACACACAGACACACACACATATTCTCCACCCACACACACACACATATTCTCCACACACAGACACACACACATATTCTCCACCCACACAGACACACACATATTCTCCACCCACACACAGACACACGCACATATTCTCCACACACAGACACACACACATATTCTCCACACACAGACACACACATATTCTCCACACACACACAGACACACGCACATATTATCCACCCACACACAGACACACGCACATATTCTCCACACAGACACATGCACATATTCTCCACACACAGACACATATACATATTCTCCACACACAGACACACATACATATTCTCCACACACAGACACACACACATATTCTCCACCCACACAGACACACACACATATTCTCCACCCACACACAGACACATGCACATATTCTCCACCCACACACTCTTCCTCCTTCTGACATCATTTCCCTTTGACAAATCGCATAGTTTTTGGCAGCAAATACGCAAACCTTTTTACACCTGCATTTTTGCTGCAGATTTGACTGACTCAATTGAAGTCAATGAGTCAAAAATGCATATATTCTCCACACAGACACATGCACATATTCTCCACACACAGACACACATACATATTCTCCACACACAGACACACATACATATTCTCCACACACAGACACACACACATATTCTCCACCCACACAGACACACACATATTCTCCACCCACACAGACACATGCACATATTCTCCACACAGACACACACACATATTCTCCACCCACACACACATATTCTCCACACACAGACACACACACATATTCTCCACCCACACACACACACATATTCTCCACACACAGACACACACACATATTCTCCACCCACACAGACACACACATATTCTCCACCCACACACAGACACACGCACATATTCTCCACACACAGACACACACACACACATATTCTCCACACACAGACACACACATATTCTCCACACACACACAGACACACGCACATATTATCCACCCACACACAGACACACGCACATATTCTCCACACAGACACATGCACATATTCTCCACACACAGACACATATACATATTCTCCACACACAGACACACACACATATTCTCCACCCACACAGACACACACACATATTCTCCACCCACACACAGACACATGCACATATTCTCCACCCACACACTCTTCCTCCTTCTGACATCATTTCCCTTTGACAAATCGCATAGTTTTTGGCAGCAAATACGCAAACCTTTTTACACCTGCATTTTTGCTGCAGATTTGACTGACTCAATTGAAGTCAATGAGTCAAAAATGCTGCAAAAACGCAAAAAGAATTGACATGCTGCAGAAAATAAAACGCTGCAAATACGGACGAAAGTTTACTGATCATGTGCACAACATTTCAGGATTGTCATTGAAATACCTTGCTTTAGTTTTCCATTGCGCTTTTGGAGCATTTACGTGTGTAAAAAAACTCAGCGAAAACGCATCAAAAACGCATCGTGTGCACATAGCCTAAAACTAAAACCATCAGAAAAAGCTCACTTATGGATTCCCAATTAACTCAGTTGCAGCCAGTGAGGGTATGTGCACACACTGCGGATTTTGCTGCTTGGCTACGGATTTGCAGCAGTTTTCCATGCATTTACAGCACCATGTAAACCTATGGAAAACAAAATCCGCAGTGCACATGCTGCGGAAAAAACCGTAGCATTGTTTATTCCGCAGCATGTCAATTCTCTGTGTGGATTCCGCAGCGGTTTATACCTGCTCCATAATAGGAATCCGCAGGTGTTACACCATAAAATCAGCGGTAAATCCGCAGTAAATCCGCAGGTAAAACGCAGTGCTTTTTACCTATGGATTTCTCAAAACCAGTTCAGAAAAATCAGAGGTTTCAACTACGTGTGCACATACCCTAATAGTGCAGCACAAACGCTTCAGAAGGAAAACGGTGCAAACATTTTAACAAAAACGAATTGTAAGGCTAAGTTCCCACAATGAGCTTTTGATTTTGCAGATTTTCTTCACTCATTTCTGTACTTATTATTTAAATTAGCTTACTTTCATTTTTTATTGTTTTTTTGTGTACGTTTTTATCATGTTTTTGACACTCTGATTTTTGTCTCTTGTTGGTGTGTCATACTTTAAATCAAGCTGCTTTATTTTTGATACCCATTAAGTAAAATAGGTTACTTGCATTTTTTTTATGTTAAGCTCCAAATACATGCAGTTAACTAAAATAAAAAATGATACAAAGAGGTGGTGAACCCTTTTAATTGGTACAAACTTGCCAATGGCAAAAATACTTCCATCTCTACCACATAAAACTGTTTAGAACTAGTGATGAGCGAGTGTACTCGTTGCTCGGGTGGTCTCCAAGTATTTGGAACTGCTCAGAAACTTAGTTTTTGTTGACGCAGCTGCATGATTTACATCTCCTAACCAGCCTGAGTACGTGTGGGGGTTGCCTGGTTGCTAGGGAATCCCCACATGTATTCAAGCTGTCTATCAGCCGTAAATCATTCAGCTGAGGCAACGAAAACTAAATCTCCGAGCAATTACAAATACTCGCTCGTCATCACTATTTAGAACTTTTACAACTTCACTTTTAATACTTTTTTTTTAGTCTTCTAATTGATCTAGGTTTACCTATTATAGTTTATGGTACAGTACACGTGTTTGTGTTTTTATGTGGATTAGGTCTGAAAAAAAATAAACAAACAAAACTGCAACGTGTCTATTTTTAATTCGTTATTACAAATCAAAGTCACTTATTTAAATTATTATCCTGAAAAAAAAATAGACAGCACACAGATGCCATTTATGCATCTTCCTGGTCCTTTTTTGTTTTTTATATGTTTTTTACTGTTTAATTTGTAAGTGAAATGATGAATTTTGTTTCTCATTCAAGAACAACTGATGAAACGCTGTAAATGCTGACACATGGAGCAAAGACTGCTGAAAATCTGATCCAAAACACTGATGAAAGATGCTCTAAAGAGGATCTACTTTTTTGACATATGGTACACAAGAAAAAAAAATCTATGTCTGAAAAGTGATTACCTGTCATGAGATGAAAAGTGGCAGTGGTATATGTTATTCTTGCTGCTTCCCTGAGTATTTTGTTTTCTAATCCACCATATGGTTGCAGAGATAAGGGCCTATTTGTTTACAAGGAGGCAGTACTCACAGGGTAATTATGCTGAGTAGACCATAGATCCACCCCCTGAGAGATCGGTGAGCTACGCCCCTTTGGTAAAAATTAGCACTAAATACAAATTCCTGTATCTCTGTAACTATATGGAATATAAAAAAGCTTTGGAGCAGTAGAAATAAAATAAGAGCAAAAACTGACCACTTTTGACCTGTTGACAGGTCCTCTTCAATATGTGATTCTCTGAACTTAAAGGCTTATTCCCATTATTAAATGTTAATGATGACTGATGATTAGTTCATGACTTGCAGAATTGCTGGGGGTCCGACCTTTAGGAGGCCCACAGATTGAGGGAGTGTGGCTCTGAAATGCCTTGCCAGAGTATCTGAGCAGGGAATACTATATGTCAAAAGTATCCTGAGGGTATAGGATCAAGGATGGATCATTGGTGCAACCTGTGCAGCTGCACACGGGCCCTAGAGGTAAAGGGGCCCATTTCTACCTCCAAAGCAGGTACAATTGTGCATTTTTAAGAGCTCTTGGGCTGAAAAGGGTCCATATATTGTTCTTGCACAGGGGCCTTTTTCTGTTTGTGACTGCCAGTGTATAAGATGCTATTCTAGTAGACATCGGCATACAAGTTTTGTAACTATATAGAAAAGTGAGTCCCTTACTCTTAATACAAAGGAGTTACACACAAAATAAATGCTGGTCATCACATGTCCTTATGTACCGTATGAGCCCGTGGGGCACAGCGCATATGCTGGGGCTTTACATGTGGTGCAGGCATCGCAAGATTTTCACTGCATACAAGCCAAACATCTGGTACAATTGCATTTATAACAGTAATGATTTATGCTCCATAGGGCAAGTGGGGACAGGGTGTTTTTATATTACATTTTCAGTAAAATTATTTTTTATTTAAAGTGTAATGGCTCAGTCTTTATATATTTACTACATAACTGCAGTAATACATACATATATAATGAGATTCATGTGCTGCCGTCTTTCCAACACCTAACTCAATCCCATTTCTGAGGGAGAAAAATAAAGCAATGCATTTATAAATCAGGCAGCATAGTTTTTCATGCCAGTAATATACAGAGATAATTTTTTTTGGGATGTGCACATTCTGCTGAGACATGTGCGGAATATAACCACCATGTCTGACGACGCTGCTCTTATTGCATCATGCCCCTTCTCTCATACCGATAATACATAAGTTACACCGGCTCTATGGTTTACTAGATAGCTGCTAGCTTAGGTGCAAAATTCCAAATATCCTATAGAGGGCGCACTTCTTGTGGTTTATTCCATCCTTGATCGCAGCAGAGCGCCAGCCTGCAGACACAGCACTTTCACATCTGTCGTTAGGACCAAGCTGTGACTGTCAATCTTTCACCCTTCTTAGGATCCCTAGAGTGTTAGCAGCCCGCATAATGTACAGAGTATGCACACGCCACCCGGCTATAAACTACACATTTATTGGGGTATATTTAAAGATCTCTGTACTGGCCATAATAATGACAAGCAGCTGCAAAATGGGGCCCACAGTAACGTGCAGCAGAGAATTCATTGTGCATCCGGCAGTTGTCCTGAATTCAGTTTAGTTTCTTATGTAACACATTTCAGCCGGCCGTCCTCTAACCCGATGTGCCCTCTGCCTTCATTACTAGCCACCATTGTGAACATATTAATAATAGGAATGAAAACATTCATTGATTGAAACTTTGGATCTGTTCCATCAGAATCTACTTTGCAACTTTCCATCCATTGATCAATCAAAACAGCTTGCGGTATTATTTGTTTTGGATATAAAAAAAAAGAGTACCTCCCCAACCCTTCTCTTTTCCTGTAATCTGATTTTATTATTTAAAAAAATAAAGATTATTAATTGCTAATTGTATGATCTGCAAAGTTATAATTTACTTTATGCTTCAATTCCTCACAATATCAATAAACTCTGCTGTCTGCGGAAACATTCTTCCCAAAACCTGCAGAGATCTCCCACTTCTCACCTTGTCACATTTCAGGGTTTCATACATTTCTGCACTGTCACAATGTAGCAAGCTATGAGGACCGGGGAGAGATTTGTAATACTCGGTTATACTATTTTCAGCCTCTGTATTTGAACAGGAGGAATATTTACTTTAACCTCTTTGAGGGCTGTCCCACACGTCCAGATAATTCCGGTACCGGAATAAATCGGTACCGGAGTTATCCGTGTCCGTGTGCCTGGGAACTCACGGAGGCCATACCTGCGGCACACGTGTGCCGCCCGTATGGCGAGTGGGTACCACACGGAGCGTGTGGTACCCACTCTGCATGGTGCTGAAGCTGCGATTCATATCCTCTCTGCAGTAGCGTTTGCTGCAGAGAAAATATGAAGAATAGTGTTAAAAATAAAGATTTAGGTGTCCGCCGCCCCCCCACCCCCTGTGCGCCCCCCCGCTGGTCAGAAAATACTTACCCGGGTCCCCCGTCGGCTGTCGCTCCTTCTTGGTCTTGCCGCGGCTTCTCCTGCATGCGGTCACGTGGGCCCGATCATTTACAGTCATGAATATGTGGCTCCACCTCCCATAGGGGCGGAGCCGACTATTCATGATTGTAATTGATCGGCCCCACGTGACCGCATACAGTAGGAGGCGCGGCCAGACCAGGAAGGAGCGACAGCCGACGGGGGACCCGGATAAGTATTTTCTGACCAGCGGGGGGGCGCACAGGGGGTGGGAGGGCGGCGGACACCTAAATCTTTATTTTTAACACTATTCTTCATATTTTCTCTATAGCAAACGCTGCTACAGGGAAGATATGAATACCGGCTTCAGCACCATGTGGGGGGGACAGCGCTTACTGTAGCGCTGTCTCCTGCACGCACACGGACCCCAGACGGAGAATGTCCGTGTGAGGTCCGTGTTTTACGCGGACCCATTGACTCTATTGGGTCCGTGTAAAACGTGCGCTCCCACGAACACTGACATGTCTCCGTGTTTGGCACACGGAGACACGGTCCGCAAAAAATCAATGACATCTGCACAGATGCATTGATTTTTATGGGTCTACGTGTGTCAGTGTCTCCGGTACGTGAGGAAACTGTCACCTCACGTACCGGAGCCACTGACGTGTGAAACCGGCCTGAGATGAAGCCTGTTTTCACCTTAATGACCAGGCCATTTTTTACAATTCTGACCACTGTCACTTTATGAGGTTAAAACTCTGGAACGCTTCAATGGATCTCGGTGATTCTGAGATTTTCTCGTGACATATTGTACTTTGATAGCGGTAAAATTTATTCGATATGACTTGCGTTTATTTGTGGAAAAAAAACGGAAATTTGGCAAAAATTTTGAAAATTTCACAATTTTCAAAATTTAAGTTTTTATGCCCTTAAAGCAGAGAGTCATATCACACAAAATAGTTAATAAATAACATTTCCCACATGTCTACTTTACATCAGCACAATTTTGGAACCAAAATTTATTTTTGTTAGGAAGTTATAAGGGTTAAAAGTTGACCAGTGATTTTTCAATTTTTGGAATGTGGAAGGAAAAAATAAACATTTACTTTTCTTTCACAAAAATTTTCCTTTAGACCTAATTTTATTTACTTTCATAAGGTGACAGGAGAAAGTGGACCTTACATTTTGTTGTGCAATTTCTCCTGAGCATGCCAATACCCCCATATGTGGGGGAAATCTACTGTTTGGGCACACGGCAGGGCTCAGAAGGGAAGGAACGCCATTTGACTTTTTGAATGTAAAATATGCTGGAATAATTAACTGTTGCCATGTCGCGTTTGGAGAGCCCCTGATGTGCCTAAACAGTGGAAACTTCCCAACAAGTGTCACCATTTTGGAAACTAGATCCCTTATGGAACTTATCCAGATGTGTATTGAGCACCTTGAACCCACAGGTGCTTCACAGAAGTTTATAGAGTAGAGCCGTGGAAAAAAAAAATCACATTTTTCCCAAATCTTTTTTAGCTCCATATCTTGCATTTTCATAAGGGTAACAGGAGAAATTGCTCCATACAATTTGTTGTGCAATTTCTACTGAGTATGCCAATACCCCATAGGTGGGGGAATACTACTGTTTGGGCACACGGCAGGGCTTGGCAGGGAAGGAGCGCCATTTGACTTTTGGAATGCAAAAGTTGATGGAATAATTAGCGGCTAATTAAGTGATGAAGAGCCCCTGATGAGCCTAAACAGTGGAAACCCCCCACAAGTGACACCATTTTGGAAACTAGACCCCTTTGGGACCTTAACTAGATGTGTATTGAGCACCTTGAACCCCAAGGTGCTTCACAGAAGTTTATAACATTAAGCCATGAAAATTAAAAAAAAAATCACATTTTTCCCACAAAAATCTTTTTTTAGCTACAAATTTTGTATTTTCATAAATGCAAAAGGAGAAAATTGCCCCCAAAGTTTGTTGTGCAATTTCTCCTGAGTTCACCGGTACCCCATATGTGGTCGAAAACTAATTTGAGGTACACTGCAAAGTTCAGAAGGGAAGTAGCGCCATATTACAGTGCCGATTTTGCTGCACTTGTTTGAGGGTGCCATGTTACACTGACAGAGCCCCTGAGGTTCCAGAGCAGCAGAACACCCCCATAAGTGACCCTATTTTGGAAATTATAAACCTTTGGGAATTTTTCTACAGATGTAGTGACGATTTTGACTCCATGGGTGTCTTCCAGAAACAGGCAGCAGTGGATGTTGCTGAGTGAAAATTGCAAACTGAAGTAGCAGTCACCAGTACATTATGCCCAGCTCATGCTTCTGGAGACACGCACCTGTAAATTAGGTGGGCTCTCATCACTAGAGATGAGTGAATTTGTTGGGGTCCCTCTTATTTGGCAAGCTATAGCGCTTGCTGAATAAGCTGCAGAGGGAACTCGGCTTCCTGGTTCGCGCCTGTTTGTTGGGCTCTCCATGCATGTGTCATGACTATCACACAGCCGCGACACATGCAGCTGTGGCGCCAATAAGCTGATCGGCCGGCGCGATCCAGGAAGTCGGGTTTCCTCTGCAGCTTATTCGGTAAGCGCTATAGCTTGCCAAATAAAAGGGAACCCGAGCAAATTCGCTCATCTCTACTCATCACTACAGAAATGCCAAACCTGTGGGCGCTATATGTGGTTTAGGCACACTGGGGCTCAGAAGGGAGAGGGGCATTTGGATTTGGGAGCGGAGAATTTGCTGAATTTCTTTTGGCGGGCGAGGAGCCATTTTGCTTTTCCAGAGCGTTTGTGCTACCAGTAACATGGAAGCCCCCCTATATTTCCATGAATAGATGACAGATCAGAGTGGGGTCTTGCTGTTTTTTTTGGATTGGGAACATTTTACATAACGTTTGGGATCACATTTATCCAGCAATCTACGCTGACCACTTACTTTGGGGTTTCTATCTAAATCTCTAATTATGAAAATTGTCTCTTCAGAGAGGAAGAGAGCTAGAACTCTAGTATCTAAATCTCTGAGTGACGAGATTCAGATGAAACCGCCGATAGATCCATTCACTATAGTGAGGCAGCAGAGTTACTCTGGACTCTGTCTGTCCTCTGTTGTGTGGTGTCCTTCTTTTCAGAAGTGCACAAAAATGTGGCCGACGGCACTTTTATGCAATCCTAAAATGACGGACACCGCCGGATCACAGGTCAGATGCCGTCCACAGTGCCTCCATCTGCCTCATAGGGAATCTTCAGCCAGAGGTTCTTCCTGAATCACTTATTTCAGAAATTTACACGGACACCCTGATGTAAGCGCTCAGCGCAGAGCTCAGGATAAATGTGCGCCGAGCCTTACTGCGGTCTTTGGGAGGCAGAATGAAAAAATCAACAGCATGTGAAGAATTGGTTTTATTTATTTTTTATGCCGTTCCTCATGCGGTATAAGTGATTAGGCGACTTTATTCTTTGGGTCGGTGCAATAACAGCGATACCAGATTTATATCGGGTTTTTATGTTTTGCTGCTGTCACACACTAAAAGACGATTTTCATTGCGAAAACTAGTTTTTGCGTCACCATATTTTGAGAGCTATAATTTTTTATATTTCAGCCAACAGAGTCATGTGAGGGATTGTTTTTTACTGGACGAGCTGACGTTTCTATTGGTACCATTTTCGGGCACATGACATTTTTTGATTGCTTTCTATTCCGATTTTTGGGAGACAGAATGAACAAAAACCAGCATTTCAAGAATTGGGTTTTTTTTAATCCGTTCTGCGTGTGGTAAAGTTGGTAAGGCAGCTTTATTCTTAAGGAAAGTACGATTACAGCGATAACTTATTTATATCTTTTTTTTATGTTTTGGCGCTTTTACACAATAAAAACTATTTTATAGAAAAAATTATTATTTTTGCATCGCTTTATTCTGAGAGCTATACCTTTTTTATTTTTCTGCTGATGGAGCTGTATGAGAGCTTGTTTTTTGCAGGACAAGATTACGTTTTCAGCGGTACAATTTATATTTAGATCCATCTTTTTTATCGCATTTTATTGCACTTTTTGTTTGGCGGTATGATGATAAAACATTGTTTTTTGCCTCGTTTTTGATTTTGATTTTTTATGGTTATTTTTATTTTTTTACGGTGTTCACTGAAGGGGTTAACTAGTGGGAAACGGCGACACCAAATATGTATACTTTTATTGTTTTTTTTTATTTATATTATCTTACATAGTGTACAGCTTGTTTCCATGAAGTTCAACTATTCTAGCCTGGTCCAATGAGCACAGTAGTTACATTACAGGAAAAGAGTTAACTCCTAATATCCCAGTCCGCTTTTTCCAGCACATTGATTGGTATACAGTTAACTGCTTACCTCCATCTTCCACTCAACTCCTAACAAGCTTCTATTATAAATCTTGCAAAATCACAAGCCCCCACCATCGGCAGCTTGCAAAGTAGGTCCCCTAATCATGGCTCTCACTTTCCTCAGCAGTGTGCCCAGTGATAGCAGTGCGGACTCCGAACAAACCACTGATAGCTGAATGTGTTACAGAACTTGTGCTGGGCTTTATAGTTCTACTAATACTACACTTCTCCTACTCACAAGAACTGTCACTCATGGAGATCAATCCGCCCCACCAGAGAATGCAGAGAATACAATACTAAGAGATATGGGCTAATTTGTTTCATTTCTGCCTTTGTGTGCACCAGAAAAATTAATATATCCCAGGTTTGGGCAGACTCAGCATTCTGCAAAATATTAAGCCAATTTCTGGCATAATCTTAGTAAAATTGCCAGGCCACAGGAGGCCACACCCCTCCCCACTAAGATACACCCACTTGCCAGTAAAGTGGATGCTGCTGTGGAAAAGTTGTTAGCGTTGACTTAAAATAAATGTGCAGCAAAATTTGTGACTTTTAACAACAGGATTACTGTAAAGTCTATGATAAATTCCTTCTGTTAGAAAATTGTTGGTGTGAAAACCTGCCCAAACAGACATATAGCGACCTTTCGGCCTATGAAATATCTAGTGTATATAGCCATATACAGTTAGGTCCATATATATTTGGACAGAGACAACATTTTTCTAATTTTGGTTATAGACATTACCACGATGAATTTTAAACAAAACAATTCAGATGCAGTTGAAGTTCAGACTTTCAGCTTTCATTTGAGGGAATCCACATTAAAATTGGATGAAGGGTTTAGGAGTTTCAGCTACTTAACATGTGCCACCCTGTTTTTAAAGGGACCAAAAGTAATTGGACAGATTCAATAATTTTAAATATAATGTTCATTTTCAGTACTTGGTTGAAAACCCTTTGTTGGCAATGACTGCCTGAAGTCTTGAACTCATGGACATCACCAGACGCTGTGTTTCCTCCTTTTTGATGCTCTCCAGGCCTTCACTGCGGTGGTTTTCAGTTGCTGTTTGTTTGTGGGCCTTTCTGTCTGAAGTTTAGACTTTAACAAGTGAAATGCTGCTCAGTTGGGTTGAGATCAGGTGACTGACTTAGCCATTCGAGAATATTCCACTTCATTGCTTTAATAAACTCCTGGGTTGCTTTGGCTTTATGTTTTGGGTCATTGTCCATCTGTAGTATGAAACGACGACCAATCAGTTTGGCTGCATTTGGCTGGCTCTGAGCACACAGTATGGCGGCTCTGAAGACCTCAGAATTAATTTGGCTGCTTCTGTCCTGTGTCACATCATCAATAAACACTAGTGACCCAGTGCCACTGGCAGCCATGCATGCCCAAGCCATCACACTGCCTCCGCCGTGTTTTACAGATGATGTGGTATGCTTTGGATTATGAGCTGGACCACGCCTTCACCATACTTTTCTCTTTCCATCATTCTGGTAGAGGTTGATCTTGGTTTCATCTGTCCAAAGAATGTTCTTCCAGAACTGTGCTGGCTTTTTTAGATGTTTTTTAGCACAGTCCAGTCTAGCCTTTTTCTTCTTGATGCTTATGAGTGGCTGCACCGTGCAGTGAACCCTCTGTAGTTACTTTCATGCAGTCTTCTCTTTATGGTAGATTTGGATATTGATACGCCGACCTCCGGGAGAGTGTTGGTTACTTGGTTGGCTGTTGTGAAGGGGTTTCTCTTCACCATGGAGATTATTCTGCGATCATCCACCGCTGTTGTCTTCCGTGGGCGCCCAGGTCTTTTTGCACTGATGAGATCACCAGTGCTTTCTTTCTTTCTCAGGATGTACCAAACTGTACATTTTGCCACTCCTAATATTGTAGCAATTTCTCGGATGTTTTTTTTCTGTTTTCGCAGCTTAAGGATGGCTTGTTTCACCTGCATGGAGAGCTCCTTTGACCGCATGTTTACTTCACAGCAAAATCTTCCAAATGCAAGCACCACACCTCAAATCAGCTCCAGGCCTTTTATCTGCTTAATTGAGAATGACATAACAAAGGGATTGCCCACACCTGTCCATGAAAGAGCCTTGGAGTCAATTGTCCAATTACTTTTGGTCCCTTTAAAAACAGGGTGGCACATGTTAAGGAGCTGAAACTCCTAAACCCTTCATCCAATTTTAATGTGGATACCCTCAAATGAATGCTGAAAGTCTGAACTTCAACTGCATCTGAATTGTTTTGTTCAAAATTCATTGTGGTAATGTCTATAACCAAAATAAGAAAAATGTTGTCTCTGTCCAAATATATATGGACCTAACTGTAACAACCTTTCTGCCTGTGAAATATCTAGTGTATATAGCCATATATCGACCTTTCTGCCTGTGAAATATCTAGTGTATATAGCCATATATCGACCTTTCTGCCTGTGAAATATCTAGTGTATATAGCCATATATCGACCTTTCTGCCCATGAAATATCTAGTATACAGTATATAGCCATATATCGACCTTTCTGCCTGTGAAATATCTAGTGTATATAGCCATATATCGACCTGCCTGTGAAATATCTAATATACAGTATATAGCCATATATCGACCTTTCTGCCTGTGAAATATCTAGTATACAGTATATAGCCATATATCGACCTTTCTGCCTGTGAAATATCTAGTATACAGTATATAGCCATATATCGACCTTTCTGCCTGTGAAATATCTAGTGTATATAGCCATATATCGACCTTTCTGCCTGTGAAATATCTAGTGTATATAGCCATATATCGACCTTTCTGCCTGTGAAATATCTAGTATACAGAGTATATAGCCATATATCGACCTTTCTGCCTATGAAATATCTAGTGTATATAGCCATATATCGACCTTTCTGCCTATGAAATATCTAGTGTATATAGCCATATATCGACCTTTCTGCCTATGAAATATCTAGTATACAGTATATAGCCATATATCGACCTTTCTGCCCATGAAATATCTAGTGTATATAGCCATATATCGACCTGTCTGCCTATGAAATATCTAGTATACAGTATATAGCCATATATATCAACCTTTCTGCCTATGAAATATCTAGTATACAGTATATAGCCATATATCGACCTTTCTGCCTGTGAAATATCTAGTGTATATAGCCATATATCGACCTTTCTGCCTGTGAAATATCTAGTGTATATAGCCATATATCGACCTTTCTGCCTGTGAAATATCTAGTATACAGAGTATATAGCCATATATCGACCTTTCTGCCTATGAAATATCTAGTGTATATAGCCATATATCGACCTTTCTGCCTATGAAATATCTAGTGTATATAGCCATATATCGACCTTTCTGCCTATGAAATATCTAGTATACAGTATATAGCCATATATCGACCTTTCTGCCCATGAAATATCTAGTGTATATAGCCATATATCGACCTGTCTGCCTATGAAATATCTAGTATACAGTATATAGCCATATATATCGACCTTTCTGCCTATGAAATATCTAGTATACAGTATATAGCCATATATCGACCTTTCTGCCTGTGAAATATCTAGTATACAGTATATAGCCATATATCGACCTTTCTGCCCATGAAATATCTAGTGTATATAGCCATATATCGACCTTTCTGCCTGTGAAATATCTAGTGTATATAGTGATATATCGACCTTTCTGCCTATGAAATATCTAGTATACAGTATATAGCCATATATCGACCTTTCTGCCTATGAAATATCTAGTATACAGTATATAGCCATATATCGACCTTTCTGCCTGTGAAATATCTAGTATACAGTATATAGCCATATATCGACCTTTCTGCCTGTGAAATATCTAGTGTATATAGCCATATATCGACCTTTCTGCCTGTGAAATATCTAGTGTATATAGCCATATATCGACCTTTCTGCCTGTGAAATATCTAGTATACAGAGTATATAGCCATATATCGACCTTTCTGCCTGTGAAATATCTAGTGTATATAGCCATATATCGACCTTTCTGCCTATGAAATATCTAGTGTATATAGCCATATATCGACCTTTCTGCCTATGAAATATCTAGTGTATATAGCCATATATCGACCTTTCTGCCTATGAAATATCTAGTATACAGTATATAACCATATATCGACCTTTCTGCCTGTGAAATATCTAGTGTATATAGCCATATATCGACCTTTCTGCCTATGAAATATCTAGTGTATATAGCCATATATCGACCTTTCTGCCTATGAAATATCTAGTGTATATAGCCATATATCGACCTTTCTGCCTATGAAATATCTAGTGTATATAGCCATATATCGACCTGTCTGCCTATGAAATATCTAGTATACA
Organism: Ranitomeya variabilis; assembly: GCF_051348905.1. Classification (NCBI taxonomy): domain Eukaryota; kingdom Metazoa; phylum Chordata; class Amphibia; order Anura; family Dendrobatidae; genus Ranitomeya; species Ranitomeya variabilis. The sequence continues at coordinate 16,622,282 of NC_135235.1, forward strand.
GTATATAGCCATATATATCGACCTTTCTGCCTATGAAATATCTAGTATACAGTATATAGCCATATATCGACCTTTCTGCCTATGAAATATCTAGTGTATATAGCCATATATCGACCTTTCTGCCTATGAAATATCTAGTATACAGTATATAGCCATATATCGACCTTTCTGCCCATGAAATATCTAGTGTATATAGCCATATATCGACCTTTCTGCCCATGAAATATCTAGTATACAGTATATAGCCATATATCGACCTTTCTGCCCATGAAATATCTAGTGTATATAGCCATATATCGACCTTTCTGCCCATGAAATATCTAGTATACAGTATATAGCCATATATCGACCTTTCTGCCCATGAAATATCTAGTGTATATAGCCATATATCGACCTTTCTGCCCATGAAATATCTAGTGTATATAGCCATATATCGACCTTTCTGCCTATGAAATATCTAGTGTATATAGCCATATATCGACCTTTCTGCCTATGAAATATCTAGTGTATATAGCCATATATCGACCTTTCTGCCCATGAAATATCTAGTGTATATAGCCATATATCGACCTTTCTGCCCATGAAATATCTAGTATACAGTATATAGCCATATATCGACCTTTCTGCCCATTAAATATCTAGTGTATATAGCCATATATCGACCTTCCTGCCTATGAAATATCTAGTGTATATAGCCATATATCGACCTTTCTGCCCATGAAATATCTAGTATACAGTATATAGCCATATATCGACCTTTCTGCCCATGAAATATCTAGTGTATATAGCCATATATCGACCTTTCTGCCCATGAAATATCTAGTATACAGTATATAGCCATATATCGACCTTTCTGCCCATGAAATATCTAGTGTATATAGCCATATATCGACCTTTCTGCCCATGAAATATCTAGTGCATATAGCCATACATCGACCTTCCTGCTCCTGATCTATACAGTGTATGTTAGTGGACGTGTATGGGGGCAGCCTGCCAAGTGGTGAACAGTAAGACTTGATTAGTTGCGGCAGAGCTGTGTCACATTTATCTCACTGCACTTATGGATGGAGCCCGGTCCAGCGGTGCCAGCAGACCACTTACACTCGTGTTCTCCTCTAGTGTTGACCACCGTGATGTTAACAGTGGGGGGAGGTCACCTGTCAGCTTCTATGGGATTTCGAGCCGTGCTTGTCATCCACTGTCTGCTATTATCCTGACAAGAAATGGTAATTTGTTTCAGCAATGTAATTTTCAATCACGGCCAAAAAAGCTTCAGCAATGGCTTAGTAATGACATAATTTGTTTGAAGATGCGTCCAAGAAATAAAAATAACTTCAATATGCAAAGGGGGGAAAGAAACAGTTGTTCACCAGACTATGGACGTGTCATTAAAGGGAGTGAATGAAAATACGCCTTCAACAGCCAAAAGAACAGATGAGAAACCCTGTTATGAATCAGTATGGAAGATTTCTTATTAATGATCATTCTATGTTGTATTTTACCAAGCTCTGCCGGCTGCATTCTGTGTGATCGGGACCCACAGCATTTTTCATCCTGAGCTCTCTGGTTCCTGTACAGCATACCAGAATTAGTGTGAAGACTGGCACATAGGCAAAGAAGCAGGTGAGAAAAAGCATGGGAGAAGATTTGTATAAGATGCCATGCTCATGGCACAGAGGCTAATCTGTTATGACCCCAGTGGACAGGGTCTCAGAGGAACGTGTAAGTCTGCGAGATTCAAAAATCCAGCTCATAGGGCTGTGGTAACTGGGTTGACCAAATAGCTACTCCTAACGCCAACACTAGAAGTAGCCGGGGATCATGCCTACGGTGATCGCTAGATGACTCGCGCCAGCCGGAGAATCTAACTACCCCTAGGAGAAGAAAACAAAGACCTCTCTTGCCTCCAGAGAAAGGGACCCCAAAGCAAGATACAAGCCCCCCACAAATAATAACGGTGAGGTAAGAGGAAATGACAAACACAGAAATGAACCAGGTTCAGCAAAGAGAGGCCAGCTTACTAATAGCAGAATATAGCAAGATAACTTATCTGGTCAACAAAAACCCTATAAAAATCCACGCTGGAGATTCAAGAACCCCCGAACCGTCTAACGGTCCGGGGGGAGAACACCAGCCCCCTAGAGCTTCCAGCAAAGGTCAGGATACAGATTGGAACAAGCTGGACAAAAATACCAAACAAAACAAAAGCAAAAAGCAAGGAAGAAGACTTAGCTTGAAATACAGGAACCAGGATCATAGGACAAGAGCACAACAGATTAGCTCTGATTTCAACGATGCCAGGCATTGAACTGAAGGACCAGGGAGCTTATATAGCAACGCCCCTGAACTAACGGCCCAGGTGAGGATATAGGAAAAGACAGAAGCTCCAGAGTCAAATCACTAATGACCACTAGAGGGAGCAAAAAGCAAAATCACAACAGTACCCCCCCCCCTTAGTGAGGGGTCACCGAACCCTCACCACGACCACCAGGGCGATCAGGACGAGCGGCGTGAAAGGCACGAACTAAATCGGCCGCATGAACATCAGAGGCGACCACCCAGGAATTATCTTCCTGACCATAGCCCTTCCACTTGACCAGGTACTGAAGCCTCCGCCTGGAGAGACGAGAATCCAAGATCTTCTCCACCACGTACTCCAACTCGCCCTCAACCAACACCGGAGCAGGAGGCTCAGCAGAAGGAACCACAGGCACAACGTACCGCCGCAACAAGGACCTATGAAACACGTTGTGGATAGCAAACGACACAGGAAGATCCAGGCGAAAGGATACAGGATTAAGGATTTCCAATATCTTGTAAGGACCAATAAAACGAGGTTTAAATTTGGGAGAGGAAACCTTCATAGGAACAAAGCGGGAAGAAAGCCACACCAAATCCCCAACACGTAGTCGGGGACCCACACCGCGGCGGCGGTTGGCAAAGCGCTGAGCCCTCTCCTGTGACAACTTCAAGTTGTCCACCACAAGATTCCAGATCCGCTGCAACCTATCCACCACAGAATCCACCCCAGGGCAGTCAGAAGGTTCCACATGACCCGAAGAAAAACGAGGGTGGAAACCAGAGTTGCAGAAAAACGGCGAAACCAAGGTGGCGGAACTAGCCCGATTATTAAGGGCAAACTCAGCCAATGGCAAGAAGGTCACCCAATCGTCCTGATCCGCAGAGACAAAACACCTCAAATAAGCCTCCAAAGTCTGATTAGTTCGCTCCGTCTGTCCATTAGTCTGAGGATGGAAAGCAGACGAAAACGACAAGTCAATGCCCATCCTACTACAAAAGGATCGCCAGAATCTGGAAACGAACTGGGATCCTCTGTCTGACACAATATTCTCAGGGATGCCGTGCAAACGAACCACGTTCTGGAAAAACACAGGAACCAGATCGGAAGAGGAAGGCAGCTTAGGCAAAGGAACCAAATGGACCATCTTGGAGAAGCGATCACATATCACCCAGATAACAGACATGCCTTGAGACACCGGAAGATCAGAAATGAAATCCATGGAGATATGTGTCCAAGGTCTCTTAGGGACAGGCAAGGGCAAGAGCAACCCGCTGGCACGAGAACAGCAAGGCTTAGCTCGAGCACAAGTCCCACAGGACTGTACAAATGACCGCACATCCCTAGACAAGGAAGGCCACCAAAAGGATCTGGCCACCAGATCTCTGGTGCCAAAAATTCCTGGGTGACCTGCCAACACCGAGGAATGAACCTCGGAAATGACTCTGCTGGTCCACTTATCAGGCACAAACAGTCTGTCAGGTGGACAAGAATCAGGCCTATCAGCCTGAAATCTCTGCAACACACGTCGCAGATCAGGAGAAATAGCTGACAAGATAATACCATCCTTAAGAATACCAACAGGTTCAGCGACTCCAGGAGCATCAGGCACAAAGCTCCTGGAAAGAGCATCGGCCTTCACATTTTTTGAACCTGGTAAATACGAGACAACAAAGTCAAAACGGGAGAAAAACAATGACCAGCGGGCCTGTCTAGGATTCAGGCGTTTAGCAGACTCGAGATACATCAGATTTTTGTGATCAGTCAAGACCACCACACGAAGCTTAGCACCCTCGAGCCAATGACGCCACTCCTCAAATGCCCATTTCATGGCCAACAATTCCCGATTGCCCACATCATAATTTCGCTCCGCAGGCGAAAACTTCCTAGAGAAAAAGGCGCAAGGTCTCATAACAGAGCAACCAGGGCCTCTCTGCGACAAAACGGCCCCTGCTCCAATCTCTGAAGCATCCACCTCAACCTGAAAGGGAAGCGAGACATCAGGCTGGCACAAAACAGGCGCCGAAGTAAACCGACGTTTCAACTCCTGGAAAGTCTCCACGGCAGCAGGAGCCCAATTAACCACATCGGAGCCCTTCTTGGTCATATCCGTCAAAGGTTTCACAATGCTAGAAAAGTTAGCGATAAAACGACGGTAGAAGTTAGCGAAACCCAAGAACTTCTGAAGACTCTTAACTGACGAGGGCTGAGTCCAATCAAGAATAGCTCGGACCTTGACTGGGTCCATCTCCACAGCAGAAGGGGAAAAAATGAACCCCAAAAAGGGAACCTTCTGTACACCAAAAAGACACTTTGAGCCCTTGACAAACAAAGAATTTTCACGCAAAATTTTAAAGACCATCCTGACCTGCTCCACATGCGAGTCCCAATTATCAGAAAAAACCAGAATATCATCCAGATAAACGATCAGAAATTTATCCAGATAGTTCCGGAAAATGTCATGCATAAAGGACTGAAAAACTGAAGGGGCATTAGAGAGCCCAAAAGGCATCACCAAGTACTCAAAATGACCTTCGGGCGTATTGAATGCGGTTTTCCATTCATCCCCTTGCTTAATGCGCACAAGGTTGTACGCACCACGAAGGTCTATCTTGGTAAACCACTTGGCACCTTTAATCCGGGCAAACAAGTCAGACAACAGCGGCAAAGGATACTGAAATTTGACAGTGATCTTATTTAAAAGCCGATAGTCAATACAAGGCCTCAAAGATCCGTCCTTTTTAGCCACAAAAAAGAATCCCGCACCAAGAGGGGAAGAAGACGGACGGATGTGTCCTTTCTCCAGAGACTCCTTGATATATGAACGCATAGCGGTATGTTCAGGTATCGACAGATTAAACAGTCTTCCCTTAGGAAATTTACTGCCTGGAATCAAATCTATTGCACAGTCACATTCCCTATGAGGAGGCAATGCACTGGACCTGGACTCGCTAAAGACATCCTGATAATCAGACAAGTACGCCGGAACTTCCGAAGGCGTAGAAGAAGCAATAGACACAGGCAGGGAATCCTCATGAATACCACGACAGCCCCAACTAGACACTGACATAGCCTTCCAGTCAAGGACTGGATTATGGGTCTGTAACCATGGCAGCCCCAAAACAACCAAATCATGCATTTTATGTAGAACGAGAAAACGTATCACCTCGCGGTGTTCAGGAGTCATGCACATGGTAACCTGTGTCCAATACTGCGGTTTATTTTCTGCTAATGGCGTAGCATCAATACCCCTAAGAGGGATAGGATTTTCTAATGGTTCAAGAATAAAACCACAGCGCTTAGCAAATGAGAGATCCATAAGACTCAGGGCAGCACCTGAATCTACAAACGCCATGACAGGATAAGATGACAGTGAGCAAATCAAAGTTACAGACAGAATAAACTTAGGATGCAAATTACCAACGGTGACAGGACTAACAACCTTAGATATACGTTTAGAGCATGCTGAGATAACATGTGTAGAATCACCACAGTAGTAGCACAAGCCATTCCGGCGTCTATGAATTTTCCTCTCATTTCTAGTCAAGATTCTATCACATTGCATCAAATCAGGTGTCCGTTCAGACAACACCATGAGGGAATTTGCGGTTTTTCTATCACATTGCATCACATCAGGTGTCTGTTCAGACAACAACATGAGGGAATTTGCGGTTTTGCGCTCCCGCAACCGCCGGTCAATTTGAATAGCCAGGGACATGGTATCATTCAGACCTGTGGGAATGGGAAAACCCACCATAACATTCTTAATGGCCTCAGAAAGGCCATTTCTAAAATTAGCGGCCAGTGCACACTCGTTCCAATGTGTCAGCACGGACCATTTCCGAAATTTTTGGCAATACACCTCAGCCTCGTCCTGGCCCTGAGACATAGCCAGCAAGGCTTTCTCTGCCTGAATCTCAAGATTGGGTTCCTCATAAAGTAAACCGAGCGCCAGAAAAAACGCATCAATATCAGCCAATGCCGGATCTCCTGGCGCCAACGAAAAAGCCCAATCCTGAGGGTCACCCCGTAAGAATGAAATAACAATTTTTACTTGTTGAGCAGAGTCTCCAGACGAACAAGGTTTCAGGGACAAAAATAATTTACAATTATTCCTGAAATTCCTAAACTTAAATCGGTCTCCTGAAAACAGTTCAGGAATCGGAATCTTGGGTTCAGACCTAGGATTTCTGGTAACATAATCTTGTATACCCTGCACACGAGCGGCAAGCTGGTCCACACTTGTAATCAAGGTCTGGACATTCATGTCTGCAGCAAGCTTAAGCCACTCTGAGGTAAAGGGGAAAAGAAAAAAAAAAAAAAATGAGAGAGGGAAAAAAAAACTAAAAATTTTCTTTCTTATATTCCCACTTCTGCAATGCATTAAACATTTAATACTGGCCTGGCATACTGTTATGACCCCAGTGGACAGGGTCTCAGAGGAACGTGTAAGTCTGCGAGATTCAAAAATCCAGCTCATAGGGCTGTGGTAACTGGGTTGACCAAATAGCTACTCCTAACGCCAACACTAGAAGTAGCCGGGGATCATGCCTACGGTGATCGCTAGATGACTCGCGCCAGCCGGAGAATCTAACTACCCCTAGGAGAAGAAAACAAAGACCTCTCTTGCCTCCAGAGAAAGGGACCCCAAAGCAAGATACAAGCCCCCCACAAATAATAACGGTGAGGTAAGAGGAAATGACAAACACAGAAATGAACCAGGTTCAGCAAAGAGAGGCCAGCTTACTAATAGCAGAATATAGCAAGATAACTTATCTGGTCAACAAAAACCCTATAAAAATCCACGCTGGAGATTCAAGAACCCCCGAACCGTCTAACGGTCCGGGGGGAGAACACCAGCCCCCTAGAGCTTCCAGCAAAGGTCAGGATACAGATAGGAACAAGCAGGACAAAAATACCAAACAAAACAAAAGCAAAAAGCAAAGAAGCAGACTTAACTTGAAATACAGGAACCAGGATCATAGGACAAGAGCACAACAGATTAGCTCTGATTTCAACGATGCCAGGCATTGAACTGAAGGTCCAGGGAGCTTATATAGCAACGCCCCTGAACTAACGGCCCAGGTGAGGATATAGGAAAAGACAGAAGCTCCAGAGTCAAATCACTAATGACCACTAGAGGGAGCAAAAAGCAAAATCACAACACTAATCATCGAAACAAGAAGTTCAGAATTCTCCGTACTGTGCAGCCATACATGTGCCTCCGTTCTGGTGCCATATGTACACAACTATCCTGCAAGGATAAAAGAAAAATCTCTGTACTTCATCTGCCATGCTGCAAAAACTACAGAACACAGACTGTTCATGCAGTTTTTAGGTTTCAAGGAGTTGCCCAATTAACATTTATTTGCTTCTGGAACTTCCACGGTTCCCTAGAACATGAGGCCCGAGGTCCCCTGTCATTATTGGAGAGTTACTGGGCATGTGTGACCGTCACTTCTAATGGAGAGACTAAGTTCTCATGATTAGTTGGGGTTCCCGCTGTTGAATTTCGAGCCATTACCTCAACAGCTTCCAGACCCCAAAAAGTTGGGGGAGACAGTCAGGAATTGTTAAGATCTAAACAAAAAGATCATAGCTCTGTTATAAATGGAAGCCATGATGCTAGTGGGGATAGGGCCTTACATGGAGCTGCTACAACCGCCAGCATTGCATTCTGTGACCCCCTGTGTTGCAGTCACCTTGAGGTTTATATCAATGAACTTGAACCAGCTGCTAATGTCACCAGCTTGCCCCAAGTAAGGCAGATGAGATGATCCCCAGCACCAACATGGTCATGAAATACAAAACCTACAAATGACTTGTATATTTGCACTTTTTTGGACGTCTTAGGACCGCAGGGGTTCAGAGCAGTTGTTGTGCATAATGTCCGTGTGAGTGATTTACAATTAGTGTTATTTATCGCTCAAAGTTTCTCTTACGCTGAGCAAGAACTGTCTGTCACTTGTCAATGAAAAGTCATTGAATCCTAGGCATAGACTTTCACACTTTTGGCACAAAACTGATAATGTGGTCTCATCTGGCAAACGCCTCCAAAGGGACCCTCCTGCTAATTGTCAGGTACATTACGCCACCTCCGTTTTCACCACTGTGAAACTCACAATAACGTGATCTAACCTTAATGTCAGTACATCGGTATGAATCAACTAAATGATACATATAGAATTACACACACCGCCTTCAACTGTTTTTGGTTGCCAACTGAGAGGCTGTCATCTGAGCGGTGCGCACCATATGAAATTTTAGGGACCACACCCCTGCATGCGCATTTTCTGCCCCTTCTGAGATGCCAGGGCACATAACCTTGGGAGGTTTTGTGCAGTTTTGGCAAGGCCCAGGAGGTCTGAAATCTTTTCTAAGCATCCAGGAGAGCTCTCCTTTTTCCCCAGAGGCTCCTGGACATTTTGGGAGAATTGGCAACTATGGTAATAAGATTAGAATCAATTATTTAACCATTCCCACTCTCAATGTTTTCTTATAACTCCAAAACTTGAAAAATTAACATTGAAGTAATTTTGCAATAGGATTTAATGAACAACATTCCTATTGTTTTTATTCAGTACCAGTGCACACTTACTCTCCAAGGTAACAGACGGCATTTTTCCTTCCAATTGACCCTAATTAATAATGAATGATTAGTTACCGATTTTATGCTGGGAAAGTTAGGGGACAGGTGACTACAGGTCCAGACTACACATGGCTTATTTGTAGTCTGTTACTATGGAAACAAATAGAACGGTGTAGGAGATGGACAAAACAGTTAGACATTGCTGGTTGTAGAAAAATGTTTAGGCATGCCTATGCCTGATGAAGAGACCTGAGTAGTCTCGAAAGCTTGCAATTTGTTACCATCTTTTCAGTTAGCCATTAAAAGGTATCAACCACTGAGGACTCTCAATTCTAAATATTTTTCTATCTACTGGCTAACACAATACAAAGATATATATCTTTCCTGTGGAAAAATGGCAATTTATCTCTACCTTGGTTCAATCTTATCTGGTGCCTTTACTTCTATCAGAAAAAATTACTATTCTTTAGTCTAAAAGTAGACTATTGTATGCAGGGGTGTCAAACTGCATTCCTCGAGGGCCTCAAACCATGCGTGTTTTCAAGATTTCCTTCTCATTGCACAAGGTGCTGGAATCATTCTGTGCAGGTGATTAAATGATCACCTGTGCAATACAAGGAAATCCTGAAAACATGACCTGTTTGCAGCCCTTGAGGAATGCAGTTTGACACCCCTGATTGTATGAATCTCTCCGTCTGCAGCCTTCCAACCTGCTTATAGAAAGAGAACAAAGCGGATGCCCAGAGGACACTGAGCCAAAGACAGATGCCATCTTGAGCCCAAAACTAATCAGTGCCATGTGTTTCATGCTCCATGTCAATTTTTCAGGGAAATTATATCACCAATGAAACATAAAGTCTCATGTGGAATCAGAACATTCCTGCAGATCGAGGCCTGAACAGCTCAAGGTTTATCTTTAGCAGTACTGGTTTGTTCTCTGGGTCTTTGCTAGCAGAAATGCATCAGGACGTCTGTGGAGAAAATCTAATCTACCCGAAGATTTCATCCATTATACGTTTATGCTTAAAACATACAACTCTGCCCTTCACCTCTCCAAACAAACCTATTTTAACACCCTCATCACCTCGCTGTCCAATAACCCTAAACGTCTCTTTGACACTTTCCATTCCCTACTCAACCCAAGAGAGCAGGCCCCAACCACGGATCTCCGTTCTGACGATCTGGCCAATTACTTCAAAGAAAAAATTGACCACATTCGACAGGAAATTATCTCCCAATCCCTTCATACCATGCACAGTCCTCCCTCCCCCACTGCATCCAGTTCACTCTCTGACTTTGAGCCAGTTACAGAAGAAGTAATCAGGCCCCTTGCATCTTCTCGCCCGACCACTTGCACCAGTGACCCCATTCCGTCACATCTCCTCAAGTCCCTTTCCCCGGCTGTCACCTCTCACCTAACAAAAATATTCAACCTTTCTCTCTCTTCTGGTATTTTTCCCTCCTCATTTAACCCCTTTACCCCCAAGGGTGGTTTGCACGTTAATGACCAGGCCAATTTTTACAATTCTGACCACTGTCCCTTTATGAGGTTATAACTCTGGAACGCTTCAACAGATCCCGGTGATTCTGACATTGTTTTCTCGTGACATATTGTACTTCATGATGGCGGTAAAATTTCTTTGGTATTACCTGCGTTTATTTGTGAAAAAAAACGGAAATTTGGCAAAAATTTAGAAAATTTCGCAATTTTCCAACTTTGAATTTTTATGCAATTAAATCACAGATATATGTCACACAAAATACTTAATAAGTAACATTTCCCACATGTCTACTTTACATCAGCACAATTTTGGAACCAAAATTTTTTCGTTGGGGAGTTATAAGGGTTAAAAGTTGACCAGCAATTTCTCATTTTTACAACACCATTTTTTTTTTAGGGACCACATCTCATTTGAAGTCATTTTGAGGGGTCTATATGATAGAAAATAACCAAGTGTGACACCATTCTAAAAACCCCTCAAGGTGCTCAAAACCACATTCAATAAGTTTATTAACCCTTCAGGTGTTTCACAGGAATTTTTGGAATGTTTAAATAAAAATGAACATTTAACTTTTTTTTCACAAAAAATTTACTTCAGCTCCAATTTGTTTTATTTTACCAAGGGTAACAGGAGAAAATGGACCCCAAAACTTGTTGTACAATTTGTCCTGAGTACGCCAATACCCCATATGTGGAGGTAAACCACTGTTTGGGCGCATGGCAGAGCTCGGAAGCGAAGGAGCACCATTTGACATTTCAATGCAAAATTGACTGGAATTGAGATGGGACGCCATATTGCATTTGGAGAGCCCCTGATGTGCCTAAACATTAAACCCCCCCCACAAGTGACACCATTTTGGAAAGTAGACCCCCTAAGGATCTTATCTAGATGTGTGGTGAGCACTTTGACTCACCAAGTGCTTCACAGAAGTTTATAACACAGAGCCGTAAAAATAAAAAATCATATTTTTTCACAAAAATGATCTTTTCGCCCCCAATTTTTTATTTTCCCAAGGGGAAGAGAAGAAATTGGACCCCAAAAGTTGTACAATTTGTCCTGAGCATGCTGATACCCCATATGTGGGGGTAAACCACTGTTTGGGTGCATGGCAGAGCTCGGAAGGGAAGGAGCACCATTTGACTTTTCAATGCAAAATTGACTGGAATTGAGATGGGACGCCATGTTGTGTTTGGAGAGCCCCTGATGTGCCTAAACAGTGGAAACCCCCCAATTATAATTGAAACCCTAATCCAAACACACCCCTAACCCTAATCCCAACGGTAACCTTAAACACACCCCTAATCCCAACCCTATTATCAACCGTAAATGTAATCCAAACCCTAACCCTAACTTTAGCCCCAACCCTAACTGTAGCCTTAACCCTAGCCCCAACCCGAACCCTAGCCTGAAAATGGAGATAAATACATTTTTTTAATTTTTCCCTAACTAAGGGGGTGATGAAGGGGGGTTTGATTTACTTTTATTGCTTTTTTAGCTGATTTTTATGATTAGCAGCAGTCACACACTAAAAGACGCTTTTTATTGCAAAAAATATTTTTTGCGTTACCACATTTTGAGAGCTATAATTTTTATATATTTTGGTCCACAGAGTCATGTGAGGTCTTGTTTTTTGCGGAACGAGTTGACGTTTTTATTGGTAACATTTTTGGGCACGTGACATTTTTTGATTGCTTTTTATTCCGATTTTTGTGAGGCAGAATTACCAAAAACCAGCTTTTCATGAATTTCTTTTTTGGGGGAGCGTCTATACCATTCCGGGTTTGGTAAAATTGATAAAGCAGTTTTATTCTTCGGGTCAGTACGATTACAGCGATTCCTCATTTATATCATTTTTTTATGTTTTGGCGCTTATATACGATAAAAACTATTTTATAGAAAACAAAAATTTTTCCATCGCTTTATTCTGAGGACTATAACTTTTTTATTTTTTCGCTGATGATGCTGCATGGCGGTTCGTTTTTTGCGTGACAAGATGACTTTTCAGCGGTACCATGGTTATTTATATCCATCTTTTTGATCGCGTGTTATTCCACTTTTTGTTTGGCAGTATGATAATAAAGCGTTGTTTTTTGCCTCGTTTTTTTTTTTTTTTTACGGTGTTCACTGAAGGTGTTAACTAGTGGGACAGTTTTATAGGTCGGGTCGTTACGGACGCGGCGATACTAAATACATGTACTTTTATAGTTTTTTTTATTTAGATAAAGAAATGTATTTATGGGAGCAATATATTTATTTTATTTTTTTTTTAGGATTTTTTATTTTTTATTTTTTTTACACATGTGAATATTTTTTTTTTTACACTGTAACATTGCCACGGGGGGGGGCATCATGTTATAGTGTAGGATCGCTGATCTGACACTTTGCTGTGCACTGTCAGATTAGCGATCTGACTTACAGTGCTGCAGGTCTACCAGCGCCTGCACTGAGCAGGCGCGTGGTAAGCCACCTTCCTGCAGGATCCGGATGCAGCCCCGCGGCCATTTTGGATCCGGGGCCTGCAGGAAGGAGGTAGGAGACCCTCGGAGCAACGCGATCACAATGCGTTGCTCCTGGGGTCTCAGGGAAGCACGCAGGGAGCCCCCTCCCTGCGCGATGCTTCCCTATACCGCCAGAACACTGCGATCATGTTTGATCGCAGTGTGCCGGGGGTTAATGTGCCGGGGGCAGTCCGTGACCACTCCTGGCACATAGTGCCGGATGTCAGCTGCGATAGCCATCATACACCCATTACTTAAAAAACATCCCTCGATCAAACCTGTGCTGCTAATTATAGACCTGTCTCTAATCTTCCCTTCATCTCTAAACTCCTCGACCGCCTGGTCCACTCCCGTCTTATCCACTATCTCTCAGATAACTCTCTTCTCGACTCTCTTCAATCTGATTTCCGCTCTTTACACTCTACTGAAACTGCCCTCACTAAAGTCTCTAATGACCTACTAACAGCTAAATCTAATGGTCACTACTCCATGCTAATTCTCTTGGATCTCTCTGCAGCATTCGACACTGTGGATCATCAGCTCCTCCTCACTATGCTCCGCTCCATCAGCCTCAAGGACACCGTTCTTTCCTGGTTCTCCTCCTATCTCTCTGACCGATCCTTCACTGTATCTTTTGCTGGTTCCTCCTCTCACCTTCCCCTTACTGTTGGGGTTCCTCATGGATCAGTCCTAGGCCCCCTCCTCTTCTCTTTTAATACTGCCCCTATTGGACAAACAATCAGTAGATTTGGTTTCCAGTACCATCTCTATGCTGATGACACCCAATTATACACTTATTCTCCTGCTCTCACGCCTGCCTTTTTAGAAAACACCAGTGATTATCTTACCGCTGTCTCTAACATCATGTCCTCCCTCTATCTGAAACTGAACCTGTCAAAAACTGAACTCGTGTTCTCTCCCTCTACTAACCTACCTTTGCCTGACATTGCCATCTCCGTGTGTGGTTCCACCATTACTCCCAAGCAACATGCCCGCTGCCTTGGGGTCATCCTTGATTCTGAGCTTTCCTTCACCCCCCATATCCGATCATTGGCTCGCTCTTCTTATCTGCATCTCAAAAACATTTCTAGAATTCGCCCTTTTCTTACTTTCGACTCTGCAAAAACTCTTACTGTTACACTCATTCATTCTCGTCTGGACTATTGTAACTCTCTCTTAATTGGCCTCCCTCTTACCAAACTCTCCCCGCTCCAATCTGTGCTGAATGCTGCAGCCAGAATCATATTCCTCACCAACCGTTACACTGATGCCTCTACCCTGTGCCAGTCATTACACTGGTTACCCATCCACTCCAGAATCCAGTACAAAACTATTACCCTCATCCACAAAGCACTCCATGGCTCAGCACCACCCTACATCTCCTCTCTGGTCTCAGCCTACCACCCTGCCCGTGCTCTCCGTTCTGCTAATGACCTGAGGTTAACATCCTCAATAATCAGAACCTCCCACTCCCGTCTCCAAGACTTTTCATGTGCTTTGCCAATTCTTTGGAATGCACTACCCAGGTTAATAAGATTAATCCCCAATCCCCACAGTTTTAAGCGTGCCCTAAAAACACATTTGTTCAGACTGGCCTACCGCCTCAACGCATTAACCTAACTATCCCTGTGTGGCCCATTCAAAAAACAAACAAACAAAAAAAAAACCTTAAACCTTAATCAGGTTCCTCACATCATGTTCTCATACACTTCATGCAGTTAATAGCCCTCTGTGTCTGTACTGTTACATACTTAGGCTGATAACTGGTTCATGCAGCTTTATATGAACACTCGATCCTTACACTATGGCTGGTCCAAAGAACTAAAGCAATTGTTACCATCCACCTCTCGTGTCTCCCTCTTTCCCCATAGATTGTAGCTTGCGAGCAGCAGGGCCCTCATTCCTCCTGATATCTGTTTTGATCTGTGATTATTGTTATGCTGTAATGTCTATTGTCTGTACAAATCCCCTCTATAATTTGTAAAGCGCTGCAGAATATGTTGGCGCTATATAAATAAAATTATTATTATTATTAGGACCAGCAATAACGCAAGGTAGCTATCACTGTGACCGGTGAGCCAGTTATACTAAGGACTAAGTGGGAATGTAAAGCTTTTGTTGTCTTAGGAAAATTTCATGTCTTTCACCCCATACAAAGTGCAGACGATACAAAATGCTTCCTGGTCATGTACAGTTGTTTCTTGTACTGATCTAGACCATGGATTTTCTTTACAACCAAATTCCTCATTTTATTAACAGCTCGACCATGTAAATGAAGCCAGAACTGTCTGGAGCACGATCGTCCTAATCAGAAAATCTCTAAATTCTTTGCAACTCCTTGTAGACAAAGGATGGCATTCCCATAGAGTGTGAACCTGTTCCTCCTCTGAGCACCGATCAGCTCACTGCGGCTGGTTACTATATAGATAGAAACTAGATGTTTCCAGCCAGCTAAGGGTATGTGCACACGTCAGGATTTCTTGCAGAAATTTCCTGAAGAAAACCGGAAATTTTCTGCAAGAAATCCGCATTTTTTTTTTGCGGTTTTTTTCCAGTTTTTTTCGCTTTTTTTTTAGCATTTTGCAAGCGTAATTAGCTTGCAGAATGCTAAAGTTTTCCAAGCGATCTGTAGCATCGCTTGGAAAACTGACTGACAGGTTGGTCACACTTGTCAAACATAGTGTTTGACAAGTGTGACCAACTTTTTACTATAGATGCAGCCTATGCAACATCAATAGTAAAAGATAGAATGTTTAAAAATAATTAAAAAAAAAAAAAATTGTTATTCTCACCCTCTGCAGACAGCCGATATCCTCAGCGGCGTCCGTTCCTATAGATGGTGTGGTTCAGGACCTTCGATGACGTCGCGGTCACGTGAGCGGTCACATGACCGGTCTCGCGACCAATCACAAGACAGCGACGTCATCGCAGGTCCTTCACCACACCATCTATAGGAACCGAAGCGGCAGCATGCAGCTGTGAGAGGCGGGAACACTCCGGGGCCATCGAAGTTGAGTATATGACTATTTTTTATTTTAATTCTTTTATTTTTAACAATTATATGGTGCCCAGTCCGTGGAGGAGAGTCTCCTCTCCTCCACCCTGGGTACCAACCGCACATAATCTGCTTACTTCCCGCATGGTGGGCATAGCCCCGTGCGGAAAGTAAGCAGATCAATGCACTCCTAGTTGTGCGGAATCCCCGCAATTCCGCAAATTTAATGAACATGTTGCTTTTTTTTCCGCAATGCGATTTTTTCATGGAAAAAAATGCAGCATGTGCACAAAATATGCGGAATACACTGAAAATAATGGGAGGCATATGTAAGCGTTTTTTCGCGTTTTTATCACGTTTTTATAGCGAAAAAAAACGCGAAAAAAATGCGAAAAATACTGAACGTGTGCACATGGCCTAACGCTCGGCACGCTCATTGCTATCTAATTAACGCTGCTGGTGATTAAACTAAAGTAAATAATGACAACATTCAATAGCGCTTACGCAGGTGGTAAATTAACTTAAAATGAAGTTAATAACAATAGTGTGGTGATGTGTTGGGGGTGGGATTATGTGTGGTGATGTGGTGGGGGGCCGGATTATGTGTGGTAATGGGGTGGGGGGCGGGATTATGTGTGGTAATGGGGTGGGGGGGTGGGATTATGTGTGGTAATGGGGTGGGGGGGTGGGATTATGTGTGGTAATGGGGTGGGGGGTGGGATTATGTGTGGTGATGTGTTGGGGGCGGGATTATGTGTGGTAATGTGGTGGGGCGGAATTATGTGTAGTAATGTGGTGGCGGGGGCGGGATTATGTGTGGTGATGTGGTGGGGGCGGGATTATGTGTAGTAATGTGGGGGCGGTATTATGTGTGGTAATGTGGTGGGGGGGCGGGATTATTTGTGGTAATGTGGTGGGGGCAAGATTATGTGTGGTAATGTGGTGGGGAGCAGGATTATGTGTGGTAATGTGGTGGGGAGCAGGATTATGTGTGGTAATGTGGTGGGGGGCGGCATTGTGTGTGGTAATGTGGTGGGGGGTGGGATTATGCGTAGTAATGTGGTGGGGGGCGGGATTATGTGTGGTGATGTGGTGGGGGGCCCGAGTATGTGTGGTGATGTGGTGGGGGGTGGGATTGTGTGTGGTGTTGTGGTGCGGATTATGTGCTGTAATGTGGTGGGGGGCGGGATTATGTGTGGTGATGTGGGGGGTGGGATTATGTGTGGTAATTTGGTGGGGGGCGGGATTATGTGTGGTAATGTGGTGGGGGGCGGGATTGTGTGTGGTGATGTGGTGCGGATTGTGTGTGGTAATGGGGTGTGGGGGCGGGATTATGTGTTGTAATGTGGTGGGGGGCCTATATTATGTGTGGTAATGTGGTGGGGGGGCGGGATTGTGTGGTAATGTGGTGGGGGGGCGGGATTATGCGTAGTAATGTAGTGGGGGTGGGATTATTTGTGGTGATGTGGTGGGGGGCGGGATTATGTGTGGTGATGTGGTGGGAGGCGGGATTATGTGTAGTAATGTGGTGGGGGCGGGATTATGTGTGGTAATGTGGTGGGGGGGCGGGATTTGTGGGGGGCGGGATTGTGTGTGGTAATGTGGTGCGGATTGTGTGTGGTAATGGGGTGTGGGGGCGGGATTATGTGTGGTAATGTGGTGGGGGGGTGGGATTGTGTGGTAATGTGGTGGGGGGGCGGGATTATGTGTAGTAATGTGGTGGGGGGCGGGATTATGTGTGGTGAGGTGGTGGGATTATGTGTGGTGATGTGGTGGGGGGCGGGATTATGTGTGGTTATGTGGTGGGGGGCGGGATTATGTGTGGTAATGTGGTGGGAGCGGGATTATGTGTAGTAATGTGGCGGGATTATGTGTGGTGATGTGGTGGGGGGCGGGATTATGTGTGGTAATGTGGTGGGGGGCGGGATTATGTGTGGTAATGTGGTGGGGGGCGGGATTATGTGTAGTAATGTGGTGGGGGGGCGGGATTATGTGTGGTGATGTGGTGGGGGGCGGGATTATGTGTGGTAATGTGGTGGGGGGGGTGGGATTATGTGTGGTTATGTGGTGGGGGGGTGGGATTATGTGTAGTGATGTGGTGGGGGGCTGGATTATGTGTGGTAATGTGGTGGGGGGTGAGATTATGTGTGGTAATGTGGTGGGGGGGATTATGTGTGGTGATGTGGGGGGCGGGATTATGTGTGGTAATGTGGTGGGGGGCAGGATTATGTGTGGTGATGTGGTGGGGGGTGGGATTATGTGTGGTGATGTGGTGGGGGGGTGGGATTATGTGTAGGAATGTGGTGGGGGGCGGGATTATGTGTAGGAATGTGGTGGGGGGCGGGATTATGTGTGGTGATGTGGGGGGCGGGATTATTTGTGGTAATGTGGTGGGGGGCAGGATTATGTGTGGTGATGTGGTGGGGGGCGGGATTGTGTGTGGTAATGGGGTGGGGGGCGGGATTATGTGTGGTAATGTGGGGGGGCGGGATTATGTGTGGTAATGGGGTGGGGGTAGGATTACGTGTGGTAATGGGGTGGGGGGCTGGATTATGTGTGGTAATGGGGTGGGGGGGCGGGATTATGTGTGGTAATGTGGTGGGGGGCGGTATTATGTGTGGTGATGTGGTGGGGGCGGGATTGTGTGTGGTAATGGGGGCGGGATTATGTGTGGTGATGTGGTGGGGGGCGGGATTATGTGTGGTAATGTGGTGGGGGGCAGGATTATGTGTGGTAATGTGGTAGGGGGCAGGATTATGTGTGGTAATGTGGTGGGGGGTGGGATTATGTGTGGTTATGTGGTGGGGGGTGGGATTATGTGTGGTGATGTGGTGGGGGGCGGGATTATGTGTGGTAATGGGGTGGGGGGCAGGATTATGTGTGGTGATGTGGTGAGGGGCGGGATTATGTGTGGTACTGTGGTGGGGGGCGGTATTGTGTGGTAATGGAGGGCGGGATTGTGTGTGGTAATGGGGGGCGGGATTATGTGTGGTGATGTGGTGGGGGGCAGGATTATTTGTGGTAACGTGGTGGGGGACGGGATTATGTGTGGTGATGGGGTGAGGGGCGGGATTATATGTGGTGAGGGACGGGATTATGTGTGGTGATGTGGTGGGGGGCGGGATTATGTGTGGTAATGTGGTGGGGGGCGGGATTATGTGTGGTGATGTGGTGGGGGGTGGGATTATGTGTGGTGATGTGGTGGGGGGCGGGATTTGTGTGGTGATGTGGTGGGGGCGGAGCTACTCTGCAGGGGGCGGGATTATGTGTGGTGATGTGGTGGGGGGCGGGATTGTGTGGTGATGTGGTGGGGGGGTGGGATTATGTGTGGTGATGTGGTGGGGGGCGGGATTATGTGTGGTGATGTGGTGGGGGGTGGGATTATGTGTGGTGATGTGGTGGGGGGTGGGATTTGTGTGGTGCGGGATTGTGTGTGGTGATGTGGTGCGGATTGTGTGTGGTAATGTGGTGGGGGGCGGGATTGTGTGTAGTGATGGGGTGGGGGATGGGATTATGTGTGGGGATGTGGGGGGCAGGATTATGTGTGGTGATGTGGTGGGGGAGTGGGATTATGTGTGGTGATGTGGTGGGGGGCGGGATTATGTGTGGTGATGTGGTGGGGGGTGGGATTTGTGTGGTGATGTGGTGGGGGGCGGGATTATGTGTGGTGATGTGGTGGGGGGTGGGATTATGTGTGGTGATGTGGTGGGGGCGGAGCTACTCTGCAGGGGGCGGGATTATGTGTGGTGATGTGGTGGGGGGCGGGATTGTGTGGTGGGGGGGTGGGATTATGTGTGGTGATGTGGTGGGGGGCGGGATTATGTGTGGTGATGTGGTGGGGGGTGGGATTATGTGTGGTGATGTGGTGGGGGGTGGGATTTGTGTGGTGTGGGATTGTGTGTGGTGATGTGGTGCGGATTGTGTGTGGTAATGTGGTGGGGGGCGGGATTGTGTGTGGTGATGGGGTGGGGGATGGGATTATGTGTGGGGATGTGGGGGGCAGGATTATGTGTGGTGATGTGGTGGGGGAGTGGGATTATGTGTGGTGATGTGGTGGGGGGCGGGATTATGTGTGGTGATGTGGTGGGGGGTGGGATTTGTGTGGTGATGTGGTGGGGGGCGGGATTATGTGTGGTGATGTGGTGGGGGGTGGGATTATGTGTGGTGATGTGGTGGGGGCGGGATTATGTGTGGTGATGTGGTGGGGGGGTGGGATTATGTGTGGTGATGTGGTGGGGGGGTGGGATTATGTGTGGTGATGTGGTGGGGGGGTGGGATTATGTGTGGTGATGTGGGGGGCGGGATTATGTGTGGTGATGTGGTGGGGCGGGATTATGTGTGGTGATGTGGTGGGGGCGGGATTATGTGTGGTGATGTGGTGGGGGGCGGGATTATGTGTGGTGATGTGGTGGGGGGTGGGATTATGTGTGGTAATGTGGTGGGGGGGCAGGATGATGTGTGGTAATGTGGTGGGGGCGGGATTGTGTGTGGTGATGTGGTGGGGGGGTGGGATTATGTGTGGTGATGTGGGGGGCGGGATTATGTGTGGTGATGTGGTGGGGGGTGGGATTATGTGTGGTGATGTGGTGGGGGGCGGGATTATGTGTGGTGATGTGGTCAGGGCAGGATTATGTGTGGTAATGTGGTGGGGGGTGGGATTATGTGTGGTAATGTGGTGGGGGGGCAGGATGATGTGTGGTAATGTGGTGGGGGCGGGATTGTGTGTGGTAATGTGGTGGGGGACGGGATTATGTGTGGTGATGGGGTGGGGGATGGGATTATGTGTGGGGATGTGGGGGGCAGGATTAGGTGTGGTGATGTGGTGGGGGGCGGGATTATGTGTGGTGATGTGGTGGGGGCGGGATTATGTGTGGTGATGTGGTGGGGGTGGGATTATGTTTGGTAATGTAGTGGGGGGCGGGATTATGTGTGGTGATGTGGTGGGGGGTGGGATTATGTGTGGTAATGTGGTGGGGGGCGGGATTATGTGTGGTGATGTGGTGGGGGGTGGGATTTGTGTGGTGATGTGGTGGGGGGCGGGATTATGTGTGGTGATGTGGTGGGGGCGGAGCTACTCTGCAGGGGGTGGGATTAGCGAGTAATCACGAACGATGCCTCTTATATATATAGATATTGCAGCAATTTCAAGCTCTATAAACACAACGGGGTGGCCGCTCAATTTTCTTTCCATGAACGAACATTTTCATATTGTAATAAAAAGAGAAAGCAAGTGACGCTAGTTTATCTGATATTGGCTTCTCAGAGACAGAGGGCTTTATGTGGGGATTTCATCACACAGAGGCCCTGAACGGTTATAAGGAAAGTTGCTTTGGTACAATCCGCATCATGTCCAGGACTACATCACCAAATCAGACGTCCTCCTTCAGGTAGGAAACATAGATCACTGCCTATTCTAATGCGACATGGAAAGGTAACATCACATTACTGTAGCGTTTGGAGTTTTGTTTTTCTGTTCTATTGACCCCATTGACTTTGGCGGTCATGTGAACATAATAGAATAAATCATCATGCAGTGTCTTCTCTTCCAGTGAAAATGACGAAGCTTGCATCTGAGGTTCCAACGCAAGTGTGACCATAGCCTAGCTGTATATTGTCACTGCTCTGCATTGTGCTCAGGCAGGTTAGGCAATGTTCTCATGTCCAGTAATCATCAGTTAGAACGGATCCAGCAGCAATCCATTTGCAAAAAAGTTGTGCAGACACTACTTTTTTTGTCTGCCTGATAAAAAACTGATTTCAACTGGATCAGTTTTTTTTTTAACACTGAAGCCTATGGAAAACGGATCAGTTCATTAGCCATGCTTTTTTTTCTCCCATTTGAAAAGGATTCGTGTTTTGATTACTGGATCAGTTTCGTATTGATGATTACTTGAAAGGTCACATCTTCAGTAGTATAAGTTAAATATTTGTTTTTCCACCTCCAGATAGCAAAAAACGAATCCTAGTTTTGAAATGTGAGAAAAACAGATGGCTATTTAACGGATCCGTTTTCCATAGACTTCAATGTTAAAAGAATGGATCCAGTTGAAATAGTTTTTTTTCAGGCAGACAAAAAAAGTAGTGTCTGCACAACTTTTTTGCAAATGGATTGCTGCTGGATCCGTTCTTACTGATGATTACTTAATGTATGAACATAGCCTTACTACTAGATCTCTTGCACCTGCTTTGTTTCCTATGGGTCCATGCACACCGATATATTGCAGCCTTGTTCTCTTGGCGATGTGACATACTATACTTCCAATCCAATTTTCTAATAAAGCGAAAGGATTTTGTGAAAGAGAAAAGATCCTGACCTGATCCATTTGCATGCCATATTTCCGAGGTATTCTTCCCATACGTCTCTAACACATACGAGTAGCTTACTCCTGTTACTCCACAGCTGCAGTGTTTTCCCCGTCACTCCACAGTCTCAGTAGTCCTGTTTCTACTTTGTCTCTTGTGTTACCCCTGTCATTCTGCAGAAATAACAGTCACCATTTCTCACCATCACTCCGCAGCCACAATTACTTTGTCTCTGTCATTCTATGGCCATAGATCTAGCATTCTCCATCATTCAACAGCTTCAATTATCATGCCTCCTGTCGCTCTGCGGACCTTTCTCTATTGCACGTTTTTAAGTTATCGTTTCTGAAGTCTTTGTCGCCTAGTAATTTATGACACTGGGCTCAAGCTGTTCCCATAACACACATTGCAGCGAACGTCCAGTTTCCTCTTTTACTGTTTGTTAATCCCAACTTAATATTCACCCTCCTACCAGAGGATTATTAGAAGAGAAGTCAGGCTGCCCCAGAATTTGCATCACCTACGCGGAGGCATCTGATACACTGTGAGACGGAGCTCTGAATGGTTTGTAGCCAGTGGGATTTATAGTACATGCCATTAATCTCATATAACACAACACCTGGTATTTGGAGCTGTCTTTACAATGATTCAAATTATTCATCAGATGGATTTAAGCAAAAAACTTAAGAAGATCACAGTCTGAGCCAGTAATAATGATTATGATTATTTATTTTTAAGCACCTTTTTTCAGCATAATATAGATCTAAAATAGGTGCAAACAGGGCATAGAGTAGATAACTAAATAAGGATGGCAGATTACATAAGTGTCAGATCTTTTGGAACTCCTAAAGTGAACCCGCAGAACCACGACAACAAACCTCCCAAGGGTGAGCTGGCCTGGTGGACCACCCCCAATACAGGGAGTGTTAGGGGCAGGCCCGAGGGAGACTATTGCCGCAGAAGCTGATACCCGGGGACAGGAAGTAGGATCGGAAAAGACGCAGAACTGGCTATAACGGAGACACAGGACAGACTGGCAATGACTGAGCCTAAGAATAGGCAGGGTATGGCGGACGCCCAGGACAGACTGCATATGGCGGAAACACAGGACAGGCAGGGTATGGCGGAAACATAGGACAGGCAGGTTATGACGGAAACACAGGACAGGCAGGGTATGGCAGAAACACAGGACAGGCGGGGTATGGTGGAAACACAGGACAGGCAGGGTATGGTGGACGCACAGGACAGAGCAAGGTACAGAGGGACCTGGGTCAAATGAAGACAAATGACATTCAGGCATGGAGCAGAGGAAGGAGTTACCTTAAATAGACCGAGTGCTGCAGAACTTCCGGGTCAAGATCCTCCAGAATCATAGAGTGGAGGAAAGGAGCGTCTGCAGACCAGAGAGAGGAAGTGCGCGTGCGCAGTGAGAGGCGCGCACCCATGAGAGCCAGGGACTGGCGGCGAGTCAGGAGAAGAGACCGGAAGGCGCGCGCACACTGCTGGAGCGCGCCGGGACGGGTAAGTATGTCGGCGCGCAGAGAGAGCAGCAGGCGCGGCGGCAGGTGGCGCCGTGACAATAAGGATATAACATCTTACATATCATCCCTGTATAACAGAAGATAAAATCTGATTACGAGCCTGAGAACCAGGCACAGAGAGAGAGAGGACCCTGCCCGCGAGGGCTCACAAGCTTCACTCCACCTGTTATGACACTACATCTCCCAGCATGCCCTATCAGCCACCTGGTGGTTGTGCTTTCACAACAGCTGAAATGTCTTCATGGTATAGGTCTATCTTATAAGAGCCAGCTTGCATATATCAAGCTACATAAATGGTGAACTACATACATATATACATATATGATATCGTGTATGTTAAATATCCAGTCAGACTGTCTTTTCATAAGTTTTGCAGGGTTGAATGGAAAGTGAGATGACCTGGAACTACCCTGCAAATCCTCATCACACATGCTGCAGTAAAACTTTACCCAATGTGTACAAGCGAGTGTAGACAAAATATGAAGCCTGAGACCAGCTTTCAGCTGTGTTTTTTTTTTTTTTTTACTGCTGGCAACCAGTAATTAAACAAAAAGCCCCTATCGTACAGAGACAAGGAAGCTGAGGGCACTCTGCAAAGGGAATGAGTCCTCAAAGAACCAAAGGAAAAAAAAGATATATAAAAATTACTTTCTCACCCAGCTGTGGTGGTTTTTTTTAATGTCTTTCCCCTTCTCTGGTCCCGTACCAGATGCCTGAGAGTTTGAGGTTCTGGACAGGATCTTAATTGTCCCAAGTGCTGCGTTTTTCTGGACAGAGAGTTCAGATGTTGCTCCTGGGATCTGTTGTAGCCATTCTTCCAACTTAGGGGTCACTGCTCCATGTGCTTCTATCACCACTGGAATAACTGTTGCCTTCACCTTCCACATCTTCTCCAGTTTTGCTTTGAGGCCCTGGTGTATCTCCAGCTTCTCACATTCCTTCTTTATTATGTTACTTTCACTTGGCACTGCCAATTCTGTTACCACTGATGTTTTCTGATTCTATCTATCTATCTATCTATCTATCTATCTATCTATCTATCTACTATCATGATATCTGGTTGGTTAGCCAAGACCTGCTTATCTGTCTGGATCTTGGAAGTCCCACAGGATTTTAGCGCTTTCATTCTCCACGACTTTTTCTGGGGTCTCCCATTTCGACTTAGAAGGACATAGTCCATACGCTGTGCAGATGTTCCTGTATACAATGCCCGCTACTTGGTTGTAGTGTTCGGTATACATTGTTCCTACTTGCATCCTACCACTATGTGTTGGACTGGTTCTGAGGCCTTGTATAGTCTGCACCTTGGGTCTTGTCTTGTATGGTAGATCACTGCTTATATGGATGTGGTACTTTGTACTTGCTCTTGTGCCGCTATGATCAGTGCTTCTGTACTATCTTGGAGTCCAGCTTTATCCAGCCAATGGTAGGATTTTCCTATATCAGCCACCTCCGTTATCATTCGATGATACATCCAGTGTAGCTGCTTATCTTGTCATGATATTTCATGTTCCTGTTCTTCCTTCCAGGACCGTGGTTGTTGTTACCTTAGGCTCTGTCTCAGCAACTGATCCTTTGGTGCCATTTTTCCGATTGGTGCCATTTTTCCGATATATTCCTGGATTCTCCTTGTTTCAACCGTGATGGTGGCTTCAACACTTATGAATCCTCAACAAAACTCTTTTCTGTTAGTATACAATCTTTGAGTGTTGGGCTTGGGGTGGAAACCTCCATGCATTGTCATTAGCTTCATGGTCTTCACCTCTGCAATGTGCCCTGCTGGTAGTTCCACTCCATTAGTCTTGACTACCTTGCCTCTCTAGATTACCAACCGGCCGCACTTCTCCAGTCGAAGGACATCCTGATGTCTTCGCTGTAGATCCTTGTTTGGTGGAACAGTGAATCGATATCTTGTTCATTTTTTTAGTACAGCTTAATGTTATCCATGTAGAGGAGGTGGCTAATGGTACTTCCACTCTTGAACCTGTAACCATAGCCAGACTCTGTGATTATCTGATTGAGGGGGTTCAAGCCTATGCAGGACAGCAATGGAGACAGTGCATCACCTTGGTATTTATTATTATTCATTTTTATAGTGCCATTTGTTCCATGGCGCTTTACATGTGAAAAAGGGGCATACATAGACAAGTGCAATCAACATGAGCAATACAATGCACACAGAAGGAGAGAGGACTTTGCCTGCTAGGGCTCACAGTCTACAGGGGATGGGTCAGGATACCCTAGGAGAGGGTAGAGCTGGTTGTGCGGCGGTTCAGTAGACTGAGGATCACTGCAGGTTGTAGGCTTGTCGGAAGAGGTAGGTATATGTGGGTATATATGTGTGGTATATGCCACATTTGATGGTCACTTGTGCTAGTTGTCTTGAGTTGACTTTTGGTGTTGTCCTCTATGGCCCCATTGAGTTTTTAAGGAAGGTTCTTAATTTCCTGTTGACATTTAGGAGAGGCAAGCATTCACAGATCCATGTGTGTCATTGAGTCATAGGCTTTCCTATCCAGGCTGTGCTGAGGTTGATCTGTCTTGATCATGAGTCTTGCGTGACTGCTCTGTCTACAAGTAGCTGATGCTTGGGGCCTCTTGTGTTATTCCCAATGCCTTTCTGAGCTGGGTTCATGTACTGATGCATATAGTTCTGTAGCTTGGTGGCTTTGATGCCTGACAGTTTTCATGTTGTTGTAAGGCAGGTTATTGGGTGGTAGTTGTATGGAATTTGTTCCATTGTGTGGATCCTTCATGATCAGCACTGTTCTTCCTTGAGTTAACCAAGCTGAGTGATGATCTGCTGCTGGTTCATCTGTTTTGCCATACATTCATGTACCACTGTTAATTTCTTTAGCCAGTAGGTGTGAATCATGTCTAGGCCACCGCTGTTAATTTCTTTAGCCAGTAGGCGTGAGTCATGTCTAGGCCAGGTGCTGCCCAGTTCTTCATGTTCTTGACACGCTGATGGAATGGTGACTGGTTCTTGTTCTAGGAGGCTATTGTGTTTCAGTCTCAGATCTTGCAGCCACTTTGCACTGGTGTTATGCATTTTTTTCCTTATTCCATATGTTCCTTCTGTATTGTTCAGTCTCTGCCTCTATGCTGTTGCTTTGCAGTTGAGCGTACACCTTGGATGGTTCTTCGAAGAACAGGGCATTTATTTTGTTGGCCTCAACTAGAGAAGTTGAGGCCAAGAAATAAATGCCCTGTTCTCCTTAATCTTGCAGCAAGTGCTGTGAACCTCTGTTTAGCAGTCTGTAGGGCTTCAAGTGGAGTTAGTCATTTATACGTGTCCAGCTTGATCTCAACACTTGATCTTTATCCCTTCTGTATTTCTGTTGGCTAATTTTTCTTCTTGTCAGCTTGATCTTTGTTTCCAATCTTCTTTTCCAAGTAAGGCAGTGCTTCTGTTCTTGTTGGTTGTATAGCCAAGCATTTCCAGAATTACTGCAATGCAAAGGCTCTATTGGCATCTTTTAACATACAGCTTAGTGGTGTTTCTCTGTGGAGCCTTGGCAGTCAATCTCTGGGATTGATGGTATTTAGTATCTATGATTTCTGTTTCAGGTCAGCTGCAGTACTGTCTAGTTGCAGGGTTGGAAGATTTTCAGGAGGTTACACTTGTTCTTGTGGTGTAGATGTGAGGTGCAGTTGATCCATCTCAAGTTGTGATAATAGCTTCCTTTTTATGAAATTGAAAAGTTGTTTCTCAGTCAATGGGCATGCAGGTCTTCTATCCATCCATAGTTCCTCATACGCTTCATATATGCTCCCTTGATCTGTATATTGACAGACACGTGACGCTTAGATTTCACACAGGTGGGCGTCCTCTCACTAAGATTACAAAATTATTTAAACACAGGTAATGTAATAAAATAGGTAAAAGGCCACTCTATTGTCGTTGTTTGAGAAACAAGGCTTTGTAGGAATCGTTTGCAATTCTCTTGAAAAGGTGCATTCACAGAAATTACAAGTCTAACCTACAGTCATAACAATTGTGCCACATTCAGAATTGTGGCTGCTCAGCAAAAGGGGTCTTAAACTCATGAAATATTAATGAGGATCTGACATAGAATATGTGAAGACGGAACCGATATACGAGTTCTCCATCCAACAAGTTTACATTTAGCAAATTTCCTAAAAATTGTTTAAAATGGCATATTGACTCCTTTGGACCTTAATTGTATCTGGCTGGGTGCATGTGGGATGTATAGCGGTGATGATGGCGTATGATGTATGTGCTGTATATACAGTATCTTCCTCCTCCCTGACAATGTTAATGTATAATAAAGTTGAAAGTTGTTCCAGAACGTATTTTCTTAAGATAATTTTGCCACAAACCATCACCTGCCTCTCACAGGAGCAGGATATTTAGCTTTTATCAAATTATAGATTTCATGACAAACTACATTAAAATATCAAAATAACTGGACACAATTCATGTAAAATATGTCATTGCTGGAGGCATTTAAGGAAAAGAAACATTCTGCATAATTTCTACCTGTAGAACATTTAATTAATGTCCCTGTCGGATTAGTGACTTCTTCCCAGAACAGAAGTCTTCATTCTGTAACTAATGTATTGGAAATTGTTAAAAAGACTGACACCAAGTGCTGTAACACAGTGTAACAGATGCGTTACAGGCCAGGAAAGCTATAAAGCACAACCTGATAGATAACACAGTGGTCAGAATCTATAGGGACAGCAAACTGTTAAAAAGGATTTTTGCGCTCATAAATTCTAGGGAAATATGTCCCTTGTGCCAGGAAAAGAATACTATGTGAGCCAACGATGGCTGCAAGAATGGCAGAAAACAAATACAGATTGTTCCATCAAAGGGGAAACATGAACAGTCAACTGCAGGAAGATAACATCTATCCGCATCTGTTTATAAATGAAATAATCTGCTGATTATTACCCCAAATCGTATGTGAAATGGATGTGGATTAAATCTAATCTGTGTTTCGTGGCAGCAATCATTGTGGTTACTGGTATTGGACACAATGTCAGCTGGACTTGTTTCACTCGCTGTAATCTACCATGACATTCTACTCTTTCTATTTAATATTTAAGCAGTAGGAGGAAGTACTCTGTGTTACAAAAAGGAAATCCATATCCTATAATCTCTTCATCTTTATGCAATGCACTTAAGACCTTTATTTGAGTGTTTGGTCTCATGCACGCGTTCATGTTTTAGATTTTTGTTATACAGTTCCCTTGCCTGATATGGACCTCCAGTTGTATATAGAGGCATAAATAGGTTTTCAGAGCATGTTTCATCACGTCGTATTACCAGGGGCGTAACAATCGCTGTCACAGAGGTCACGAATGGGCTTGTGCGGGTGGGTCACCACTGACCTCTGAAACTTCAAATGGATGTACGTCCTCGGACACACATCGAGTTGAAGGGTATTGCAGCACACAGACCCATAGGGTCCATGTGTGGCAATGCACAGTGCCGGCCAATCAAAGGCTAGCAGCTGATGTCAGCTTGCATGTGACTGGAGGCACATGGCAGTGACGTCATTCGCTCTCGTCAGTTGCACGCTGAAGTCAGCTGCTGTCTTCAGAAAACGCCATGCGGCGGGGGAGCGGAGGGAAGGTGAGTATACGGTGGCCATACTACTACATGGATGACTTTGGCCGTGCATTATATTATATGAAGTACCGTATATGGGCTTTGGACTATACTTTATGAAGAATTATGGACTCTGCATTATACTAGATGGAGGACTATGAGCTGTGCATTATATATGGAGGACTACAGAGGGTGCATTATATTATATGGAGGACTATGTGATACCATATGGAGGATTATGGACTGTACATTATATATAGAGGACTATGAGGGGTGCATTATATTATATGGAGGACTATGGGGCGTGCATTATACTATATGAAGGACTATGGGGTGGTCCATTATACTATATGAAGGGCTCTGGGTTGGGTATTATACTATACGGGGGACTATGGGGGTGCATTATACAATATCGAGAACTATGGGGGTGCATTATACTATATGGAGGACTATGAGGGGTGCATTATATTGTATGAAGGACTATGAGGCATGCATTATACTATATGAAGGACTACGGGGGTGCATTATACTGTATGGATGACTGGGATTGTAGTAGATCAGCTCACTCAGCTACACACGGAGGTAGACTGGGAACACTGTAGCTTTAGGAATGCAATTGATTTATTAAATACGGCAAAAACCAAGCTGAAGCACAAAATAAACACGGCCCTCTGGGCAAAACAGTAGTTCAAAATGGTAGCACTTAGCACAGTCCTTGCATTAGCGGGGATCAGCCCGCTTCATGGTTAGCAAGACCCCTGGTTCAGGCATAAACAAAACACAGAACACTTCTCTGGAGTGTTCCTCTCCAGACACTGAACACTGCTGCCTTTGGAGGCCAGGTACTTAAGCCCCAGACCATACCCTGGTGTGGAGATAAGGTGGAAATTCTCCCACCCACTCTATGGATGTCCACATAAAAGCAAGGCCTTTATGCAACTTAGCTTAACCCCTCACAACACTTAGTGTGCTGGAGGAAAAACTCTGGGTTTTATATCACTGATGCCATTAGGCGTAGTAAAACATATCTCCCCTACAGCACTTTACCAGTGACTTTGTCACAGGGTGCATTATACTATATGGAGGACTATGGGGGGTGCTTTATACTATAGAGAGGACTATGGGCTGTGCATTATACTATATGGAAGACTATGGGGGTGCATTATGTGGCCCCATGACTTCTATGTATGCCCCTGGTGAGTATGGTTTATTTTTTTCTATACATTAAAGAACAGTGGCAGAACGAGGGACATTTACCAGGATGGGGGATATACATAACAGGATGCGGACCAGGATAAGTGACTCTATTAAAAGGATGAGGAATATATATATATATATACACTCACCGGCCACTTTATTAGGTACACCATGCTAGTAACGGGTTGGACCCCTTTTGCCTTCAGAACTGCCTCAATTCTTCGTGGCATAGATTCAACAAGGTGCTGGAAGCATTCCTCAGAGATTTTGGTCCATATTGACATGATGGCATCACACAGTTGCCGCAGATTTGTCGGCTGCACATCCCAAAGATGCTCCATACAAGGCAGGATGGATCCATGCTTTCATGTTGTTTACGCCAAATTCTGACCCTACCATCCGAATGTCGCAGCAGAAATCGAGACTCATCAGACCAAGCAACGTTTTTCCAATCTTCTACTGTCCAATTTCGATGAGCTTGTACAAATTGTAGCCTCAGTTTCCTGTTCTTAGCTGAAAGGAGTGGTACCCGGTGTGGTCTTCTGCTGCTGTAGCCCATCTGCCTCAAAGTTCGACGCACTGTGCGTTCAGAGATGCTCTTAGGCCTACCTTGGTTGTAACAGGTGGCGATTTGAGTCACTGTTGCCTTTCTATCAGCTCGAACCAGTCTGCCCATTCTCCTCTGACCTCTGGCATCAACAAGGCATTTCCGCCCACAGAACTGCCGCTCACTGGATTTTTTTTCTTTTTCGGACCATTCTCTGTAAACCCTAGAGATGGTTGTGCGTGAAAATCCCAGTAGATCAGCAGTTTCTGAAATACTCAGACCAGCCCTTCTGGCACCAACAACCATGCCACGTTCAAAGGCACTCAAATCACCTTTCTTCCCCATACTGATGCTCGGTTTGAACTGCAGAAGATTGTCTTGACCATGTCTACATGCCTAAATGCACTGAGTTGCCGCCATGTGATTGGCTGATTAGAAATTAAGTGTTAACAAGAAGTTGGACAGGTGTACCTAATAAAGTGGCCAGTGAGTGTATATATATATATATATATATATATATATATATATATATATACTAGATGGTGGCCTGATTCTAACGCATCGGGTATTCTAGAATATGTATGTAGTTTATTTATGAAGTTTTCAGAATAATGCAATTTATACACAGGATTCGGCCGGCCGGGCGCGACCAATTAGTGAAGCGTGGTTCAAATTCCACGCCAATTCGCGGCCGGACTCCGCCTGTCGCTGATTGGTCAAGCCCGGCCGCGAACAATCAGTGAAGCTAGGGCCGGTTCCAGGTTTTTGAGGGCCCCGGGCGAAAGCGTCTCAGTGGGTCTCCCTCTTTAACACATACCACGATTCATGATGCACAGATACAGCAGAGAAATATAGCACAGCCAAGTAGCATACATTCCACGTAGTATATAACACAGCCCACGTAGTATATAACACAGACCACGTAGTATATAGCACAGCCCACGTAGTATATTGCCCAGTCACGTAGTATATTGCACAGCCCCCATAGTATATAGCAGACACGTAGTATATTGCCCAGCAACGTAATATATTGCCCAGCCATGTAATATATTGCCCAGCCACGTAATATATTGCCCAGCCACGTAGTATATAGCACAGCTACGTAGTATATAGCACAGAGACGTAGTATATAACACAGCTCATGCAGTATATAACACAGGCCACGTAGTATAGAGCACAGCGATATAGTATATTGCCCAGCCACGTAATATATACCACAGCCACATAGTATATAGCACAGAGACGTAGTATATAACACAGCCCACACAGTATATAACACAGCCCATGCAGTATATAACACAGCCCATGCAGTATATAACACTACAAAAAATCACACTGGCGCTAAGTGACACTCCCGGAGTGAAGCTGCAGGCTCCCAGGCAGGTTGTGTGCAAGAACCCTGCCGTGTTATGATAAACCAATAAAAAACTAAATGAGGGTGCCGCGCTAGAGAAGAAAAACTATCTATTTAATGAATAACGCCCACTCTCCTACCTTCCACATGGAGGTTGGCGTATCCTCTAGATACGGAGGTCGGCTAGTGCGAAGCCGCCCTTATTGCTGGTTGGCCCGTAGTGTTGAAAGTGCACAAGTCCAAGAAAGGGAGCGTCCTCCCGTAGTATGCAAGTATATAACACAGCCCACGTAGTATCTAACACAGCCCACGTAGTATATAACAATGTGGGCACCATATCCCTGTTAAAAAAAAAAATTAAAATAAAAAAGTTATATACTCACCTTCCGTCGGCCCCCGGATCCAGGCGAGGCGTTTACGATGCTCCTCGTGACGCTCCAGTCCCAAGAATGGATTGCGGTCTTGCGAGATGATGACGTAGCGGTCTTACGAGACCGCTAAGTCATCATCTCGCGAGGCCGCAATGCATGGACCGGAGCGTCGCAAGGAGCAGCGGGAAAGACGACGGAAGGTGAGAATATAATGATTTTTTATTTTATTTATTATTTTTAACATTAGATGTTTTTACTATTGATGCTGCATAGGCAGCCTCAATAGTAAAAAGTTGGTCACACAGGGTTAATAGCAGCGTTAACGGACGGCATAACGCGGTGTAACGCAGCCATTAACCCTGTGTGAGCGCTGACTGGAGGGGGCACTGACAGAGAGTAGGAAGGGGCGAATTTGCGCCTGGACTGTGCCCATCGCTGATTGGTCACGGCCGCAGACCGCGACCAATCAGCGACGCGGGATTTCCGTGACAGACAGACGGAAGTGACCCTTAGACAATTATATATATATATCTAATATATAAAGCTGAATGTGTGTGTGTGTGTATGTATGTATGTATGTATGTATGTCCGGGATTGGCATCTGAACCGTAGCAGCTACAGCCACAAAATTTTGCACAGTCACACGTCTGGACCCCGAGAGCGTCATAGGCTATGTTGTGAGGTGAAATTTTAACCCCGCGCTTTCCAATTCACCAAACAATTTTGCCCCTATCTACATAATGGGGAAAAAGTGAAAGGAAAAGTGTTGGAGGCGTCGCAGCTACAGGCACAAAATTTTGCACAGTCACACGTCTGGACCCTGAGAGCGTCAAAGCTATATTGTGAGGTGAAATTTTAACCCCGCGCTTTCCAAGTCACCAAACAATTTTGCCCCTATCTACATAATGGGGAAAAAATGAAAGGAAAAGTGTTGGAGGCAAATTAACAGCTGCCAGATGTGAACAAGGGGGACTTAAAGAATGACAGCGATGGCACCAAAGAGTATATACTGTACAGTTGCTAAGGTGGGGCCCCAACATGGGATAATCACACCACCACGGGGATATGAACACACACACAAAATGCGCCACACACTACCACGTGCTCGAACACATATACCACCCTCAGTGCACATTTCACCACACATACACCAACCTCGCCACATAAAAGTAGAAACACAAAAGTCGCCGCTCAAAACTCGCCACGCGCAAAACTCTCCACATGCAAAACTCGCCACACGTGCAAAACTCGCCACACGCAAAACTTGCACACGCAGAAAAATTGCCACACGCAGAAAAATTGCCACATGCACAAAAGTTGCAACACATGCAAAAGTTGCCTCACACAAAACTTGCACATACTCAAAAGGCACCACACATAAAACTCGCCACGCGCAAAACTCGCCATGCGCAAAACTTGCTGCACACAACTTGCTACACTAACCTGTCACATGCAACTCGACACACAAAAAGTTGCTACACGCATGTCGCCACACAAAACTCATCTCACAAAAGTCCCTACATGCATGTCGCCACACGCAACTCAACACACACAACTTGACACACGAAACTCGCCCTAAAACACACACAAGTCTGGTATCCTTCAAAAATAAAAATCTGATTAATAAGCAGACAAACTACAAGAGCAACAAATGTACCATATAGGAATCCGGCAGCTGTCAGTCACATGACCAGTCTATTATGTGTATGTGTGAGCTAATATATACTGCCAGGGGGTGGGCTTACTGTTGGCTGGGGATTTATCAGGCTGCCATTTTAGCTTACAAATACTGAGGTAAAAATACTGACCAAATAACGTGTGAACGAGGGCTAATACAGGAGGAGATGGCATACAGCTATATACTATATACAGGAGATGACACACAGGTATATACTATTTACAGGGGAGATGACACACAGGTATATACTATATACAGGAGGAGATGACACACAGATATATACTATATACAGGAGAGATGACACACAGGTATATACTATATAGAGGAGGAGATGACATACAGGTACATACTACATACAGGAGGAGATGACATACAGGTATATACTATATACAGGAGGAGATGACACACAGGTATATACTATATACAGGAGCAGATTACCTACAGGTATATAGTATATACAGGAGGAGATGACACAGGTATATGCTATGTATAGGAGGAGATGACATACAGGTATATACTATATACAGGAGATGACACACAGATATATACTATATATAGGTGAGATGACACACAGGTATATACTATATACAGGAGATTACATACAGGTATATCTAATATATAAAGCTGAATGTGTGTATGTATGTATGTGTGTATGTCCGGGATTGGCATCTATACCGTCGCAGCTACAGCCACAAAATTTTGCACAGTCACACGTCTGGACCCCGAGAGCGTCATAGGCTATGTTGTGAGGTGAAATTTTAACCCCGCGCGTTCCAATTCACCAAACAATTTTGCTCCTATCTACATAATGGGGAAAAAGTGAAGGGAAAAGTGTTGGAGGAAAATTGACAGCTGCCAGATGTGAACAATGAGGACTTAAAGAATGAGAGCGATGGCGACAAAGAGTATATACCGTACAGTTGCTAAGGTGGGGCCCCGACATGGGATACTCACCACACACGGGGATATGAACACAAACACAAAATGCGCCACACACTACCACGTGCTTGAACACATATACCACCCTCAGCACACATTTCACCACACACACACACCAACCTCGCCACATAAAAGTCGAAACACAAAAGTCACCACTCAAAACTCGCTACATGCAAAACTCGCCATATGCAAAACTAGGCTCACGCAAAACTCGCCACACGTGCAAAACTCACCTCATGGAAAACTCACCTCATGCAAAACTTGCACACACAGAAAAATTGCCACATGTACAAAAGTTGCACCACATGCAAAAGTTGCCTCACACAAAACTTGCACATACTCAAAATGCACCACACATAAAACTCGCCACGCGCAAAACTCGCCATGCACAAATCTTGCTGCACACAACTTGCTACACTAACCTGTCACATGCAACTCAACACACAAAATGTTGCTACACGCATGTCGCCACACAAAACTCATCTCACAAAAGTCGCTACATGCATGTCGCCACACGCAACTCAACACACACAACTTGACACATAAAACTCGCCCTAAAACACACACAAGTCTGGTATTGTCCTTCAAAAATAAAAATCTGATTAATAAGCAAACTACAAGAGCAACAAATGTACCATATAGGAAATACGGCAGCTGTCAGTCACATGACCTGTCTATTATGTGTATGTGTGAGCTAATATATACTGCCAGGGGGGAGGGCTTCCTGTTGGCTGGGGATTTATCAGGCTGCCAATAGCAACCAATCACAGCTCAGCTTCTATTTTGCTACAGTTAATTAACCTGAGCTCTGATTGGTTAATATAGGCAACAAAGACATTCTCAGTATAACAAAGCTAATATATGTTGTGAAATGCTTCTATTTGCTTAGTTTTTGCCTTTTAATAATTACATTTCTATCTATTTGTTTTGTGGTTTTTGTGTGCAGAATAAATTTTTGTTAACACATTCTATTTTGCTAACAGCAGTCATTAACCCGGGCGAAGCCGGGTAGTACAGCTAGTATATATATATATATATATAATCAGGATGGCACCCAGGATAAGGCACATACATCAGTATGTGTGATACATACCAGGATCGGGCCAGGATGAGGGACATATACAGGGGTTGGACAAAATAATGGAAACACCTGGAAACATCAACAAAAGTTAGTTTAATCTGGTGTAGATCCACCTTTTGCGGCGATTACAGCCTCAATTCTCCGAGGTATGGATTCATACCAGGTGTGAATTGTTTCCAAAGGAATTTTAGCCCATTTTGCAGTTAAAACACCCTCCAGTTCTTTGAGCGACGATGGTGGCGGAAATAGACGTCTAACTTGAATCTCTAAAATCGACCATAAATGCTCAATAATGTTGAGGTCTGGGGATTGTGAGGGCCAGATGAGATGCTCAACTTCATTAGAATGTTCCTCGTGCCATGCTTTAACGATTCTAGCTGTATGAATTGGTGCGTTATCATCCTGAAAGATGGCGTTCCCCTCCGGGAACAGTGCTTAAACCATAGGATGCGCTTGGTCGCCCAAAATGCCTAAATAATCTCGGCTGTTAATTCTTCCATGAAGGGATATCATTGGCCCTGTGGATCTCCAAGAAATAGCACTCCAGATCATCACAGAACCTCTGCCATGTTTTATGGTTGGGAGAAGGCAGTCTGGATGGAATGCTTCTTTCGGCTGTCTCCAAACGTACACTCGGCCGGAGGTCGGAAATAAGGTAAACGATGATTCGTCTGAGAATATCACATGTTTCCACTGCTCGAGGGACCAATTCTGGAGGTTTCTACACCACTCTAAACGCTTGGAAACATTTGTCATTGAGAGAAGCGGTTTTCTAATTGCAGCTCTTCCGTGGAGATCAGATTTGTGCAGCTCCCGAGGAACAGTTTTCGTGGAAACTGGGTTCTGTAGGTGTTCATTGAGCTCAGCAGTGATTTTTGGAGCCGTGGTCTTGCAATCCTCTCTCACAATTCGCTTTAAAGTCCGACGGTCTGTCTCAGTCAACTTTGACTTTCGGCTGGACCTGTGCTTTGCTGCGGACGTTTTTCCGTCTCTTTCAAACGCAGCATTACTTTGGAGACAGTACCTCTTGACACTCCAAGCATTCGGGCACTTACTTTTACACTAGCGCCTGCCATACGAGCACCAACAATTTGGCCTTTTTGAAAATCCGAGAGGTATAGCCATTGGTATCAGGTTCTCATCAATGTTCGTACAATTATGCAAAACAAACAGTTAATTTACATACACATATCACATGACACAAATAATCAACTACAAAACATTACCATATGTCACGGTTTGCATGTTTATAACACGTTCGAAGATTATGATGCCAAAACGTTAGGTGTTTCCATTATTTTGTCCAACCCCTGTATATTAAGATGAAAGGCATATATGGCAGGACATTGACTCCTTGTGCCACCATTCGTGGTCCATACAAGTGGCTTGAACCACTTTGTTATACAGTGATACAAATGTTTATTTAAGAGCATTATTTCTTTTTAGTACATGGTGTTTTCCATAGCAAAATATCATAGTATACCGTTTATATGAAGTTTAGAGGAATTGATGTACCAGACAAAAGAAAAATACATTGACCAGAAGAATGAACTAACAGTAGAGGCCATTTGAAGGCCTCTGTCTGCAAGACTGAAATTAGTTAATCAGCGGGTCCAAATATTGGCGCTATAATGTCAAAAGTAAAATGTGGCCATGTGGAGCAAGCCTTGTTTGTGAATACCCTCGGCAAATCGTGCAGCCCCATGTAAGGAGACTGATACATACCGTAGATGCACACACAGCGGTGGTTAGTGCTTTGTAGATACTGTACGATGCTTTAGATGCCATAAGTGGAGTTATAATAGTAAAAGTCAGCGCCAAGATTTCTGTCACAGATCTTCAGTTTGGGGCTATTCAGCATCAAGCTACTTAACAAGGTATTAAAATCTTGTTTAAAGTCACGAATATTACATTCAAGTGGAAAAAATCTACAAAAAATCAATGGGGGGCTGATTTCACACAGAGTACTAAATACCTTGTTATTAAGATTTACCAAATACCCCCACACCTTCATACATACTGTATTATTTTTTAATATATAATTTTAAGTTCAAGTTTGACAAAACGCAACTTGTTGCGTTCCCGTGCGGACATCGGGAGCGTGAAAGCAACACATCCGCATACATCCGCATGTCCTGCGTACACAATGTTAAAGATAGGTACGCATAACGCATGCAGAAGTATGCGGAAGTAGGCGGAGCTTAACGGAGGAAGTACGCAGCCCTCCGCACGCCCCTGAATGCTAATGTGAACTTAGCCTAAGGTCTTTTCTACCTGGGTCTAAAAGAACCACCATCTCTGCTAAATCGGGGAGCACTGACGCATCTATACATTTTGCTAATTAAGTAAAAACAGAAGTTGTTATAAACTACTGTGAATATAACAAGTCTACAGCCCCCCGTGAAATGTTTTTGTCAAGTAAAAAAATACTACCAAGCAGAATTGTTTCAGAATAATTTCCACCTTTAATGTCACCCATAATCTGTTAAAGGGAACCTGTCAACATGAAAATGCAGTCCAAGTAATTGATATATAGCTTTGTGAGAAAAGATTTAGTATAATCTATATTCTGCTCTTTCTGGGTATTTTGGGTGCAGTGGGCGATCCTATCAGCGACTGACAGCTTTACTTCTATAAGAATAAACAGGTAGCTGTCAGTCACTGACAGGACCACCCACTGCACCCAAAATCCCAGAAAGAGCAGAGATGTAATGATTAATATAAAGGTTATACTTTATCTTTTCTCACCAAACTATATATCAGTCTACTCCACTCCTTTTGCTTTATATCATGGGGACTGCATTTTCACAATGACAAGTTCCATTTAAGTGTAATTAAAAAATAATTTTTTTGAGTAGAAAAATAAAAAACTGAAACCAATGTGGCTGCATTAATATGCACACCCTTGCCTGCTGCACAGATTACGTCTGCGATTCGGGGATCTCAGAGGATAAGGAAATTTGCTCAATTAATGTCCACAGCCAGATAGCACTGACCTGGACCATGGACCACTGTCTCACGAAATGATCCACTCTTCTCTTATCACTACCCAGTATCACTGCCAAACATCTCTAATAAACATAACTACTACCAAACATCTGTAATAAGCATTACTACCAAACATCTGTACCTAATATCACTG
The DNA here is from genome assembly GCF_051348905.1 of Ranitomeya variabilis. Lineage (NCBI taxonomy): Eukaryota > Metazoa > Chordata > Amphibia > Anura > Dendrobatidae > Ranitomeya > Ranitomeya variabilis. The sequence goes on from NC_135235.1 coordinate 16,661,899, forward strand.
CCAAACATCTGTAATAAATATAACTACTACCAAACATATCTACCAAACATCTGTAATAAACGTTACTAGTACCAAACATCTGTACCTAATATCACTGCCAAACATCTGTAATAAACATTACTACCAAACATCTGTACCTATCATCACTGCCAAACATCTGTAATAAATATAACTACTACCAAACATATCTACCAAACATCTGTAATAAACATTACTACCAAACATCTGTAATAAACATTACTACTACCAAACATCTGTACCTATCATCACTGCCAAACATCTGTAATAAATATAACTACTACCAAACATATCTACCAAACATCTGTAATAAACGTTACTAGTACCAAACATCTGTACCTAATATCACTGCCAAACATCTGTACATAACATACATACATAACCACCAAACATCACTGCCAAACATCTGCAATAAACATTACTACTACCAAACATCTGTACCTAATATCATTGCCAAACATCTGTAATACATTATATAAACATTACTACCAAACATCTGTAATAAACACTACTACCAAACATCTGTACCTATCATCACTGCCAAACATCTGTAATAAATATAACTACTACCAAACATCTGGGTTTTTTTTAACTCAAATAAATTTTTATTAAGAATAACATTACAATTGACATGTTACATTCTTGTTTTCAGTACAAAGTTTTCCCCCCAAACGAACCCCGCAATCCCAACTTATCCCGCCCCCCCCCCCCCAATAAGACAGCCCACCTTGTTTAATAGCTCCACACTCAAATCTATAGGATGACTATCCCCTCAGTTAGGACCATCAGTCCTGACAGTGAGCCAAATCTTTCAATAATCCCAATAGCCCCCCCCCCCCAAGGAAGCAACCGGGTCAGCTAGAAACAGTAGAATATCGTCCGCATACAACGCCACCCTCTCTTCAATCATCCCATATTTAAACCCAGACACCTCGTCAGACTGTCGAATTTTAGCAGCCAATGGCTCCACGGCCAGAGCAAACAAAAGAGGAGAGAGTGGACATCCCTGCCTTGTCCCTCTAGCTAATTGTATAGTCCGTGATAACTCCCCATTCACCCGGACTCTGGCCATCAGCTGCGAATACAGCAGCCGAATCCAGGACAAAAACCCATATATTGCAACACCTGCCAGAGATATCCCCACTCCACACTGTCGAACGCCTTATGTGCGTCTAAAGATGCAATAACTCTCTGGCCACAGTTATCAGACCTAAGCTGCAGATTCATAAATAGCCTCCATAGGTTGACCGCCGTGGATCTATCAGGCATAAAGCCAGATTGGTCTGGGTGCACAAGGCCGGAGATTACACTCGTCAACCTCATCGCCAACACCTTGGCCAGAATCTTGACATCTATAGTGAGCAAGGAGATTGGCCGATATGACTCAGGTTGCCCCAAGTATTTCCCCTCCTTAGGAATCACCGCTATTATGGCCTCTCTCATGGATGTAGGCAGACACTCCCTAGTCTTAGCCTCCTCTAGGACTGCCTTTAATCTGGGAATTAGCACCTCCCCCATATGTTTATAGATCTCAGCAGGAAACCCATCTACTCCAGGCGCCTTACCATTAGCCATAGACTGTAATGCCTGACCCAGTTCCTCCTCCGTGATAGGAGCCTCCAAGCCCTCTCTATCTGCATCACTCAACCTCGGGAGCTCCAGTCCCTCAAGGAACGCCACTGTGTCTCCCACTGTCCCATCCACCCGAGAGGAATATAGGTCCTCGTAAAAATCCGCAAAAACCTCCAAAATCTCTGGAGTCTCAGAGACACTCGTACCACTTCCGGAAACCAGAGAATGGACAAACGAAGTACTTCTCTGTGCAGAAGCCACCAGCGACAGCATGTGACCTACAGTTTCACCCTCCTGATAATAAGCCAGCTTCATGAATTCCCGCTTCCTTTCAGCTTTACCCAGCAAAATTTCTTCCAGATGACTTTGAGCTGCCTTTAATCTCTTCCCAGCTTCCGGAGTACCCAGTGTCACCATCTCATCCTCCGCTGCCCTCAACCCATCAATCGCTGCCTTCTCTGCCTCTCTCGACTTCCGCTTACATCTACTAATGTCTCTAAACAGCAGCCCTCTTAAGTACGCCTTCATGGCTTCCCATACATTAAGAGCATCTACACTCCCATCATTCAGCTCAAAAAATTCCACCAACTCCCGTTTTATCTTATCTAGATCTATACTGCACAGCCAGTTAGGGTGAATCTTCCACTCTCTCCTGTTCACGGCCCCTGTCCCCATCGGCCGAAACTCCACCTCAATTGGACTATGGTCCGAGAGGGCCCTAGGCAAATATCTCACATCCCCTACCATCGTGTCCAACAGACAGCTGCCCAGTGCCAAATCAATTCTGGATAGAGTACCATGAGCCGGTGAATAACATGAATACCCCATTTCCCCAACATGCCTAACTCTCCATAGGTCATACCCACTTCATGAATATAAGTGCCAAACGTAGTAATGTGTCCCACTGTCCTATTCTGGGAGTTTTTATTTTTATCCCAAAAGTCATCACATATATTATTAAGATCTCCAATAATTAGAAATGGTATCAGGCCCCAGCTTTCCTCCCTCTCCAGCACCTCTAATTTTCTTACTTGAGTATGGAGGCGGAATATACATCGCCGCTATACACATCAACACTCCATTTATTTTGCATTGCACCACCACATACTGACCATCCACATCCTCCTGTACCTTCACCTCTTCATACTGCACTCCCACAGGTACCAACACCGACACACCCCTAGAGTACGTAGAGAAGGTAGAATGGTATGCCCTCTGTATCCAGCGCCTGTTCAATACATCCACCTTTTCCCGCACTAAATATGTCTCCAGCAGGCATATCATTGAGACCCTTTGTTCTCGCACATACTGCAGACTTGCCGCCCGCCGAGTTTTATCCGCTAGGCCTCTTACATTCCAACTCAATATTTTAATGCGGTCCCCCATCATACGGCTCATCATCCTTCATAGTATCCACTTTTCCAAGTATGAGCTGTCTAATCCCTCCCACTCCCCCTACCAACTCCCAACTTGCCCCCCTAACCCACCCAATACAACACATTCTTCCTCTCATCAAGAGTGGGGCTCCACCGCCCATTGCGAACACTCTCCCTTAACCCTCTCCATGCGCCTCCCGCTGCAGTAACAATCCGAATTTCCCCCAGTTTTTGTTTTTTCCAACATTCCAACTTAAATAAACATGTAGAGAAATTACCAAACCAATTTGCAGTACCCGGCATAACCCACCTCCCCCATACTTATTAATCGTTACTATCCCCTCCGGTCAATCACTCAATATGGCACAGCTGAGCCCTCAACCGCTGCTCAACCCTTTAACCAATGTGCCATTAAACGCAAATCCCTCCTCCAGCAACAGAGAAACAACTCCCGTCCGGATCTTGCCGAGATGTCAATCGCCCTTTCCTTTAAGTTTTTTCGCATTAGTATCAATCCACTGGGTAGCGTCCTCTGGTGTCAGGAAAAAGTGGGTCTTATCAAAAGCCACCAGTCTCAACTTTGCGGGGAACAGCATAGAGTATTGCACTCCTAGTTCCCTCAGTCGTCTCTTAACCCAGCAGCATTCAGAATATTATTCAGAATAATCCGGGTAGATGGCAATCGTTTGACCTCCAGCCGTCAGATCCTCCATTTCTCTAGCCTTTCTGAGGATAATGTCTCTGTCCCTGTAGTTCAGTATTTTGGCAAGCATGGTACGGGGATTTGCTCCTGGGGCAGGGGGCTGCGGCGGGACCCTATGAGCTCTTTCAACAGCAAATACTTTTGTCAGCACTGTGCCCCCAATTTTCTCCAGCAGCCAGCTTTCAACAAACTCTGTGGGGTTTCTCCCCTCAGTCTTTTCAGGCAGCCCCACTATACGTATATTATTCCTTCTGGATCTATTTTCCAGATCCTCATTCTTGGCAGCGAGCTCTGATATTGCTTGGGCAAACTTTTTCTCAGCTTTTTACAGTTTAACTATGTGGTCTTCTGCCGTGCTCACCCTCTCCTCCACCGCTCCCATACGTCTGTCTATCTTTTGCAGGGCTGCATTAATCTGTGCTGTGTCCCCTTTTACCTCCTGCATCTGCAGGACTAGGGAATTCGAGGATTGCTGGCACGAGGATATCAGCACAACGTCTCTGAGGGTCGGCTCCTCTTTCTGCATTAAGACTTCAGGCCCCCCTCCTGCCCCCACCATGCTGCCTCTCTCCTTCCCCCTCTGTACCTCATGCTTTGCAGCCAGGACTGTATCCTCCTCCTTATCAGCTCCAGCTCCGGTTCCTTGCTCTGCCTCCTCCGCAGCTTCCACTCTGGCATACTGCTGAAGCTTCGCCACCACCTCCATATGCCGTTGACATGCGGCGTTCTCCCTGTCAGCTTCTTCTCTGACCTTGCCAGCACCTGCATCCTTCTGCCTCCGTCTGGTCATTGCCTCTGATGCCGGATCCACCACTCAGCACCGCTTTGCTCCCCAGACGTTCAGCGAACCGGTTTGTGGCAAAAAAGTCCGGTAATCAACGTTTGCACAGGATATTTGTCCCTTTAGCAGCGGGAGCACTCTTTCCTGTGTCCACTCACATGGCCACCTAGGACACACCCCCCTCTACCAAACATCTGTAATAAACATTACTAGTACCAAACATCTGTACCTAATATCACTGCCAAAAATCTATAATACATTGCTACCAAACATCTGTAATAAACATTACTAGTACCAAACATATGTAATAAACATTACTAGTACCAAACATCTGTACCTAATATCACTGCCAAACATCTGCAATATATAACCACCAAACATCACTGCCAAACAACTGCAATAAACATTACTACTACCAAACATCTGTACCTAATATCACTGCCAAACATCTGTAATAAACATTACTAGTACCAAACATCTGTACCTAATATCATTGCCAAACATCTGTAATACATTACCAAACATCTCTAATAAACATAACTACTACCAAACATCTGTAATAAACACTACTACCAAACATCTGTACCTATCATCACTGCCAAACATCTGTAATAAACATTACTAGTACCAAACATCTGTACCTAATATCATTGCCAAACATCTGTAATACATTATTACCAAACATCTGTAATAAACATTACTACTACCAAACATCTGTACCTAACATCACTGCCAAACATCTGTAATAAACATAACTAATAATTATTACCAAAAATCTCTACGAAACATCACTGCCAAACATCTGTAATAAACATTACTATTACCAAACATCTCTACCAAACATCTGTAATAAACATTACTACTACCAAACGTCTGTACCTATCATCACTGCCAAACACCGTCCTCTACCAAAATTTAGATATTGCTAAAATGTGACCTGTGTCTGGTTGGTAAAGCCTCGGGCAACCACAATAAATGCTTAACTCCTTAGTGACCACCAATATGTATTTTTCTTGACCTGGAATATAAAAGAATAACATGTGTGAAAATGCTAAAGCTATCGGCTGTACACTATAGTGGACACCCTGCTGCATCAGCCACAATAAGTTTTGTCATTGTCCTTGGCCGTTTAATTAGATACTGCTGACTATAGCATCTAGATGGCTAACAGAATGTGGGGCTCCATCAGCACCCCGAGATCATGATTGTGGGGTGAATACGTTTGCCATGGCAACTCGTGACCGAATAACAGCCTTAGAGTCCGCCGGCTATAGTGATCTGTTCAGAAGCTAGTAATATTTAGGTGGTAAGAATAACATTTTTCTTTCCAGTCATGTCACTTTGGGTTATTCCTGAAAAGCACCCGAAGGGTTAATAAACTACCTGGCAGCAGTTTGGAATATGTTGAGGGGCACTGTTTTTAAAATGGTATCACTTTTGAGGTTTTCCAATATATATGTCCCCCAAAGTCAAATCAAAACTGAATAGGTCCCTAAAAAAAAGTTTTGGAAATTTCCTTGAAAAAAAAATAAAAATGGCATTCTGTAATGCTGTAGATAAGCCCCCGATGTAACCTGAAAGATGTGAAAAAGAGGTTAGATTATACCCACCTGGGCGGGCGGTCCGATCCGATGGACGTCGTGGTCCAGGGCCTCCTACTTCTTACGATGACGTCCTCTTCTTGTCTTCACGCTGCGGCTCCGGCCCAGGCATACTTTGTCTGCCCTGTTGAGGCGCTGGGCCTCTCTGACCTTTCCCAGCACCTGCACACTGCAGTACTTTGCTCTGTCCTCAACTGGGCAGACAAAGTACGCCTGCATGGGATCCGCAACCTGAAGATAAGAAGAAGACGTCATGGTAAGAAGATGGGAGGCCCCGGACCGCGACGCCCATCGGATCAGACCGCAGCAGGACCGCCCCTGGGTGAGTATAATCTAACCTCTTTTTCTCATCTTTCAGGATACATCGGGGGCTTATCTACAGCATTACAGAATGCTTATTATTAACCCCTTAATGACAGCCAATACGTCTTTTAACTGACCTGAGATATAAGAGAATAGCATCCCCATACAGGTGACAATCCAGCAGCTGTTGTCTGTACACTATAGCTGACAACTTGCTGTATCAGCCACGATCAGTGTTTGCACCATCCATATCTGTTTAACCCCTTAGATGCTGCTATCCATTGTGACTACATCATTATAAATGGTTAACAGTGTGGGGGCTTCCTCTTTATCCCAATTGGTGCCCTCAGATCATGATTGTGTGGTCCTGATGTTTGCCATGGCAATTCACCGCCAAATAGTGGCCTAAGAGTGTGACAGCTGTAGTAATCTGTTCAGAAGTTAGAGACATTTAGGTGGTAAAAATACATATTTTCATATCTGTCATGCCACTTTGCATTAATTCCTGAAAATCACCTGAAGAGTTAATAAACTACCTGACTGCAGTTTTCAATACCTCAGGGGGTGCTGTTTTTAAAATGGTATCACGTTTGGGGGTTTCCCAATATATAAGACCCCTAAAGTCACTTCAAACATGGATAAGTCCCTAAAAAAATAAATTATTATCATAAAGTATAATGTGTCACGAAAAAACAATCTCAAAATCACAGAGATTTGTTGAAGCGTTGCAGTTATTACCACATAAAGTGACACTGGTCAGATTTCACAAATTTGGCTCCGTCACTAAGGGGTTAATGATTAACAACAACAACCTAAAAAAACAAGAACATTTTACAGATGGTGATGAAAAGTAGAGATGAGATCAATGTTATTTATTAACTATTTTGTGTGGTATGAATATCTGCATTAAAGCGATAATCATTCAAAATTTGAAAATTGCTAATTTAAAAAAAAAAAAAATTGGCAAATTTCTGATACTTTTATAAATAAACGCAAACATATCATACTGTATTTACCATGAACATAAAGTATAATGTGTTACAAAAAAACAATCTCAAAATCACTGGAATATGTTGAAACATTCCACAATCATTGCCACATTAAGTGATACATGTCAGAGGTGAAACATTTGGCCTGGTCAGTAAGGGCTTAAAGAGAATCTGTCAGCAGGATTTTTCATTGTAATGTAGAGACTTTTGGTGACGAAATCTACACTGTTGTTCTTTAAGCCCAATTTTAAGTTTTCTGCTAATTAGATTTCGATGCACAGGGGCCGGACTGTGCCCCAGGACATCTTCTCCATGTCTACGATTCCCCAGCTCCTCCGCCTGCCCCTGGTCTTTGAATGACAGGTCACTGCTGAAATTTCAATGAGAAGAGGCAGGTCATTAACAAACCAGAGGCAGGCTGAGGAGCCGGGGAATCACAAACAGTGCGGAAAAGACCCCACCCAACCCCCAGTCCAACCCCTGTGCACCAAAATCTAATTAGCAGAAAACCTTAAATTGTGATTAAAAAAGAACAACAAAGCGGATTTCTTCACCTAAAGTATCAACGTAATCAGTATTACAGCCATACAAAATCATGCTGATAGGGAATGGAGATTGTGAGCCCCAATGGGGAATTTACCAATAATGTCTGTCAAGCGTTCTGGAACTCATGGCGCTCTGTAAGTGAGTCAAATAAATACAAAATAAATAATCTGTGAGATAACACACAGTCCATACATAAAGATATTTTATTTCCAGTGTTTTTTTCCCTGACATAGTTAACCCCTTAACGACCGCCGATACGCCTTTTAACGGCGGCCGCTAAGGGTACTTAAACCACAGCGCCGTTAATTAACGGCGCTGTGGAAAAAGTGAATAGCGCCCCCCAGAGTCGGATTTTCTCTGGGGTCTCGGTTGCCGAGGGTAGCCGAGACCCCAGAGAACATGATTCGGGGTTTTTTTACCGACCCCCGAGTTGCGATCGCCGGTAATTAACCGTTTACCGGCGGTCGCAACAACAAAAAAACGCGATTTGCCGTTTAATTTCTCTGTCCTCCGATGTGATCGCACATCGGAGGACAGAGAAATGTGGTCCCCGATGGCCCCCAATAGCCCCCCGATACTTACCTACCTCCCCCGGTGCTCCTCGTGGCTCCCGATGGGCGCCGCCATCTTTTTTCCGGGAAAAAATGGCGGGCGCACGCGCAGTGCGCCCGCCGCCCGGCACCCGGAAGATCTTTGGGGTCTCGGCTGCCGGGGGTAGCCGAGACCCCAAAGAACATGATCGGGGTCGGTTTGCACCGACCCCTGTTTTGCGATCGCCGGTAATTAACAGTTTACCGGCGACTGCAAAAAAAAAAAAATAGCGATCTGTAATTCTCTGTCCTCTGATGTGATCGCACATCAGAGGACAGAGAAATAGGGGGATTCGGGGACCCTAACATACTCACCCGGTGTCCCTGGATCCTCTTCTGTCTCCTCCTGCCGCCCGGCTTTTTCCTTATGGCGGGCGCATGCGCAGTGCGCCCGCCATCTGCTGCCATCTGCCGGCCGGCAGGAGAGACTAGTTGGGGCTAAAATTAGGGTTAGAGTTAGGGTTAGAGTTAGGGTTAGAGTTAGGGCTAGGGTTAGGGTTAGGGCTAGGGTTAGGGCTAGGGTTAGGGTTAGGGTTAGGGTTAGGGCTAGGGTTAGGGTTGGGGCTAAATTTAGGGTTAGGGTTAGGGCTAGGGTTAGGGCTAGGGTTAGAGTTAGGGCTAGGGTTAGGGCTAAATTTAGGGTTAGGGCTAGGGTTAGGCTACTTTCACACTAGCGTTTTTTGGCTTCCATCGCAATGCGTCGTTGGAGAAAAAACGCATCCTGCAAAAGTGCTTGCAGGATGCGTTTTTTCTCCATTGGCTTGCATTAGCGATGCATTACGACGGATTGCCACACGTCGCATCCGTCGTGCGACGGATGCGTCGTGCTTTGGCGGACCGTCGGCACAAAAAAAGCTACATGTCACTTTTTTGTGCGACATGTCTGCCATTTCCGACCGCGCATGCGCGGCCGGAACTCCGCCCCCGCCTCCCCGCACCTAACAATGGGGCAGCGGATGCGTTGAAAAAACAGCATCCGCTGCACCCGTTGTGCGGCGCTTACAACGCTAGCGTCGGTACGTCGGCCCGACACACTGCGATGGGCCGAGTACGACACTAGTGTGAAAGTAGCCTTAGGCTTCTTTCACACTTGCGTCGGTACGGGGCGGTCACAATGCGTCGGCCCGACGTACCGACGCACGTTGTGAAAATTGTGCACAACGTGGGCAGCGGATGCAGTTTTTCAACGCATCCGCTGCCCAGTCTATGTCCTGGGGAGGAGGGGGCAGAGTTACGGCCACACATGCGCGGAAATGGCGGACGCGACGTACAAAAAAAAGGTTACATTGAACTCTTTTTGTGACGACGGGGCTAAAGTTATGGTTAGGGTTGGGGCTAAAGTTAGGGTTAGGGTTGGGGCTAAAGTTAGGGTTAGAGTTGGGATTAGGGTTAGGGGTGTGTTGGATTTAGGGTTTTGATTAGGGTTATGGTTAGGGTTGAGATTAGGGCTGTTTTGGGGTTAGGGTTGTGATTATCATTAGGGTTGTGATTAGGATTATGGATCGGGTTGAGATTAGGTTTAGGGGTGTGTTGGAGTTAGGGTTGGAGTTATAATTTGGGGGTTTCCACTGTTTAGGTACATCAGGGGGTCTCCAAACACGACAGCCAATTTTGCGCTAAAAAAGTCAAATGGTGCTCCCTCCCTTCTGAGCTCTGCCGTGTGCCCAAACAGTGGTTTACCCCCACATATGGGGCATCAGCGTACTCGGGATAAATTGGACAACAACTTTTGGGGTCCAATTTCTCCTGTTACCCTTGTGAAAATAAAAACTTGGGGGCTAAAAATCTTTTTTGTGGGAAAAAAAAATATTTTTTTATTTTCGCTACTCTGCATTATAAACTTCTGTGAAGCACTTGAGCATTCAAAGTTCTCACCACATATCTAGATAAGTTCCTTAGGGGGTCTAGTTTCCAAAATGTGGTCACTTGTGGGGGGTTTCTACTGTTTAGGTACATCAGGGGCTCTGCAAACGCAACATAACACCCACAGACAATTCTATCAAAGTCTGAATTCCAAAATGGCGCTCCTTCTCTTCCGAGCTCTGCCGTGTGCCCAAACAGTGGTTTACCCCCACATATTGGGTACCAGCATACTCAGGACAAATTGGACAACAACTTTTGCAGTCCAATTTCTCTTGTTACCCTTGTGAAAATAAAAATTTGGGGGCTAAAAAAATCTTTTTTGTGGGGAAAAAAAAATATTTTTTATTTTCACTACTCTGCATTATAAACTTCTGTGAAGCACTTGGGCATTCAAAGTTCTCACCACATATCAAGATAAGTTCCTTGGGGGGTCTAGTTTTCAAAATGGGGTCACTTGTGGGGGGTTTCTACTGTTTAGGTACATCAGTGGCTCTGCAAATGCAACATAACGCCCGCAGACCATTCTATCAAAGCCTGCATTTCAAAATGACGCTCCTTCCCTTCCGAGCTCTGCCGTGCGCCCAAACAGTGGTTTACCCCCACATATGGGGTACCAGCGTACTCAGGACAAATTGGACAACAACTTTTGGGGTCCAATTTCTCTTGTTAACCTTGTGAAAATAAAAACTTGGGGGCTAAAAAATCTTTATTGTTAAAAAAAATATATTTTTTATTTTCACGACTCTGCATTATAAACTTCTTTGATGCACTAGGGCATTCAAAGTTCTCACTACACATCTAGATAAATTCCATGGGGGGTCTAGTTTCCAAAATGGGGTCACTTTTGGAGGGTTTCTACTGTTTAGGCACATCAGGGGCTCTCCAAACGCGACATGGCGTCCGATCTCAATTCCAGTCAATTTTGCATTGAAAAGTCAAATGGCGCTCCTTTGCTTCCGAGCTCAGCCATGCGCCCAAACAGTGGTTTACCCCCACATATGGGGTGTCGGCGTACTCAAGACAAATTGTACAACAACTTCTGGGGTCCATTTTCTCCTGTTACCCTTGGTAAAATAAAAATTTGGAGGCAAAAAGATAATTTTTGTAGAAAAAATTTGTTTTTTTTATTTTCACGGCTCTACGTTATAAACTTCTGTGAAGCACCTGGGGGTTTAAAGTGCTCACCACACATCTAGATAAGTTCCTTAAGGGGTCTAGTTTCCAAAATGGTGTCATTTGTGGGGGTCTCCACTGTTTAGGCACATCAGCGGCTCTCCAAACGTGACATGGCGTCCAATCTCAATTCCAGCCAATTCTACATTGAAAAAGTAAAACGACACTCCTTCTCTTCCAAGCTCTGCGGTGCACCCAAATAGTGGTTTACCCCCACATATGGGGTATCGACGTACTCAGGAGAAATTGCACAACAACTTTTGTGGTCTAATTTCTCCTGTTACCCTTGTGAAAATAAGAATTTGTGGGCGAAAAAATCATTTTTGTGAAAACAAATGCGATTTTTTATTTTCATGGCTCTACGTTATAAACTTCTGTGAAGCACTTGGGGGTTCAAAGTGCTCACCACACATCTAGATAAGTTCCTTAAGGGGTCTAGTTTCCAAAATGGTGTCACTTGTGGGGGGTTTCCACTGTTTAGGCACATTAGGGGCTCTCCAAACGCGACATGGCGTCCGATCTCAATTCCAGCCAATTCTGCATTGAAACAGTCAAACGGTGCTCCTTCACTTCCAAGCTCTGCGGTGCGCCCAAACAGTGGTTTACCTCCACATATGGGGTATCGGCGTACTCAGGAAAAATTGCACAACAAAATTTGTGGTTAAATTTCTGTTTTTACACTTGTGAAAATTAAAAAAAATGGTTCTGAAGTAAAATATTTGCAAAAAAAAGTTAAATGTTCATTTTTTTCTTCCACATTGTTTCAGTTCCTGTGAAGCACGTAAAGGGTTAATAAACTTCTTGAATGTGGTTTTGAGCAGCTTGAGGGGTGCAGTTTTTAGAATGGTGTCACACTTGGTTATTTTCTATCATATAGACCCCTCAAAATGACTTCAAAGGTGATGTGGTCCCTAAAAAAACATGGTGTTGTAAAAATGAGAAATTGCTGGTCAAATTTTAACCCTTATAACTCCCAAACAAAAAAAAAAATTGTTTCCAAAATTGTGCTGATGTAAAGTAGACATGTGGGAAATGTTATTTATGAACTATTTTTTGTGACATATCTCTCTGATTTAAGGGCATAAAAATACAAAGTTTGAAAATTGCAAAATTTTAAAAATTTTCGCCATATTTCCATTTTTTTCATAAATAATCGCAATTAATATCGAAGGAATGTTACCACTAACTTGAAGTACAATATGTCACGAAAAAACAATCTCAGAATCAGCGGGATCCGATAAAGCGTTCCAGAGTTATAACCTCTTAAAGTGACAGTGGTCAGAATTGTAAAAATTGGCTCGGTCATTAAGTACCAAATTGGCTCTGTCACTAAGGGGTTAAAGTGCTATACGTAACCTAAACCCCGAGACGTCAAACACAAACAAACAAAGAGGGATCTTCCTTATTTGATACTGTAATGACATGCTGCCAGAGTAATCAGCAGGCGCCAGGAGGGTTTATGTTAGATCAGATATTACATGGGGAAAAAAACCTTGCTGGAAATTCCCACTCCAGATATGAGGCTGAGACTAGGAAGATGCAACCATATATGTAACTGCAAAAGACTAATATTTAATTTACGCTGTGCCACAGTTATCACGAGTAGCAAACTAAGTCTTGCCTTTTTCCATATTAAAACATTTTTAGCTTTATCTAAACTCTTCTAATTACTAAGTTCAGGTGTTTTAGTCTCATTCATCCTACATTCAATTTAGCTTATGTAAATCATCCGTTCTTCATCCAGAAAAACTGAGTTGTTTTTTTAATCACCCACTGAATTTAATGGGAGAGTTTGATCCTAATAATGTTTGTTACAGAACCTGGGTGTTCTATGGAGTACCACAACTGTGTCACAAAGCTCTGATTTTTAAGCTGAATCCTGGACTCCACGCTCATGGATTTTATCTGCACTGATACATTGTATCTCTTGCAGCAGAGGAGAGAGGATTTAGCTTACAGAGGATTGTTTACGCCTGTGTTTCCTACTGTTCCAAGCTAAGAGCTGCCTTTTAAAATATACAAGGGTCCTTGAATCTGGAAACTACAGGGGCATACGATTCTCCATGGTTTGTGTTCATTTATTTACTCTGCTATTGTTTTCTGATCCGGCACTTAACATATGTAAAATGCATAGAGGTGCAGGCTGATCTCTTGCCATTTCTGGAACCTCTGTGGAATGAGAAACAGGCTTCTTTGCATTTCTGGATTTGCAGGCCTGCGGCGAGCCGATCCTACTGGGAAGATTTTCAGATTATAAGGAGAGGGGAGCAGGAATGTTACTTCCCCTCATTCTCTGTGGGAACATTTATCAAGGAGACAGCTGCAGCCAGTGCATTCGGGCCCTGGACTCCAGCACTGGAACTTGATGTTTTGTTGTATTCCCCATGGGAGGGTCATACTTCCTTTTCTGATACTCAGTCACAGGGTAATAGCTTCATTAGACAGAAGCATTTTAATTGCACAGCAGCCAGATAACTGGTCTAGGAAGATCTTTCTGCCGACCATACATACAGGACAGGCTACTGGCTCATGCAGTCAGGTTCATAAATCATAAGATTACACCGTGCTCATGTTATATATAACATCAGATCACTTATGCTGTTGGGGTTACATACATTGCTGGAGCACTTTGCCTGCTAAGTGCGCTTTGAAATATAACCCTGCAGCTCAGACAAGTCGCCACGCCATACAATCTAGTCAGATGACTAATTGGAAGAACTGAAAGGAGTGAATGCGTAAGTGATGTGCGTGTTTACATGTCAGGTCCTCTGCTTCTACTGTGTATGTTCTGACTCCGCACAGATATTTAACTCTGGATTTAGGCACATCAGGATTTGGTTGTTTCTGGAACAATCACTGAAATTTAAACCAAATGTATGATGTGTTAATATACTTTTATACAACACTTTACAAACGTTTTAGGCAGATGTGGAAAAACCGCTGCAAGGTAAGAATATTTCTAAAATAGAAATGTTAATAGTTTATTTTCCTCAATCAACAAAATGCAGAGAATGAATATTTGGTCTGGCCGGCCTTTGCCTTCAAAACATCATCACTTCTTCTACGTACACTTGCTCAAAGTTAGGAGTTTGTAGGATTGTAGTCGGGTGTATGACTAAGCAGTTGTACCGAACAGGTGAAAATCTTCATTTTCATATGTAGATTGACGCACAGTCATTGAAGATTATGTCTGTACACTGCCTGAAGAAGGCTCTGTTCTGTGGATTTATATCTATCCAAATAGGGAAAACTCCTTGGAACTTTATGTCTACTATTTCAAGACAGCACTCTCTTAATCCCCATTTTTCTCCTATTTCCTACATCTGGATACATGAATATCTTCAACAGCCTGTGGTAGGAAGACTAGCAACAATCTCCATTGAGTTTGAGGTGAGTACCCATCCTCTCAACACTACTATCCTAATCATCTCCACTTCCATAGTCCTTTAACTTGAAGTTCCCACATTCTTTGCCTCTTTTTTTTTTTTTTTTTCTAAATATTGAGAAACACAGGCATTACCAGAAACAGCCATGTAGGAGACTTAAAACTGGGTGGAGAACAGCGTGACTCTGCAACAAAGGTGAGGTTATGGAACACCATTTCGTGTCATTCGTCATATACCATGGCAAGACCGAGCAACGCAACAAGACACAAAGTAGTTATACTGCATAAGGCCAGTCTCACACGTCCAGATAATTCTGGTACCGGAAACAATCGGTACCGGAATTATCTGTGTCCGTGTGCCCCTACGTTTCTGGTGTACATCAGTGTGGCACACGTGTGCCGCCCGTGTGCCCACTGGGTACCACACGCACCGTGCTGGGTACCACACGTACCAGCATCTGGTGCTGAATTCGCGATTCATATCTTCCCTGCAGCAGCGTTTGCTGCATAGAAGATATGAATAATAGTGTTTAAAAGAAAGATCTATCTGTGGAGCCGCCTATTCATGACTGTAAATGATCGGCCCCACGTGACCGCATACTGTAGAAGGTGCGGCCAGGACAGGACACTGCGAGGGAGGCGGGTGAGTATTTTCAAAACAGCGGGGGGCGCACAGAGGGTGGGAGGGCGGGGGACAGATAGATCTTTCTTTTAAACACTATTATTCATATCTTCTATGCAGCAAACGCTGCTGCAGGGAAGATATGAATCGCAGATTCAGCACCATGTGGGGGGACAGCGCTTACTGTAGCGCTGTCTCCTGCACGGAACAGGGACTGCACACGGAGAACTTCCGTGTGCGGTACGTGTTTTACATGGACCCATTGACTTTAATGGGTCCGTGTAATACGTGCGCTCCCACGAACACTGACATGTCTCCGTGTTTGGCACACGGAGACACGGTCCGCAAAAAATCAATGACATCTGCACAGATGCATTGATTTTAATGTGTCTACGTGTGTCAGTGGCTCCGGTACGTGAGGAAACTGTCACCTCACGTACCGGAGCCACTGACGTGTGAAACCGGCCTAAGTGAGGTCTCTCCCAAGTGTACAGTACAGACCAAAAGTTTGGACACACCTTCTCATTTAAAGATATTTCTGTATTTTCAGGACTATGAAAATTGTACATTCACACTGAAGGCATCAAAACTATGAATTAACACAGGTGGAATTATATACTTAACAAAAAAGTGTGAAACAACTGAAATGATGTCTTATATTCTAGGTTCTTCAAAGTAGCCACCTTTTGCTTTGATGACTGCTTTGCACACTCTTGGCATTCTCTTGATGAGCTTCAAGAGGTAGTCACCGGGAATGGTTTTCCAACAGTCTTGAAGGAGTTCCCAGAGATGCTTAGCACTTGTTGGCCCTTTTGCCTTCACTCTGCGGTCCAGCTCCCCCCAAACCATCTCGATTGGCTTCAGGTCTGGTGACTGTGAAGGCCAGGTCATCTGGCGTAGCACCCCATCACTCTCCTACTTGGTCAAATAGCCCTTACACAACCTGGAGGTGTGTTTGGGGTCATTGTCCTGTTGAAAAATAAATGATGGTCCAACTAAGCGCAAACCGGATGGAATAGGATGCCGCTGCAAGATGCTGTGGTAGCCATGCTGGTTCAGTATGCCTTTAATTTTGAATAAATCCCCAACAGTGTCCCCAGCAAAGCACCCCCACACCATCACACCTCCTCCATGTTTCACGGTGGGAACCAGGCATGTAGAGTCCATCCGTTTACCTTTTCTGCATTGCACAAAGACACGGTGGTTAGAACCAAAGATCTCAAATTTGGACTCATCAGACCAAAGCACAGATTTCCACTGGTCTAATGTCCATTCCTTGTGTTCTTTAGCCCAAACAAGTCTCTTCTGCTTGTTGTCTGTCCTTAGCAGTGGTTTCCTAGCAGCTATTTTACCATGAAGGCCTGCTGCACAAAGTCTCCTCTTAACAGTTGTTGTAGAGATGTGTCTGCTGCTAGAACTCTGTGTGGCATTGACCTCGTCTCTAATCTGAGCTGCTGTTAACCTGCGATTTGTGAGGCTGGTGACTCGGATAAACTTATCCTCAGAAGCAGAGGTGACTCTTGGTCTTCCTTTCCTGGGGCGGTCCTCATGTGGCCAGTTTCTTTGTAGTACTTGATGGTTTTTGCCACTGCACTTGGGGACACGCTCAAAGTTTTCCCAATTTTTCGGACTGACTGAACTTCATTTCTTAAAGTAATGATGGCCACTCATTTTTCTTTACTTAGCTGCTTTTTTCTTGCCATAATACAAATTCTAACAGTCTATTCAGTAGGACTATCAGCTGTGTATCCACCAGACTTCTGCACAACACAACTGATGGTCCCAACCCCATTTATAAGGCAAGAAATCCCACTTATTAAACCTGACAGGGCACATCTGTGAAGTGAAAACCATTCTCGGTGACTACCTCTTGAAGCTCATCAAGAGAATGCCAAGAGTGTGCAAAGCAGTCATGAAAACAAAAGGTGGCTACTTTGAAGAACCTAGAATATAAGACATAATTTCAGTTGTTTCACACTTTTTTGTTAAGTATATAATTCCACATGTGTTATTTCACAGTTTTGATGCCTTCAGTGTGAATGTACAATTTTCATAGTCATGAAAATACAGAAAAATCTTTAAATGAGAAGGTGTGTCCAAACTTTTGGTCTGTACTGTATATTTAAAAGGAGACGGGGTCTCAGGATGTGCTGCTCAAGCTGTACAGAAGCACCAAGAAATAGGCAACGTTGCCGACTTTAGACGCAGTGGTCGGCCAAGGAAGCTTGGTGCAGCGGATGAAAGACACATCATGATACTTCCCTTTTGAAATCGGAAGATGTCTAGGAGAGCCATCAGCTCAAAACTGGCAGCAACCAGTGGGACCAGCTACATCTATCTGCTGTTCGGAGAAGTGTGGTAGAATCAAGTATACCTATAAGGCCGGGGTCACACTTGCAAGTGCAATGTGAGAAACTCGCATCAATACCCGGCACTGCCGCCAGCACTCAGGACCGGAGTGTACGGCTGCATAGAAATACATGTAGCCGCACGCTCCAGTCCCGAGTGCCGGGTATTGATGTGAGAAACTTGTGCAAGTTTCCCGCTTCATACTCGCAAGTGTGACTCCGGCCTAAAATTGTATTCTGTTTTGATAGCAAAGGGTGGTGACCAAATATCGATTTGATTTCTTTTTTGTTAATTCACTTTGCATTTTGAGAAATATGAACAATTACGACTTTTATTTTTTAAAGCTTATTACTTTGCAACATCTTTTTACACCTGCTTAAATATTTCCACAGTATTGTACTTCCACTCTATACTGAATCCAATCATTTTTAAAAAAAAAAAAAAGTAAGAAAAACTCCAACTTTAAACTTTTTCTTTAGATTAAAAATTCACCTGCTGAAGAAATGCTAAACAAACCAGCACATTTTTATTTTAATGTAATAGTAGTAGTGTATCTTAGATGAGAACATCAAAACTAACAGTGCCTCTATACCAGAGACCAGCGGGGGTGCCGAGAGTCATCCCACTCCCAAATTAAAATCAATGGCCTTTTTTGAGAATAGTCCATTAAAAGAAATAAAAAAAAAGAATAGGCCATTGATTTCAAAGAACTGGAAACCCACTTAGGGTATGGTTACATAGAATTTTTTTTAAGTGGATTTTAACACTTTTCCGCTACAAAATCCACATAGGAAAAACTTAGTATGAACATACCCTTATTCTCCCGATAACGCATATATTTATTTTTGGAGGATGCCTTGCATGTAGAAGAAAAGTAAACTATACTACCATCCTACTCTGTAGCACAATGCAAACCCGAAAATGTAAAAGCACATTTTATACAATAAATCTTCCTATAACGGTGATAAATATCTAACGTAACATTTTGTAAAGTGAAATGAGAAGAGCATAAAAGTGTGGTAAATAATAAAAAGATATTTTTTCAATCACCTGCTGAACCCTGTCACAGATATAAAAATGTCTAAGAAATCACCTAATACAAAAGGTATATGACAGCCACATAACAAAAAAATAAAATCCAATCTGTGACGTGTGTTTGGTCACGGCCTCGGTAACTAAAGGCTTTGTTCATTAAGAGTTTGTTCTCCTGTACGATGCAGATTGCGCACAGTGCCTCGCCCCCTGTTATTTCCACGGTTCTGTCAGGTGGGACAGTTATTTCACTTTCTCTTTTTTTTTCATTATTTTTTATGTTTTGGAGCTGCTCCCGTCCTGGCAGGTGAAACTCCTTCTCTGTATGGAGTTATTTTATACTGTAATGTTGTCGTTTTCCTGATTATGGACTAAGCCCCTTTCCTAGCAGGGAGTAGATTATTGCTTCTGTTCAGAATTCTCCAGAAACAATAAATCGTGCCTTCTCCAAGGTTACAGACGCCACATGAAATGCTGTATATAAAAGAAGGATTTACACTCCAGTGTAAATATAATCCGGAGCTTGTGAGATGTCACTAGTGGATCATACGGTAACAGGGCCGCGCTGAGAATGATTTTACCGTAGAACAACACATCTTTTACTGGATAAATCTGTCACTGCTGCCTCAGATTCGGGGTTTACTAAAATCACTGAGAGAGCAATTCCTTGCTCCTGGCTGGATTACTCTGGATGCAAAGCACCTGCATTTCCATTTGCAACCAAATGTAGCATAACCTTTTGGGGAAAGCGCTGACATGTTCAGCAATGGGAATGTGAACCGGGATTACGCAGAATGGCCGTCAATGCCCGGTCTCATAAGCAGCCACAATGTTCTAAAAATGTTCATAGGAAATTGTGATGTCTATTTAGGATCCATTACACAGAAACTGAAGAAACGATTGCTTTTACAGTGAAAACGACACAATGTTATGTCTGTAGGAGGAACAATTCATGCAACTGATAGATCCTGAAAAATTAATAGAAACCATCAATCACTAGTTATTAAAGAAGCTCTCCCAAGACTATTTTATTCTTAAAACTTTCTAAATGTATGCCTTCTCTGGTTTCCAGGGCCGCTCCAGTCCTCTTCTCATTCACGTAACTAAAAATGCGACTCATTAGAGCACAAGGGATTTATGTGTGAACCAAAAGTCACTTTAGCAGCGTAAATCTATGGAACGAACGAGCAGAGAACTGAAGCTCCATAGTTATACATTGTAAAGGCGACTTTTGGTTCACCAACGTCAGCGTGATCCAGAAAGAAGAGGATTGGAGCAGTGGTGGAAACCGAGGAAGACGGCGATAGGTAAGTATTTTATTGTGCTGTAAAGTTCTGTATGATTAACGGTGCTGTATGAGTAAAGGAAATACATTTACTCTACATTACATACACATCTAGACAGGTTTAGGAAATTTAAAAAATCCTGGGCGTGCCTTTTTTTTAAAGGGAAGCCAACAACAAGATGTCTAGCTGAAAATTGGTGGATTCATTGCTAATTGATGCATATTGAAAAACTGTACAACTTTCTAAAAGACTTTGCCCTCCATTCATCAAGAAGTTTTCACCAGAATTCTTGTATAAAACTGATTGAAATGTTGGAAAACTTCTGCACATCTCGAAATTGCATAAAAAAATCATGACTCTTTTTATTTTTCAACCAGTTACCTGTCAGGATGGAGCATGAACAAGTACTCCATCATAATTAATTTAATTCACATAAGTATTGTAAATTACAGCAGAGATATACGCCAATCCCTGACTAAGCGCTCATACCCATTTGCGAGTAAAAAAAACGGTCCGTAATCTGGACCTAAAAAATTGGATGCAAACTCTGCGATTGTCATGCGTATGCGTATACATCAGTATGACATCCGTATGCAATGCGTTTTGTTTCTCAACTATTTTTATACAATCATTTACAGGACCATTTACAGTGTTCTATGCCACAGAATGGTAAGGTATCTGTAAAAATCGGACGGAAAACAGATGGTCTGTATTCCGTCCTTTTTTTTTTTTCTCGCACCCATTGACTTGCATTGGCGAGACTCGCAGCATGCTGCAATTTTTTTCTCAGTACGATTTCGGCTGAGAGAAAAATCACAAATGAGATGTCACCTATTGAATAACATTGGTCCGAATGCAATCCGATTTTTTATCAGATTGCTCTCATCTGTTTTGCTCATAAGTGAGTATGAGCCCTTAAGTGCACTTCTGTCAGTGACACACGACAGTTTAAAAATGCGACAATTTAATTAAAAGGCATAGTGCCACCTTCATTCAGACTGGCAAAAAAGACGCTAGTCTGAATGAGGCCATGTGCACACGTTGCGGTTTTTACTGCGGATCCGCAGCGTTTTTGACCCTGCAGATCCGCAGCAGTTTTCCATGCGGTGTACAGTACCATGTTAACCTATGGAAAATAAAAACTGCTGTGCACATGCTGCGGAAAAAAACGCAGCATGTCAATTCTTTGTGCGGAGTCCACAGCGGTTTTACACCTGCTCCATAATAGAAAACCGTAAAACGGCAGTAGAATCCGCACAAAAACCAGGGTAAATCCGCAGTAAATCCGCAATAAATCCGCAGGAAAAACGCAGTGTTTTTGCCCTGCGGATTTATCAAAATCAGTGCGGAAAAGTCCGCACACCAGTCCGCAGCGTGTGCACATAGCCTTAATGAGTCGAGGCTTTGGTGTTTCATTTTCCAGATCTCTGCCTCAGGCTACTTTCACACTAGCGTCGTTTGGAATACGTCGCAATGCGCCGCTGTGGCAAAAAAACGCATCCTGCAAACGTGCCCGCAAGATGCGGTTTTTTGCCCATATACTTTTTTGTTCCATACGTCGCAAGCGTCGCACACTGGAAGCGTCGGCACAAAAAAAACCGTTCCATGTAACGTTTTTTCGTGCGTCGGGGCCACCATTTCCGACGAAACTCCGCCCCCTCCTCCCCGGAGCTCACAATGGGCAGCGGATGCGTTGTAAAACTGCATCCGCTGCTCACGTTGTGCTACTTTAACACACTGTCCGTCAGGCCGACGGTTTGCGACGGCCCGTACTGATGGACTGGTGTGAAAGTAGCCTTATTCTGGGATAAGCACAATGAGTGTGATGTCCAGATCAAACATGTGATGCTGATGTGTTTAGCTCACCGAGGATTGCCTATACCTATACTTTGTAATAAACCCTTATTAGCTCTGAATTGCATAAGGTTAGGACGACTTTTTAGCCTTTGGATGTAAACAATGAATGTGTTGATTGACAAGCAGCAGAGATACTGAAATTGGTGAATAGAAATGGTGTAGTAGAATGTTGTAAACTTTTTATCTAAATTGATTGTTACTATATATTTACAGAATAGTTAAATCCCCTTTTACTAATTTACAAGGTAGGATACATTTTGCCTTACAATACACGGCCACTATTATGCAGAATCTCTTTATACAATGACTGACGCTAGCACTTATAATATAGAATAATACAGCAGGTGACACTGAATCTACAGAATCTCTCTTATCAGTCACTATTGACGGATATTTAGCAGGTTCAAGTAAGTGAGCAGGGAATAACCTACGTCTGTATAATTTTGTGCAACCTGACAATTACAGACAAAACATCATGCCGCTGTCAGACTTCAGAATTTTTTTCCCAAACAATAAAAGTTCCCATGAACATACAGACAGTGAGAAGTAAAAGCAAGACCAATTGATAAAAAAATGTAACATCCAGAGTTATTGGACACAAAGATCACATGTCTTTGTTAAGTAGCTATTTAACTTAACAGCTGCCAAGAAAAATATATTTAATCTATCACTTCATCAGGATCCAGTGATGCTCTGCATAATTGCATGTCTGGGAAGTGATAAGTCAAATCTCATCATTTGGTAAAGTAATTTATATACTATTAAAGGAGATAATTTTATCTACTACACACGTTCTACAAAAAATATTGGGTTACTTTGTAAATAGTTTGCATTACTGATCCCAAATTATATCTTGTGCCATACCCCAGAGCTGCACTCACTATTCTGCTGGTGCAGTCACTGTGTACATACATTACATTACTGATCCTGAGCTACATCCTGTATTATACCCCAGAGCTACACTCACTATTCTGCTGGTGCAGTCACTGTGTACATACATTACATTACTGATCCTGAGTTACATCCTGTATTATACTCCAGAGCTGCTCTCACTATTCTGCTGGTGCAGTCACTGTGTGCATACATTACATTACTGATCCTGAGTTACATCCTGTATTATACTCCAGAGCTGCACTCACTATTCTGCTGGTGCAGTCACTGTGTACATACATTACTGATCCTGAGTTACATCATGTATTATACTCCAGAGCTGCACTCACTATTCTGCTGGTGCAGTCACTGTGTACATACATTACATTACTGATCCTGAGTTACATCCTGTATTATGCTCCAGAGCTGCGCTCACTATTCTGCTGGTGCAGTCACTGTGTACATACATTACATTACTGATCCTGAGTTACATGCTGTATTATGCTCCAGAGCTGCGCTCACTATTCTGCTGGTGCAGTCACTGTGTACATACATTACATTACTGATCCTGAGTTACATCCTGTATTATGCTCCAGAGCTGCGCTCACTATTCTGCTGGTGCAGTCACTGTGTACATACATTACATTACTGATCCTGAGTTACATCCTGTATTATACTCCAGAGCTGCACTCATTATAATGCTGGTGCAGTCACTGTGTTGTGTACATACATTACATTACTGATCCTGAGTTACATCCTGTATTATACTCCAGAGCTGCACTCATTATTCTGCTGGTGCAGTCACTATGTACATACATTACATTACTGATCCTGAGTTACATCCTGTATTATACTCCAGAGCTGCACTCACTATTCTGCTGGTGCAGTCACTGTGTACATACATTACATTACTGATCCTGGGTTACATCCTGTATTATACCCCAGAGCTGCACTCACTATTCTGCTGGTGGAGTCACTGTGTACATACATTACATTACTGATCCTGAGTTACATCCTGTATTATACTCCAGAGCTGCACTCACTATTCTGCTGGTGCAGTCACTGTACATTACTGATCCTGAGTTACATCCTGTATTATACCCCAGAGCTGCACTCACTATTCTGCTGGTGCAGTCACTGTCAATTACTGATCCTGAGTTACATCCTGTATTATACCCCAGAGCTGCACTCACTATTCTGCTGGTGGAGTCACTGTGTACATACATTACATTACTGATCCTGAGTTACATCCTGTATTATACCCCAGAGCTGCACTCACTATTCTGCTGGTGGAGTCACTGTGTACATACATTACATTACTGATCCTGAGTTACAACCTGTATTATACCCCAGAGCTGCACTCACTATTCTGCTGGTGCAGTCACTGTGTACATACATTACATTGCTGATCCTGAGTTACATCCTGTATTATACCCCAGAGCTGCACTCACTATTCTGCTGGTGCAGTCACTGTGTACATACATTACATTACTGATCCTGAGTTACCTCCTGTATTATACTCCAGAGCTGCACTCACTATTCTGCTGGTGCAGTCACTGTGTACATACATTACTGATCCTGAGTTTCATCCTGTATTATACTCCAGAGCTGCACTCACCATTCTGCTGGTGCAGTCACTGTGTACATACATTACATTACTGATCCTGACTTACATCCTATATTATACCCCAGAGCTGCACTCACTATTCTGCTGGTGGAGTCACTGTGTACATACATTACATTACTGATCCTGAGTTACATCCTGTATTATACTCCAGAGCTGCACTCATTATTCTGCTGGTGCAGTCACTATGTACATACATTACATTACTGATCCTGGGTTACATCCTGTATTATACTCCAGAGCTGCACTCATTATAATGCTGGTGCAGTCACTGTGTACATACATTACATTACTGATCCTGGGTTACATCCTGTATTATACTCCAGAGCTGCACTCACTATTCAGCTGGTGCAGTCACTGTGTACATACATTACATTGCTGATCCTGAGTTACATCCTGTATTATACTCCAGAGCTGCACTCACTATTCTGCTGGTGCAGTCACTGTGTACATACATTACATTACTGATCCTGAGTTACCTCCTGTATTATACTCCAGAGCTGCACTCACTATTCTGCTGGTGCAGTCACTGTGTACATACATTACTGATCCTGAGTTTCATCCTGTATTATACTCCAGAGCTGCACTCACCATTCTGCTGGTACAGTCACTGTGTACATACATTACATTACTGATCCTGGGTTACATCCTGTATTATACCCCAGAGCTGCACTCACTATTCTGCTGGTGGAGTCACTGTGTACATACATTACATTACTGATCCTGGGTTACATCCTGTATTATACTCCAGAGCTGCACTCATTATAATGCTGGTGCAGTCACTGTACATTACTGATCCTGAGTTACATCCTGTATTATACCCCAGAGCTGCACTCACTATTCTGCTGGTGGAGTCACTATGTACATACATTACATTACTGATCCTGGGTTACATCCTGTATTATACCCCAGAGCTGCACTCACTATTCTGCTGGTGCAGTCACTGTTTACATACATTACATTACTGATCCTGAGTTACATCCTGTATTATACTCCAGACCTCCACTCCCTATTCTGCTGGTGCAGTCACTGTACATTACTGATCCTGAGTTACATCCTGTATTATACCCCAGAGCTGCACTCACTATTCTGCTGGTGCAGTCACTGTACATTACTGATCCTGAGTTACATCCTGTATTATACCCCAGAGCTGCACTCACTATTCTGCTGGTGGAGTCACTGTGTACATACATTACATTACAGATCCTGAGTCACATCCTGTATTATACCCCAGAGCTGCACTCACTATTCTGCTGGTGGAGTCACTGTGTACATACATTACATTACTGATCCTGAGTTACAACCTGTATTATACCCCAGAGCTGCACTCACTATTCTGCTGGTGCAGTCACTGTGTACATACATTACTGATCCTGAGTTTCATCCTGTGTTATACCCCAGAGCTGCACTCACTATTCTGCTGGTGCAGTCACTGTGTACATATATTACATTACTGATCCTGAGTTACATCCTGTATTATGCTCCAGAGCTGCGCTCACTATTCTGCTGGTGCAGTCACTGTGTACATACATTACATTACTGATCCTGAGTTATGTCCTTTATTATACTCCAGAGCTGCACTCACTATTCTGCTGGTGCAGTCCCTGTGTACATACATTACATTACTGATCCTGAGTTATGTCCTTTATTATACTCCAGAGCTGCACTCACTATTCTGCTGGTGCAGTCCCTGTGTACATACATTACATTACTGATCCTGAGTTACATCCTGTATTATACCCCAGAGCTGCACTCACTATTCTGCTGGTGCAGTCACTGTGTACATACATTACATTACTGATCCTGAGTTACCTCCTGTATTATACTCCAGATCTGCACTCACTATTCTGCCAGTGCAGTCACTGTGTACATACATTACATTACTGATCCTGAGTTACATCCTGTATTATACTCCAGAGCTGCACTCACTATTCTGCTGGTGCAGTCACTGTGTACATACATTACATTACTGATCCTGAGTTACATCCTGTATTATACTCCAGAGCTGCACTCACTATTCTGCTGGTGCAGTCCCTGTGTACATACATTACATTACTGATCCTGAGTTACATCCTGTATTATACCCCAGAGCTGCACTCACTATTCTGCTGGTGCAGTCCCTGTGTACATACATTACATTACTGATCCTGAGTTACATCCTGTATTATACCCCAGAGCTGCACTCACTATTCTGCTGGTGCAGTCCCTGTGTACATACATTACATTACTGATCCTGAGTTACATCCTGCATTATACTCCAGAGCTGCACTCACTATTCCGCTGGTGGAGTAACTGTGTACATACATTACATTACTGATCCTGAGTTACATCCTGCATTATACTCCAGAGCTGCACTCACTATTCCGCTGGTGGAGTAACTGTGTACATACATTACTTGTACTTAAGCCCCCGTCTCACATAGCGAGATCGCTGCTGAGTCACAAGTTTTGTGACGCAACAGCGACCTCAGTAGCGATCTCGCTATGTGTGACACGTACCAGCGACCCGGCCCCTGCTGCGAGATCGCTGGTCGTGTCGGAATGGCCTGGACCTTTTTTTGGTCGTTGAGGTCCCGCTGACATCGCTGAATCGGTGTGTGTGACACGGATTCAGCGATGTCTTCACTGGTAACCAGGGTAAACATCGGGTTACTAAGCGCAGGGCCGCGCTTAGTAACCCGATGTTTACCCTGGTTACCAGCGTAAATGTAAAAAATAACAAACACTATATACTCACCATCTGATGTCCGTCAGGTCCCTTGCCGTCTGCTTCCTGCTCTGACTGACTCCCGGCCGTAAAGTGAAAGTACAGCACAGCGGTGACGTCACCGCTGCGCTCTGCTCTCACTATACGGCGGCACGCAGTCAGAGCAGGAAGCAGATGGCAAGGGACCTGACGGACATCAGATGGTGAGTATATAGTGTTTGTTTTTTTTGGTAACCAGGGTAAACATCGGGTTACTAAGCGCGGCCCTGCGCTTAGTAACCCGATGTTTACCCTGGTTACCCGGGTGCTGCAGGGGGACTTCGGCATCGTTGAAGACAGTTTCAACGATGCTGAAGTCCTTCCCCTGATCGTTGGTCGCTGGAGAGAGCTGTCTGTGTGACAGCTCCCCAGCGACCACACAACGACTTACCAACGATCACAGCCAGGTCGTATCGCTGGTCGTGATCGTTGGTAAATCGCTATGTGAGACGGGGCCTTTAGTTACATCCTGTATTATAGTCAAAAGCTGTAATCACACCATCAAGAAAAACGTAGGTGTCCATTTTTGATCCTAGCCATTGATCAAAATTACCTGTACAAGTCTGAGCTTTGTGAAAATAATGTTTAGCACACAGATGCCATCCAGGTACAATCCCAGTGTTGCCCAATTTCACTTTGTAGTGGGGGGTGAAACTTTGGAAATATATTTTGTTGTTGTAAAAATATGGCAAAAGCATTGATGAAACTCTGATGGTAAAATTCACACCTGGACCAGACATTATTGAATATTACGGTATATTGAAAACACTGATCTGTTGTTTTTTTTTTGCGTAGAAGAGAAATCATGGACGTCTAATAAATGAGGCCTAACAATCATATTATCTATGATAACATACCCACAGTGTAATAACACTAGAAGTCACCATGGACAGGAAGAGAACGTGCCAGTCATTATATATATTCCTTACATCATGTGTATGTGTCCAAGATCAGAACAAAAACTTCAAAAGTGATTGTTGTTGTTATTATTGTCCTCATCAAATATTGTAAGTAGTTAGAGAATATATCAATAATAATATCATGTCAGATATTTATCATATATTTAAATAATGCATGATATTACTGCTGAAAACAATAATTAAAAAACAATAAGTGTGTGTAACATACGCTCACTAGTACTATATCAGACTTTTGTAATAATATATAATAATATACCAGATATTCCTGTTATTGTTTGTATATTATCATACATGTCTGGTAATAATACTACATTATATATGTTGTACTAGTATCTATAGTTATTAATGACTGATATATTACAATTATTTGTATACATTATTGTAAAAATCTTGTATGTTATTATTTATTGTAGTAGATGATTGTTGTTAGCTTGTTGGTGGTGGTAGTAGTATTATATGTTATTTTATATGTCTGATATATAATGATGTAATGAGGGGTGTACAATAGAGACAAAAGCATTCACGCTGCAGATTTGGAAGATGTTTCGCTTAGGCTACTTTCACACATCAGGTTTTTTGCATCAGGCACAATCCGGCGAATGTTGGAAAAGCTGATCCGGCGCAGATTGTGAAACACTGATGTGACGGATCCATTTTTTCAATGGTTCCGGCTAGCATATCTAGATTATTGGATAAAAAAAAAATTTGGAGCATGCTCAGTTTAAAAAAACGGAATCTGGCACCGGAATCCGTCATTTTCCGGATCTGTCACCTTCTGGCTCCCATAGGCTTCCATTCTAGCAAACAGCCGGAAGCGCTGTATCCGGCGCTTCTGGCTTTTTCACCGGAGACAAAAAAAGTAGCTATGGACGTTTTTTTCCAGAAACCGGAAACGGCAGATTTCCCGGATCTGGCGAAAAACGGACGAAACGCAATCTCATCCGATGCAATGCGGCGCTAATACAAGTCTATGGGGAAAAAAACGGATCCGGCGGCAACATTCACTGGATCCGTTTTTTTTTAAATTTAGCTGGATTGAGCCGGACAACGAAAACCTGATGTGTGAAAGTAGCCTTATAGAGTAATTAGATAATGATGGCACTGGTGTTTGTGTCCAATAAAGACACAATGTAAAGGCTGCAATACAATCTAAATGCCAACACATTTTCTGAAATTGTGCCAGGAATGGAGGGTGAATTCTGCCCATTCCGGCTCCTGAAAGCCCTGGCAGCAGCTGAATTCCACATCCCATGTCTCTGCTGGACCCTGCCAGTACTGAGGCTGGAATTAGCTGGAGCAGAGTCTACTGGGATCTGGCTACCCTCCATCAGCTGGTCTGCGCTGCCTTCCCAGGATAATGATTTTTCAGAACACTCCTGACCTTAAACACAGTTGAGCAATACTCTGGTGCCCTCCTTACCTTGTGTTACAATCTCCATGGTTGCTCATGCTCATTGATGCCCACCCTGGAGGTAAAGCTACAAGTTTCACCAGTGTCTCACTTTTTGCATCTCTATTGTTAGGTACAGAGACAAAAATAGGCAGGAATGTTTACTATAGTATCTAGGTGGCAGTGTTATCACAGCTCTGCATGTGACCTGGCAGGAATAGTGATAGGGGCTGTCAAGAAGGAGACTGAACAGCTAGCAATCCTTAGCTAATTCATGGAAGGAATGCAGGACTTTGGTGGGGGTCTCCTTGCGGCTACAAAAGCTCAGCGTCTGAAGTTACCTCCTTGCACCACATAACTATGCAGGATATAGGAATATTGCAATAAATACAAGAACGTCAGAGGTCCTTTAATGACACTATGGACAATAATATAGGTTTTGCAAATGCAGGTGGAAATTTGCTCACTTATTGGTTGGTGTGGTGGATACCACAGACTATATGCAGATATGACATGGATAATTAAGTTACAGCTGTCTGGGCTTGGGTCCTTTCATCAAGACGGCTCTGGAAAATTCAGGGAGTCACTTGCAAAAAAAATCCAAGCGTGGCACAATCCCTCTTTAGAAATGGACGATATCCAGATTTTCAATGAATAATTGCGTTTCATTAGGAAAATTGTCTCTTCAGAGAGGAAGAGGACTAGAACTCTAGTGCCACCTATTGGAAGTAGCAATCCTAACAGTCAATGTCGACCCTTTAACGAGCCTTGTCACATGACTTAGGATAAAAGCCAAACCAGAATCTAATTTTACAGACACTGTGTTTCGGGATACTGCCCCTCGTCAGTGCAAAGTGGAGATCTGGTTTGGCTGATTGAGAGGCGTCTGACCGGGATTCAAGAAGTATCGTTTCTCCTTGTGGAGAGTGACATGTTAAGCATGTCGAGGTGAGGAGACTTAAAGCCGCAATGCTCCTCTGGGAAATATGCAAATTGTCTCTTCAGAGAGGAAGAGGACTAGAACTCTAGTGCCACCTATTGGAAGTAGTAATCCTAAAGGGTCGACATTGACTGTTAGGATTGCTACTTCCAATTGGTGGCACTAGAGTTCTAGCCCTCTTCCTCTCTGAAGAGACAATTTGCATATTTCCCAGAGGAGCATTGCGACTTTAAGTCTCCTCACCTCGACATGCTTAACATGTCACTCTCTGCAAGGAGAAACGATACTTCTTGGATCCCGATTCACTAGGTACAAATTAACATCACATTTCGGGACATTTTACCCCTTTATCAGGTAAAGCTGAGACAAATGTCTCTCATATTTTTGCTCTTTCCATTGCTGTAAGGGGTGCATTTACACTGCACGATTATCGGCAATGATAACACTCATTTCCCAATAATTGTACTGTTTAAATAAGCTGCTGATTGCTACATGCTTGTTTGTTGAGTGAAATGATCTTTAAGCCTGCCTAAAGAAATCATTGTTCTTGGCAGCACATCATCCTGTCTATATGCTTCAATAACAATGACAGTCTGTGCGCACAAAATAATTTATTACTGATCATTCTGTATGCATCATAAGAGGAGGGGGGATCCTCTCTGAGTTATCATCAGACTAATCTAAGTGCAGACTTCACCTTATGCGTCTGTGTCTGCTCTGGTACAGTAACCTGCCAGACTGATTTTATATCCTGTCATCTACATCAGTGTAGCTGCTGTGTGGTTTTTCATCATTAGCTTGTTGGTTGCTTGATGCAGACAGATCAATATGAAACTACAAATGCTGGTCTGTTGATGCATAAAGCAGAAGATAATCTCCTGTCATATGAATCAACAGAGCGGCATTTACAGTTTAACATCACAGATTGTTCAGCAGTAGGCAACACAGCTCACAGTATCTCATCCCCTATACACAGAGCCCCATCCTGCATTATATCTTCTTCTCAGCCCCTCTATATAGAACTCCTTCCTGTAGTATATCTCTCCTCTCAGCCTCTGCCGTCCCCCGGCCCCTCCTGCTCTGTCCCCCAGGCCTCTGCCTCATCTTCCTGGAAAATAATGGCGGGCACATGCGTTGTGAGCGAGCATGTCACTTGAGCACCTGTGATATTCGGTGCACATCCGAGCACCCGATGCAAACTGTAGTAGCGAACACTTGCCATAAACACTAGTGACATATTCAATATGACGACCTAATGTTATCAAATTCTGTGTCGTTCCTGTGGGTTTAAAATGCTCACCCTTGAGGGGTGTAATTTCCAAAATGGTGTCACTTGTGGGGGGTTTCCACTATTTAGGTACATCAGTGGCATGCGACCATGGCGTCCACTCTCGATTCCAGACAGTTTTGCGTTCAAAAAGTCAAATCGTGCTCCTTTCCTTCCGAAATCTGCCGTGCGCCCAATCAGTAGATTTCCCCCACAAATGGGGTATTGGCATACTCAGGAGAAATTTCTCTTATCACCCTTGTGAAAATAAAAAAGTTTTGGCCTAAAGTAATTTTTTTGCGAAAAAAGTTAAGTATTCATTTTTTCAGTTCTCGTGAAGCAACTGAAGGGTTAATAAACTTATTGAATGTGCTTTTGAGCACCTTTAGGGGTGCAGTTTTTAGAATGGTGTCACTTTTGGGTATTTTCTGTCATATAGGTCCTTCAAAAGTCGCTTCAAATGTGACGAGGTCCTTAGAAAAAAATGGTTTTGTACATTTTGTTGGAAAAATTAGAAATTGCTGGTTAACTTTTAATCCTTATTTTTTTTTGTCATGAAATTATACGTTTCCAAAATAGTGCAAATGTAAAATAAGACATGTGGGAAATGTTATTTATTAACTATATAATGTAACATGACTCTCTGATTTAAGGGCGCAAATATTAAAAGTTTAAAAATAGCTACATTTTCACCAAATTTCCATTTTTTTCATAAATAAATGCAAGTCATATGTAAGAAATTTTACCGCTGTCACGAGGTACAATAGGTCACGAAAAAGCAGTTTCGGAAACACCGGGATCCGTTGAAGCGTTCCAGAGCTATAACCTCATAAAGTGACAGTAGTCAGAATTGTAAAAATTGGACGGTGAACTAAGGGGTTAAAGCATATGGCGTCACGATTCTGGAGGGCTTAGTTTCGCTGATCCCCCTCATTGTCCTGGATAAATGTAACATGGAATCTGTGATTGCAGCATAGACAATCGTGTCATTGTACTCGAGATTTAGTATTCACATCAGAAGTGTACAGTGACATTCCTCCATATATGATATTTGTCAGAACGTACAGACCACGGCCCCATCTATTAATGCTTTAGAAAACAGATGTGCACGAAGCTACTGCGTCTTTTTGCTCTGTGACTAGTGCAACAGAAAGATGCATTAAAAGGAGGGCGACTTAATGGTGTCTGTGCCTTTTATTACAGGAATTCCTAGATTACAGATAGATCGACCACGAGGTGGCAAAAGTGTATCCAGTACCACATATATTATGCAGTAATATTTAATAACTTGTCTGCACTGGAGGTATTCCCAATAACAGGGCACCAAGCACGGAAAGGTCAGGAGACACTTGCTGAGCAAACACAGACTGAGCCGAGAATGTCTCTCTCCCACTCAGAGATGCTTTAAATCCTACTTACATTTGTAAGACTTTCCAAGACATGAATATGAGGCTTCACTGCCCAGGAGGCAGTAATAACTGGCAGATGGATGGGATATGTCACAAGTGAGCTGGCTCCAAGTCTAATAACTTGTTACTTTATTAATCATTAAAAGGGGCTGTCCTTTTTCAGAAAATTCCAGTCCCCGGGAGCAATTTGTTTTTAAAAAACAAAATCATGCTTTACTCACCTTTTCCAGTCCACTACTGAGTCTCCACTGCTGCTTCCGGTGTCTGGTACTGGCTGCTGCACTGATATCATGTCGACAGCACGGCGGCCAGTCAGCTCAGCGGCACTTCCCGTGTAGATGGATCTCTCAAAGCAGCCGAGCTCACTGATTGGCTGTTAAGCTGTTGAAAATATGCCAGTGCGGCAGCCAATAACAGGCATCGGGAGCAGCAGTGGAGACTCAGTGGTGGACCCAGGGATGGTGAGTATAGCTTTTTTGTTTAAGAAATTGCGCCCAGTGACTGAGGTTCCCTAAAAGGGTAGTACATCTCTAAATATTAGGGAGTTGGCATGAACAGAAAAGATGTAATATATTAATGTGATAAAAGGGTTGTCCCTATTTTCAGGAGTGCAGCGATCCCTCACTTTTTGGTTTCCTGCTAGTCGGAAGAGCGATGCAATCCTGAGACTCCAGAGATAGTACCAAGCAGCCACCCCGAACTTTGCTCTCCCACAAAGCAAACTCTGATCCTGCCAGCTTCACAGCAGCGCTTACAAACCACAGATGTGCTCAAAAGTTTACATACCCTGGCGGAATTTTTGCTTTCTTGGCCTTTTTTCAGGGAATATGAATGATAACACCAAATCTTTTTTCTCCACTCATGGTTAGTGGTTGGGTGAAGCCATTTATTGCCAAACTACTGTGTTTTCTCTTTTTAAATCGTAATGACAACCCAATTCTCTGAATTTATTCTCTGAAAAAAGGCCAGGAAAGCAAAAATTCTGCCGCGGTATGTAAACGTTTGAGCACAACTGTACATGGCCAACAGCTTGAAAACGCGTGCTTTTTGCTTAGGTGACCGACAACTTAGCAAGGAGCAGTGCAGAATTAAAAATCCCTCTATTCTTGAGAATGAAGAATATTTTTAATAAAAGGTAAATTGCAAAGAGTCTTATTTGCAAGTTTACCCTTTTAAGAAGATGAGAAATTGTAGAGAGAAAACTTGTGCCATCAAATAATGGAGTTGAGCTGCAATTTCAGGATAAACCTTGTGGTCAGACATATGAAAAGGTGCATTATGACCCCCTTGTCTAGTGCACAGAGTGGAACAAATAGTTTTATGAGTCCTGAGACCATGTACGCAGCTCTGCACAAGATTGTTTTCAGCATCAATATTACGGAAAGGACATTATAAGGGAAGAATTGGTGATAGCAGGCGGCCAGGATTTGATCTCCATGTTAACCCTCACTTTCATCATGTTCTCTCGCATTCATTTACAGAACTAGGAAATAATCCAGACACTCGTACATCTTATTTTTGCATACATAATAATACATATATGAAAATACATAAAGTTCGCTAAGTGTGGTTTCTTCATCGCTAATAATATCTCCGTTTTATACTCCTTACCATCCCTGGCTTTAACTGTCCATGTAACCCTAACCCTAAATCTACAGTCACCCACAATAGCATTGGAGTTAATGTTACACCCTGCAGAAAGTCTATAGATGGTGGTAAAGTGGAGGCTCAGTGTACCAGAGCCGTGCTGTACAGACACATGTATGACCTGGAGTAATGTCAGGAACTGGATATATTTAAGTATTAATGTGATGTCATTACTGAGGTTTAATGTTATTGCTGCATGTAATAATTTATCCTTTCTAATATGAATAATAATTAATGGACAGTGGACGCAGCAGACACCACCAGGAGATTTACTAATGTGTTGGTAACCATTTGCTTGACATCAACCACTTGTAAAGGTGGCCATACATATGAGAGTCAAATTCCCTGATCTTGGCAGGACAGAGCAAGTATGTAATGTGTATTAAGGGTGTCCCACCTCTAGCGTGACAGCATATGTTAGGAGAAATGAGGGTGAGGCATGATGGATTTCCACAGGTCTATGTTATGATCCAGACCGGGTTTTGAGTCCCGTTTTCCCTTTTTCCCGGTCTGGTCATGTCAAGAGTTAACCTTTCTCAGCCTCTCTCTGGGTTCAGGTTGGCTGTTTATCACCGCTGCTTCCTGCAAGCTATGTCAGTTATAGTTTTTGCCTAGTGCTGCTGTAGCTGACTCTGATTACTCTGATTTGTCCTGCTGTGTTTGCTGTCTGAACCTGTGTCTCTGTTTTCCCCTATTCCCGGTCTTGACTCCGTGTTTCCCTTCAGTGTGCTGACTCCCTGGTTTTGACTTGGCTTGTATCCTGACCTGCTTCTGTCTTTTGCCTTATCCGCTTCTGACCGTTACTGACTCCCTGGCTTGTCTCTGACCGTGAGTTTACTTATTGCTTTGGTACTACGCTTCAGTTTAGGATTTTACCTGGCTTGTTTGACTATTCTGCTGACACCCGTGGTGGCCTCACTGCTGCACTGCAGGTCAGCTCTGTTTAGGTGCAGTCCTGCTTCCAATCCACTGCGATCTAGGGGAGCCTGCACCTACCTGCATTGCAGCAGCATGACAGTCTGATCCTTTGTTCTCACATCAGATAAACTACACCAGGAAAATCTGGATTAGACAGAGGAGTTTTTCAGCGACTTATCACCCCTTCCCTATTGAGAAAACTCTCGTGTTTAGTCACGGCAAGTGCCCAAGGTGTCTGGAGAAATCCAGCCAATTAGCAGTGGACCGACAGCTGATGGGCTGTAGGCACCATTAGTGCTGGACTATTGCAGGAGTTTAATGGAGTTTATGAAAAAAATGGCAATTTCAATTAGCATAATATGAATGGAAAAGACCAAACTTAACTATTAAACCCGCTGTTGTAGGTAGTAAGAGTTCAGAGGTCCGAGTTGTACAGTCAACATCAGATAGAAGCTGCCGACACGTTCTTGTGGCTTCCCTGCGTGCAGGCGTGATATAGATTGCATCCCATAAGAGACAAACAGATCGTTGTCCATGGTCTACCAGTTTCCTCCAGGAGCACTCGGGTGAGTTATGATTTGCCTACTCCTCTGTGTATTTGAGTCTCTGAGTTTGAAGATCATGTTATTGAATTAGCGAATTCCCTTTATTCTGTCCCATATTTTCTGGAGCCATTAGAAATGTCTTCATTTTCTATGGAAACGGTTTAATGGAACAAAACTAAAGTTGGACATAGACATAAGACGTTCAGGAGGATCCTCTGGGGATGTATATGGACTGGCAAACTCCAACTTTTCCTAATGAGGGAAACAACGATCTGACATACTAGGTCAGACTGTCCAACCTTTGGCACCACCTAAGACCCCTATGCTGTTCATACATGGATACGTGGAAGTCGGGACAGATTACACCTTTCCCATGTCTATGGCCAGCAGTGTTACATTGTGCACATCTTCTGGAGGATGTTCAGATGCCACGTGTAGGAGCACCCACTGGCTCCATTTCTAAAATTATTCTCTACCCTAGTTGTACCGAGGCACAACGAAAGACATTGTGCAGGTTTACAATCCTTGTAATTGGTAATTTTGTTTTTTTTCTGGTTTTCCTGTGTGTTACTGTGCATCACATATTAGGCCATTAACCTTAATCTCCACAAAACAAAGATGGAAAAACTCTCTGAAGCTAAACAATTATAGTCCAAGAGCGTTACACACACGATGCCAAGACCAGCGCATAAGTGTCACAGCTCATAAGAGGAATTACTGCATTGCTCCTCAATCTGCAGGCATGAAGCGCGTGTGACAGGATGAGGATACATTATCCCCATGTCACCAGCTTTCACATTCTAAACAGCTGCACACTGGACAAAAGATGAATTGTGTCTGGACTCCCAGACTTGGCCTTTGTCTTACATAGGAACAAAAAAAACTCAGGAAGAAGTTTATAAGGAGAGTCCTCACCAGACAAATGTGTCCAACCAACTTGAAAGTACAGAAATGGCCAAATGGCCCCGACTCAAAAATGCATCAAACAGCAGACAGCTGGCGGAAAAAGAAAGGGATATTTAAATGAACCTAATCAGTATTCGTAATTAATTATCCCTGTGGTGGACATGGTCATTAACATTAATTGCCTTGACACATTCCAGAAAATCTTCCCTACTCTACAGCACTTGAGGTTCTAGATTTATGGATCCAGTGCGGCTTCCCATCAAAACTCCTGTCTGGTATGGGATCGAGGGCTGACATGGAACAAAAGACTGATGTCTGTAACCGGCTTATATGAAACAAATCTGCAACAATCCCTAAATCATAGTTCTGGGTCAGATGACAAAATCCACGCCGTGGTAATGTTACCCTGTCCATCCATCGCAAGATGCAGCCGCCGTGACTTAGCAGCCACACGGTATACCACTACAGACCTATAATCTTTTTACGGTCTCTTAAAAATCACAGTGGATGTAGCTGCTCTCGGGCTGCCTCAGCTGCTTTGTGATGTTATAAGGCATTATCAGGTCGTTCCAATTAGTTAATACGGTGATAAATGAGTTTATCATGATCTGCGCTGACATATTTACAAGGCTGACTGTCATTACGCTGAAAGAGTACACTACTTGGGATGAACAGTGAGGGGGCGGATAGGACAGTGTGCGACCATGCCGAAGATCTGCACATAGATGCCAGCAGCACTCTAATTATTATTGAGGAGCGTGGTAGCATGTACGAGTGTGCCGCTATGGTCTTCACTAGGGTGCCACAAGAACAGCAGAGAGCCCAGGGAAAGTAGGTACAGGACACGTATAAAAACCTCCAACACTTTTTTTGGGAGTTTAAAGAGGTCGTCCTCCACTATTAAAAATAAGTCTCAACTTGGTGTAAAATAAAAAAAATAATGCATACTCTCCTCTCTATGTATCCCCTGCTGCTCCTCCCCTAATGCTGCCCAGGTTTCCCGGCTAGTCTCCATGTTTCCTGTTCCGGCCAGGCCCGGCATGTGACTGATTTGGCTCATGAATGGCCAGAGCAGGATGTACAGAGACCGGCAGGGGATGGATAGGTGAGTATACATTATTGGATAGAGATATACGTCACTCCGTAGGATGCGGTGCTCAGGTACGGTGCCACTCCATTCACAATTTCCAAATCAGAGTCTGCACTCGTATTTGTGATTTATTTCAGAAAATGCAACCCAACAAAAAATGATGTTTCGACCAGTAACTCTCACCTCCATCTGACCGATTGGTGAAGGAAAAACCAAAGTGGTATAGTGGTGGTGTAAGGAGGAAAAGGTAACATCCAAAAGAATGGCGCATACATAGGTATACATTACTGTTTGATTTTACACCATGACGGACTGTTTTACAAATAATCTTTAAGTTTATGATGCAAGTAAATGTGCTTTACATAAAAAGTATCATGAAACCATCTCTGACTCTATGAAGTGTGATAGCTTTTAGTTTAAGAGTGTGGACTAATTTGTCCTAAATGTGACCCAAGTTTAAGAAAAAAGGGCTCAGTGGTTAGTATTGTTGTCTGGAAGCGATGGGGTTCTAGGTTCCAAAGTAACCAAAGATGACCAGCATGGAGTTTGTATGTTCCTATGATTTCCCCATACAGAAAAATATGTAGGCTAATTAGCTTTCTATAAAAGTGTTTTTTTGGGTGTGTGTGAGATAAACAAATTAGATTGACAGGGATTGAGTCCACAATGAATTTCTGTACAGTGTCGAAGAATATGTTAGTGATATCGGCATACAACAAAAAAATGTTAGCCAGCCAATGCCAGGCCAGACAAGAAATCCACTGCAGACATTTATCATCTTCAACTTATTGTCAAATTTGCACAGTTATCTGCAGCTTCTTCATGGAATCTGGCACAAATTTTATACAAATTGTGGCCAAGAATCTGTCTGCAGATGGACGCTCCTTATAAACGATAATGATGACTTGTAATTGATACAATTTTTGGCAGCTACATGAAATACCATAAATAACACACTCACCCCCCAAACTTTGTAGTGAGGACGGAGAGAAGAAGGAGGAAAGGAACTGTCAGCGACCGGCCCCAGATCATTAAAGCCTTATATTTATTTCCTCCCTCCTTTGTCTTCTTTAATGATTTTTATTCAAGGAGAAATGGATGAAATCAGACGGGGAAAGTAACCACCTCAGATATTCCTACCCGAAGGCGCAGAAGGAAGAAGTCAGAGCAGGAATGGGAAGAACCGAAAGGGAAAATGACCGGAACATCGAGGCCAATCTCTGTTACATACTGTATGTTGCTGTGTCTTAGATTTATTTAGCAAAATTTACTATGTGTTTTAACCACTTTTTAGCTTCCATAAAATCCAGAACTATTAATGGCACAAACTATTGGTATAAAGTTTGCCAACCAAGAGGCGACATAAGAAAAAGTGTCTAACAGTTTTATCCCACCGTGATAACTTTGGCACAGCTCCTGCCCGCCTCATCTCATGTTATCCCATGTAACTTTAGGACAGTGATAGTAAATCTCCTCCCAGTGGCGGCAGATTTTCATCATTCACGTTTGCAATAAAACAAATCTTGTCCGTCACCTGTATCCTGTGAGTTACTGACAGTCCTGACCTGTGCTCCATTACTTCTTACCTAGACAAGCAATGCACACATGGCTGTATCCAAGAGGAGCGACACCTGCACGCGGGCTAATGTGACCACTTATCGCCCACCGTTCATTGAGAGAATTATGGTCGTTGCTTCTCAGTCGGATTTACAAGAATTCTCAGCATTGAATTGTAATGGTGATAGATCAAGTGGGCAGCATTAGAACTGAGGACAATAAGGGGATTACCACCAAGCCACATACAGCAAAAGGGACCGAACATGGACCCTGACTCTGCAGAATGAATTTCTGTAAGAATCATTGGATGTAAACCAATATAGCACAGGTAAAGATCACAGCACGTTTCCGGTGGACTGGACGACCTTCGAAAGACAAAAATATCGAGTATATCTGTTACTCAGTGATTTATTCTCTGACCACAATCAGTAGGATGTGGAGTGAAATGAGCATAAGATGATTCCGGCCAATGTTTTTCACATCTAACAGTGCACATTATCAGCACGTAGCACATCGCAGGTCTCTGCAGTG
The DNA here is from genome assembly GCF_051348905.1 of Ranitomeya variabilis. NCBI lineage: Eukaryota > Metazoa > Chordata > Amphibia > Anura > Dendrobatidae > Ranitomeya > Ranitomeya variabilis. The sequence goes on from NC_135235.1 coordinate 16,702,304, forward strand.
ATATACTGTGTATTGTACAGGCTGGGCTCAGCCATAGGGAGACCCAGCGGAGACTCTCGCTGCTCTATTAATAAGATGTCAGGCTCTGACCTCACTGATATATTTAGCTGCTGATGAAAGTTCCCTAAAGTCACTCTGAGACTACAGCACTTTCTGCATAAACTCCACTCTGAATCATTAGAAGAAGGAATCTCAACACCCAACATACAGCGAGCTGCCAACAGGCAGTCAGCGACAGGCACAGCGACTGCCAGCAGTGTGACATGGCCATACTAGCCCCACCAGCCATCACAAACCACGCACACACCTGTAATAACTCACCCATGTATCAGACATACTGATACTGCGTGTCATACCTGTAATAACCTGTTATAAGACATGATAGCGTGTCACACCTGTAATAACCTGTGATCAGACGTGACGACACACCTGTAATAACCTGTTATCAGACCTAATAGCGTGTCACACCTGTAATAACCTGTTATCAGACATGATGACACACCTGTAATAACTCCCCCATGTATCAGACATACTGATACTGCATGTCACACCTGTAATAACCTGTTATAAGACATGATAGCGCGTTTCACACCTGTAATAACCTGTTATCAGACGTAATGACACACCTGTAATAACTCACCCATGTATCAGACATACTGATACTGTGTCATACCTGTAATAACCTGTTATAAAACATGATAGCGTATCACACCTGTAATAACCTGTTATCAGACATTGTCGTGATGACACACCTGTAATAACCTGTTATCAGACGTGATATCGTGGCCCACCTGTAATAACCTTTTATCAGACATGATAGCGTGTGTCACACCTGTAATAACCTGTTATCAGACGTGATGTAATGTGACACACCTGTAATGAAATGATATTAAATGTGATGTCATGTGACACACCTGTGATAACCTGTTATCGGACATGGTGTGACACCACAGATCGGTCATCCTTTATCACAAGTGTCGTCAGGCATTATCATATATGATGTGATACAACCATAATATCGACTTATCAGATGTCCTAGAAATAATTGCCTTCTAGACTGGATGAAACTTTCTCCATAAATTTTATACAAACTTGTAATGAAACATTTTTTATGTTTGTGTCTTCTTCAGTAGTTTACTCATCCTCTCAATATCACTCACACATATGAGAGAGCAGCACAATGTAAGGCTCCCGTAGTCAATCGACCATTTCCAGTCTGTCTGGGCGTCTGGTGATACAGAGCACTGGCGTTATCAGACTTCACAGTTCATGTGACTTCTCCTTGGAAAACGGCATGGTTTATGTAGCAGAGCGGCATAGACTGTGGTGCAACATTGTTAAGTAACACGGAGAATTGCTGCACACGTAACCCCGCACAACATCGGTCTGGAAAATTGTAAAGTACTTAGCACAGCGACACATAGCATATGGCAACAAGGGGCTTAAGCCTGAGTGAGTCATTGGCATAGTGGGGTACCTGTACCCCAGCTTCTCCTGCTGTGCCTAGTATCCGATCTGGCACAACTGCCGCAGATTAGGACAAGTGATTTGGTCAAGTGATGTGTTCCACTTAAGATACTGGAATGAAGTGCAAAGCCACTTGTAAGAGAGGATGGCTGGGAATGATGGAGTAAGTTCATTCAATATATTGGTGAAAGCCACCAAACTACTGAAGGGGCCGTACCGTGGGCAAGATTAACGATCACTTCAGAAATGCTGCCGTATAAGTAATATTAAAAGTGGCACAATTTTACGCCTTTTTCCTTGCATTCGTTGTGTTTTCATGACCGGGAGATCAAAGCTGAAGAAATAGGCACAACTGCGCCCAATACATTGAGGATAAAGCTGCATGGCGACGTATCAGACCACAGCAATACTCAGACCAATCCCACAACCAAAGATGTGCAACGTGTCTGTGACTTTGTGACGTGGAACGATTTCAGAGCTGTGAAAAGACAAACCGCTAAATTGCAATCAAGAAACAGAACCATATAACTTGTATTGAAGCCTATGGCATGTAAGTAATTTGGAAACATTTGCAACTCTACAATATCTGTGAGTTGCAAAGTCAACGCAAATGAATCTTTGTGTGATTATATTTTTCCATGTTTCCCTGGCTTAAAGGAATGTTCCATTCTAAAACCGTTATCACTAATCCACTGGATAACTTTTCGATTGGTGTGTGTATGTCTGCTGGGGTCTGCACCTACTGCCAATACTGAGAACTTGTCTCCACCATTCTCTCCCAGCTGCAGTATCGCAGACGAAATGCAATGAATGGAGCTCCAGGTTGTCAATGCTCCCAGTCACTCCATCTACAGTGCCTTGTGAAAGTATTCGGCCCTCTGGAACTTTTCAACCTTTTCCCACATATCATGCTTCAAACATAAAGATACCAAATGTAAATTTTTGGTGAGGAATCAACAACAAGTGGAACACAATTGTGAAGTTCAACAAAGTTTATTCGTTATTTTAAATTTTTGTGGAAATTCAAAAACTGAAAAGTGGGGCGTGCAATATTATTCGGCCCCTTTACTTTCAGTGCAGCAAACTCCCTCCAGAAGTTCATTGTGGATCTCTGAATGATCCAATGTTGTCCTAAATATCTAATGATGATAAATATAATCCACCTGTGTATAATTAGGTCTCCGTATAAATGCACCTGCTCTGTGATAGTCTCAGGGTTCTGTTTGAAGCACAGAGAGCGTCATGAAGACCAAGGAACACAACAGGCAGGTCCGTGATACTGTTGTGGAGAAGTTTAAAGCCGGATTTGGATACAAAATGATTTCCAAAACTTTAAACATCCCAAGGAACACTGTGCAAGCGATCATATTGAAATGGAAGGAGTATCATACCACTGCAAATCTACCAAGACCCGGCCATGCCTCTAAACTTTCATCACATACAAGGAGAAGACTGATCAGAGATGCAGCCAAGAGGCCCATGATCACTCTGGATGAGCTGCAGAGATCTACAGCTGAGGTGGGACAGTCTGTCCATAGGACAACAATCAGTCGTACACTGCACAAATCTGGCCTTTATGGAAAAGTGGCAAGAAGAAAGCCATTTCTCAAAGATATCCATAAAAAGTGTTGTTTACAGTTTGCAACAAGCCACCTGGGAGACGCACCAAACATGAGGAAGAAGGTGCTCAAAACTGAACTTTTTGGCAACAATACCAAACAATATGTTTGGCGTAAAGGCAACACAGCTCATCACCCTGAACACACCATCCCCACTGTCAAACATGGTGGTGGCAGCATCATGGTTTGGGCCTGTTTTTCTTCAGCAGGGACAGGGAAGATGGTTAAAATTGATGGGAAGATGGATGGAGACAAATACAGGACCATTCTTGGAAAAAAAAACACCTGTTGGAGTCTGCAAAAGACCTGAGACTGGGATGGAGATTTGTCTTCCAACAAGACAATGATCCCAAACATAAAGCAAAATCTACAATGGAATGGTTCACAAATAAACGTATCCAGGTGTTAGAATGGCCAAGTCAGAGTCCAGACCTCAATCCAATCGAGAATCTGTGGAAAGAGCTGAAAACTGCTGTTCACAAACGATCTCCATCAAACCTCACTGAGCTCGAGCTGTTTGCCAAGGAAGAATGGGCGAGAATTTCAGTCTCTCGATGTACAAAACTGATAGAGACATACCCCAAGAGACTGCAGCTGTAATCGCAGCAAAAGGTGGCGCAACAAAGTATTAAGTTACAGGGGCCAAATAATATTGCACGCCCCACTTTTCAGTTTTTGAATTTCCACAAAAATGTAAATTAACCAATATATTTCGTTCAACTTCACAATTGTGTTCCACTTGTTGTTGATTCTTCACCAAAAATCTACATTTGGTATCTTTATGTTTGAAGCATGATATGTGGGAAAAGGTTGAAAAGTTCCAGGGAGCTGAATAGTTTCGCAAGGCACTGTACATCTACGACACCAACAAAGAAAGCTGAGCCCCCATGGTGGGATGCACACCAATCTAACCAAACCAGTAGATAGCTGGAAACTTGCTCTGGCTGGAATTTTGTTTGCAGAATCCTAAGCCAGAAAGTACACAACAATGTTAATGAATGAGGTTCCCATTCTCGCACAGCGGATTCAGGGCATTTGTGGTAAAATCACAGTGGAATTCGTTCCTTATGATACAATGAGTGCTAAGCCTGTAGCACAATCTGCATGTAAAACATGTAGATTTCATTGAGGATTTTGGTGCAGATTTTTAAGCCGGCCAGTGTAGTGAGACTCCTCTCAAAGCTCACACAGAAGGGTACATACCGGACTGCTGTTTTACACCCACTGGTGGGCACTGCTAGGGGCTGTGTTATCGATGCAGCTAGTATCATCCCACATCATTAGGACATCTAAGATGGATTTTCCTATTTTCTTGATTCAATAAAAATTGGAAACTCAAGATCTCAGTTAACCCTTTTATGACCGTGGGTGTTTTGGCTCTTCATATCCAGACCAACATGTCACTATCTGGAATGTTGCAATTTTAAAGGTGGATTTCATTTTCTTCGTATTATTTTTTTTTTTCTGTTAGTCAAGTTTTTAAATTTTTAAGGGGCACATTGGATTCTCATATTGTTAAAACTAAATCTGATGTCAATTAATTTTGTTGGTCCTATTAACCCCTTCACTCCAAAGCCTGTTTTCACCTTCCTGACCAGTAAATTTAAAAAAAAACATAAATTTGGCAAAAAAAAATTTAAATTTAGCAATTTTCAAACTTTTAATTTTTATGCCCTTAAATCAGAGATTTTGTCACACAAAATAGTTAATAAATAAATTCCCACATCAGCACAATTTTTGAAACATAACCATTTTTGTTAGGAAGTTATAAGGGTTAAAAGTTGATCAACAATTTTTAATTTTTACATCAAAATTAACAAAACCGTTTTTTTACAGACAATATCATATTTGAAGTGAATTTGAGGGGCCTACATGACAGAAAATACCCAAGTTACACCATTCTAAAAACTGCACCCCTCAAGGTGCTCAAAACCACATTCAAGAAGTTTATTAACCCTCCAGGTGCTTCAAAGAGAGTAGTGGAATGAAAAAATAAACATTTAACTTTTTTCACAAAAATTTTCCTTTAGACCCATTTTTTTTACTTTCACAATGGTAACAGGAGAAAAAGGACCATACAATTTGCTGTGCAATTTCTTCTGAGCATGCTGATACCCTGTATGTGGGGGAAAACCACTGTTTTGGCACACAGCAGAGCTTGGACGAGAAGGAGCGCCATTTGACTTTTTGAATGTAAAATTTGCTGGAATGATTGGCGGACACTATGTCGTGTTGAGCCCTTGATGTGCCTAAACAGTGAAGAAACCCCACAAGTGACACCATTTTGGAAGCTAGACCCCTCAATGAACATATCTAGATGTGTGGTGAGCACCTTGAAACTCTAGGTGGTTCACAAAACTTTATAAAGTTGAGCCGTGAAAAAATAAATAACATTTTTCCCATATAAATCTTTTTTTCGTCTCAAATTTTTATTTTCACATTGGTAACAAGAGAAAAATCGAAAAGCTCAGAAGGGAATTAGCTCCATATTACACTGGTTTGAGGGTGCTATGTTACATTGGCAGGGCCCCTGAGGTGCCAGAACAGCAGAACCGTGCAGTGCAGTGATCATATTGACATCACAGGTGGGTCACAGAATTTTTCCCAGTACATTGTTCCCAGCTCATGCTTCTGGAGACACGCACCCGTAAATTAAGCGGGCTCTCATCACTACAGAAATGCCAAACATGTGGGCACTAAATGTGGTTTAGACACACGGGCTCAGAAGGGAGAGGACATTTTGATTCGGGAGCACAGAATTTGCTGAAATTCTTTTGAGGGGCGAGGAGCTATTTTGCTTTTCCAGGGCGTTTGTGCTACCAGTAACATGAGAGCCCCCTATATTTCCATTAACAGATGACAGACCTGAGGGGGACTTGCTTTTTTTGTGGATTGAGTTGAAGCTGTTATTGGGAAAATTTTACATAACGTTTGTGATCACATTTATCCGGCGCTCTACGCTGACCACTTACTTTGGGATTTCCATCTAAATCTCCAAGTGACAAGACAGATGAAACCCCCGAGGGATCCATTCACTATAATGAGGCAGCAGAGTTACTCTGAACTCCATGTGGCCTCTGTTCAGCTGTGTCTTTCTTTTCAGAAGTGCACAAAACTGTTTGGTTCTTAGATAGTTTCTTTAAAGTGGAACTGTCATCTTATTCATGGTGCCTGAAACACAGATAACATGAGTCGCCTGATGCCTGTGTGATTGTAGCCAGGTTTATTTTACTCTGCAACCAGCTTGGAAACTATGGCCCTGATTCATCGTTATCTTTGTGCTTGTTTTTTGTTTAGTTTTGTGCCTTTTTTTGCATCCAATTCATTATTATATTTGCGCCTTTTTTAAGTCTGTACTATGTGAGCTTGCCTGTCTTCTCTTTGTTCTTGCGCTTTGTGGGCGGAGTTTAGCAATTCCAGATGCACAAGAAATTTTTTAAACAAGTTCAAGACAGGAAAAAAGTTTTTGACTTTTTGTGCTGAAGTCATTTTGATGAATTTAGCAGAAACAACAGCAACTAATACTACAAAACAAAAAAGGAAAGTGGCTTTAAAAAAACTCCCTCAAATGATTAACCGGGTCCTATGTGTCTCAGCTGATTAGTCCGAAGAAGAACCCCAGACGGCTTTTCAAAGTATATTTACTCTGAGAGTCAACAGAGTAAAATACAACGCCTGGCAAAAATTCTGGAATCACCGGCCTTGGAGGATGTTCATTCAGTTGTTTAATTTTGTAGAAAAAAAAACAGATCACAGACATGGCACAAAACTAAAGTCATTTCAAATGACAACTTTCTGGCTTGAAGAAACAGTAAAAGAAATCAAGAACAAAAATGTTGGTAGTCAGTAATGGTTACTTTTTTTAACCAAGCATAGGGGAAAAATTATGGAATCACTCAATTATGAGGAAAAAATTATGGAATCACCCCGTAAATTTTCATACCCAAAAAAAACACCTGCATCAAATTAGATCTTCTCGTTAGTCTGCATCTAAAAAGGAGTGATCACACCTTGGAGAGCTGTTGCACCAAGTGGACTGACATGAATCATGGCTCCAACACAAGAGATGTCAATTGAAACAAAGGAGAGAATGATCAAACTCTTAAAAGAGGGCAAATCATCACACAATGTTGCAAAAGATGTTGGTTGTTCCCAGTCAGCTGTGTCTAAAATCTGGACCAAATACAAACAACATGGGAAGGTTGTTAAAGGCAAACATACTGGTAGACCAAGGAAGACATCAAAACGTCAAGACCGGAAATTTAAAGTAATATGTCTCCAAAACAGGAAATGCACAACAAAACAAATGAGGAACGAATGGGAGGAAACTGGAGTCAACATCTGTGACCGAGCTGTAAGAAACCGCCTAAAGGAAATGGGATTTACATACAGAAAAGCTAAACGAAAGCCATCATTAACACCTAAACAGAAAAAAACAAGGTTACAATGGGCTAAGGAAAAGCAATCGTGGACTGTGGATGACTGGATGAAATTCATAATCAGTGATGAATCGCGAATCTGCATTGGGCAAGGTGATGATGCTGGAACTTTTGTCTGGTGCCGTTCCAATGAGATATATAAAGATGACTGCCTGAAGAGAACATGCAAATTCCCACCGTCATTGATGATATGGGGCTGCATGTCAGGTAAAGGCACTGGAGAGATGGCGGTCATTACATCTTCAATAAATGCACAAGTTTCTGCTGATATTTTGGACACTTTTTTCTTATCCCATCAATTGAAAGGATGTTTGGGGATGATGAAATAATTTTTCAAGATGATAATGCATACAATGATAATGATAGTGCAAACATTCCTTGAAAAAAAGACACATAAGGTCAATGTCATGGTCTGCAAATAGTCCGGATCTCAATCCAATTGACAATCTTTGGTGGAAGTTGAAGAAAATGGTCCATGACAAGGCTCCGACCTGCAAAGCTGATCTGGCAACAGCAACCAGAGAAAGTTGGAGCCAGATTGATGGAGAGTCCTGTGTGACCCTCATTAAGTCCAGGCCTCAGAGGCTGCAAGCTGTAATAAAAGCCAGAGGTGGTGCAACAAAATACTAGTGATGTTTTAGAGGGGTTTTTTGTTTGTTTTTCATGATTATGTAATTTTTTCCTCAGAATTGGGTGATTCCATAATTTTTTCCCCTATGCTTGGTTAAAAAAAGTAACCATTGCTGACTACATTTTTTATTCTTGATTTCTTTTAGTGTTTATTAAAGCCAGAAAGTTGCCATTTGAAATTACTTTAGTTTTGTGCCATGTCTGGGATCTGCTTTCTTTCTACAATATTAAACAACTGAATGAACATCCTCCAAGGCCGGTGATTACATAATTTTTGCCAGGGGTTGTATATCTGTCTCCAATCGCTAAGTCCGACCACCACTGAGCAAGACACAGAGGTACAAGGTGTTCAGTGCTCAGAGACACGGCCGAGGTGAGTAGACTGAGCCCGACCACCACTGAGCAAGATACAGACGTACAAGGTGCTCAGAGACATGGCCGAGGTGAGGAGGCTGTGCCCGACCACCACTGAGCAAGACACAGAAGTATAAGGTGTTCAGAGGTAAGAGACATGGCCAAGGTGAGGAGACCTAGCCCGACCACCATTGAGAAAGACAGAAGTTCAAGATGCACAATGATCAGAAACAAGGCCAAGGTGAGGAGGCTGAGCCCGACCACCACTGAGCAAGACACAGAAGTACAAGGTGTACAGTGCTCAGAGACACACCCGAGGTAAGGAGGCCGAGCCCGACCACCACTGAGCAAGACACAGAAGTGCAAGGTGTTCAGTGCTCAGAGACACGGCCGAGGTGAGGTGGCCGAGCCCGACCACTACAGAGTAAGACACAAAAATACAAGGTGCTCAGACATACGGCCGAGGTGAGGAGGCCGAGCCCGACCACTACTGAGTAAGACACAGAAGTACAAGGTGTTCAGTGCTCAGAGACATGGCTGAGGTGAGGAGGCTGAGCCCGACCACCACTGAGCAAGACACAGAAGTACAAGGTGTTCAGAGACACGGCCGAGGTGAGGAGGCTGAGCCCGACCACCACTGAGCAAGACACAGAAGTACAAGGTGTTCAGTGCTCAGAGACATGGCTGAGGTGAGGAGGCCGAGCCCGACCACCACTGAGCAAGACACAGAAGTGCAAGGTGTTCAGTGCTCAGAGACACGGCCGAGGTGAGGAGGCTGAGTCCGACCACCACTGGCAATGTTCTAAAAATAAGTTTAACAAAAGTGTAATTTATCAATATAACCAGGTCAGTTTTCTGTTGTAGACACAACTGGCACCATATCTATGAAGCACTGCACTAAAAAAAAAAGTGTCCAGAGTTGTGGACTCAAATTGCTAAAAGACCATTCTGCCCTCATCTTCACCAAGACGGCGTCTGTTAGATCTGTTAAATCTGTTGCGACTTTATTGTTTTACATATTTAGGAAAACCTGGGGAACCTATTCTAAACTCAGTATGGTGTTTTCACTGAGCAAACCCAGCATGAAGGTACGTTTTTCTCAGAGTTATGGGCAGCTCAGCCACCGCGTACAGCAGGGCTGGACACAACATATAGATCAGTTTCCTTACTGCGCAAATGTGATCCAGATACTGCAGGTTTTATGTTCTGCCAGCGCTGACCCAGCTTTTCTTTGGGACATAAATCCACTACCAAAACTGCACCTGTCGCTCAGTCCTGATGATGTCCAGAACTGAATGGCCTGAAACTAATCACCCGCTATGCAATCCTGCCAGTCACAGCCGCGGAGGCAATATGTCAGATTCTAGACGCTACGTAATGTTAGCCCAACTAGTCCAATCCAGGAACGAGTCTGAGCTGAAGAAAACCTGCAATAACCGACCGATCCACTGAATTAAAAGCTATAGCCATAAAGACGGCGACCAATCTCCACCCAACGTTGTGATTCTCACGCTGTATATCACAGAGAGGAAAAAGCTCAAATTATGGATCTATCTAAAATCATATCAATTGCTTGAATCCTTGGCAAGATGATTCTCTCAATACTAGAAAAATAGATTCAATTTTTTCATTTTTTTTGCATCTGTTTATTATATATTTTTTAATAATTTAATGTTTACTTCTGTTTTCATAGTAAATTCAGTTAAAAGCATTTTTGTCAGTCCCACACTTGTGGTTTTGATCTCTCGGTGTAATAAAATCCTCCCTCCTCAGTGAACGTCAATCTGTAAAGCGCTATGGAATAAATGGCGCTATAATAATAATAAATAATAATAATATAGGACTTGTGCAATGTTTCTGCCTATGTAAAAGCTGCACAATACAATCTACAGTGAGAATAAGCCACAAACATAGCATTTGTAAATTGTTGATAATCTGTAAATTCCGCTTTCTCAGTCTCCAATAGAGATCGTATGAATCCTGGAGGGGAGCGATGTATAAAGCTGAAGCTTCGGCCCATCTGCTTCTTCTGTGTCTGAATGGAAACAGATGCACAGAGTTTCTCATAAAAAGTAATAAATTATTAACAGAACCGGTTTGTAACCGCGAATTAAAGGGGCTCCCGGTCTCTATCCCATTTCCCCTGAAATCTGGATCACTTTACCTCTATCTGATATTTTTGTAGCCACATGCCTTTCCTCCAGGGACAGCTGGCAGCCCGCACATAACGTCATATTGCGCGTGGCATTTGGAATATTATAATATTTAATAGCTGGATAAATAAAAAAACAAAACCTAGAAAGCCACCAAAATCCAACAATGTAATTATCCCACCAGAATGACACAGAACAACCTCAACAACACAGCAGCGGGCACACTGGTACTAAATCTGGGGAAATGAGAAATAAACGATTGACTGAGGTTTTATTAATGGTGATTTTGTGCTCATTTATGAGAATTGCTACTAATTTATGAAGAGGCGCATATGGAAATGTCTCACTATAAGCGGCAGTAATGCTGTGTCACTATTTTTTAACCTTTCCCTTTAATAAATGGGACAAAGGGTTAATTTACAGCTTCAATCATGTTTTCAGCTCCTTTTATTTTTGTAGAAGTGTTTTTTATTTTGCTTAATTTCTGATACAACTTTTAACTTTTCTATAAAATAATCAGATATAAATTAATATTAAATGTGGGGAAATATAATTTGTAAATTGTGCAATTGCAACTTTGTTGCTTTTCATAATGGTAACACACAAAATATACTTTGTCAACCTTGCCTTATTAGTTACTGCACACTCTTTGCTCCAACACTTAATTTTCTTTACTTCCCGGGGCTGCTCATTTCTTACCGTAATCTCGATTCAGATAGAAGATAAGGAGTTTAGATGATTTCCGGAGACTTTGCAGTTTGGAAACGTGTTTTAATGTCACAAACAGGCACCAAATAGACAAAGTGCATCCAATAATTTCTGCCTTTAGGAGACTTTCTGCCGTCACGTGTAAGATCAGATCAGTTGTTCTTTGTAGACTGATTTTTCATTAAGAGCAAAAAAAAGTCAAAATTGGAACATTTATGTTTTTCCTTCGGGGATCAGTGAAGGAGCTCCCACATATAAAGTGTAATGCGTCCGCGGCATCTGGTTAGCGTCATGTTTTCTAAAAGAGAACTGTTGGCAGAAATAGGCGCTTTTTATCCACGTGTCCCAGCATTACTTTGAATCCCCCATATCTCTACGACATTTTGCAGTGACACTCATCGCCCGCACACATATAGATAACATAGAGGACTGTACATTCCTCAGCAGGCTACTATAGTGTGAACCGCAGCTGACGTGCCTCCTCTTTTATAATACGGAGAACTAAGACCCGAATTATTAACCTCAGTCTACAGCTCCAAAATCCTTCTTATCAAATTGTTCGGATTAAGCTCCAAACTTGCTGTGTGGTCTCCGCGACCATCTGAAGGTTTTACCGAAAATTGCAAAGAAAGGTTTAACGAGCTGAAATTTGTATTGTATGTTGTGCTTCAGTTAGCGCTCACAGTCGCTGACCGTCCACGTCGCTACCTGGCGGCACTACAGGCACATTCATGTTCTGTGGTATTAAGAAACCTCTAACTTCCATTTACCAAAGCTGAACATTTAATCCGTAAGGGCATGAAGCGTTGACCTTGAGTGAAGCTGTGGCTTATACTGAGGCCATTTCTAACATGTAGCGGATTATTTTTAACTGTCTTTTTAGTGTTTTTTAAGCTAATTTACTTACCGTAGTTTATTTGATGTAACATCCTAAGCGCCGTGTCAAACAACAGTACTTGCCGCTCATCATGATGGCATTTACATTATTATTATTATTATTATATTATAGTGCCATTTATTCCATTTACATGAGGAAAACATGGTACCAAAGTTTATGTGATCGGTTCATGCAGAGCCAGTTACTTAATATTATATTACAGCAACATTTTATACTTTATTCATACGTCTTCATTAACCCCTTTGTGACTATAAAACATTAATGTACGCCACATAGGCGCAAAGGGGGAATAGAGCAGGCTAAGGATCTGAGCCCCACATACTGCGCTAGATCCTAGATAATATGATCATATGAGCTATTCTATTATATACCGTAATAAAGCATTAAATAATAATCAGTAATAAAGCATAATATTGCTCTACAATAAAATGACCACAGGTTGGACATCATAGAAGAGATCAGGTGACTGGGATGGGGCCTTTATCTGGTCCCCGGCTGTAATAGCAATCCATTGGCTCCCCTCGATCATGTCACAGGGGGTCTGACAGTCGCCCGAACGAACACACAGGCTGGATCGAGGCACTTAAATGCTGAAATCAGTGACTGACAGCAGCATTCAAGAGGTTATAAGCAGTGATCTGCAGGCACACCAATTGCTGCTGTTAGAGGCAGATGCCACCTATATAATATAGCCGTCACCTGCCCCTTGTTGAGCGGGGTCTGCTTCTGAGCCCACCGCAAACGCCCTGACATGCTACATGACAATAATATCCACTATGGGGCATTAAGGAATAAAATAAAAATATAGACAAATAAATAAAACAAATACATTTGGTTTTGTCATGTCCGTGAAAATCCAATCTATCAAAATATATATTTATTTAAACCATATGTTAAATGCCGAAAACAGAAAACAAAGAACAAATTGCCGCAGTTCAAAGTGATCAAAACATCATGTGTCCCCCCAAGGCCTCAATAAAATATCCATGATATTTCTCAGCGCAAAGACATGGATCGCCAGTGTTTTACATCCTGTTTTCATCAGTATTTGCCCACTTGTCAGTTTTTACCATTAGTGTTAACATTTTTCACGAATGAAAGAAAAAAGACAAATCTGTCCATGATTTTCATGGACCCATAGACTTGTATGGGTAATTTTCATCTGCAGTGCGGATAAAAAATGGATATGTCTCTGATTTTTTACAGACACACGGACCACAGAAAAGGAGACGTGAAAAGCTCCTTGGACTAATGGATGGATACGTGTTCTGTGAACATCACATCAAGTCTGAATGAGGCCTAAATGGGATCAAAAAAAGACATTACAGCAACATGAAAATACGGCCCTCACAATAGGAAAATGAAGTTCTGCTCCTCACAAAAAAGTGACACAAACTTTATTTACTTTTCAAAGTTTAACATTTCTTTACTCACTAATTATATAATGGTTTGGTATTGCTGTGTTATATTGAATGTAAAATGCGTAAAAATGCGTGTTTATCGCGTTTTTGTTGCTTTTTTTACATGCATGTTTATCGCTGTTTTTTACATGCATGTTTATCGCGATTTTTGCTGTTTTTTTTTTACATGCGTGCTTATCAAGTTTTTTTGCTGATTTTTTTTACATGCATGTTTATCGCGTTTTTGTTGCTATTTTATTACATGCATGTTTATCGCTATTTTTTTACATGCATGTTTATCACGATTTTTGTTGCTTTTTTTAAATGTGTGTTTATTGCGTTTTTTGCTGCTGTTTTTTTACATGCGTGTTTATCGCGTTTTTGACGTTGCGGTTTTTGTCTCTTGTTGGTGTGTCATGCGTAACATAAAGCAGCTTTGTTTTTGAAACTTCCTTTTATTTGGCTCTGACAAAGCCTTATTAACCCCTTCCCGACCCATGACGCCACGTAGGCGTCATGAAAACCCGTGCCAATCCGACCCATGACGCCTATGTGGCGTCATGGAATGATCGCGTCCCTGCAGATCGGGTGAAGGGGTTAACTCCTATTTTACCCGATCTGCAGGGAGAGGGGGAGTGGTGCTTCAGCCCAGGGGGGGTGGCTTCACCCCCCCGTGGCTACGATCGCTCTGATTGGCTGTTGAAAGTGAAACTGCCAATCAGAGCGATTTGTAATATTTCACCTAAAAAACAGGTGAAATATTACAATCCAGCCATGGCCGATGCTGCAATATCATCGGCCATGGCTGGAAAACCTGAAGTGACCACCCCCCACCCCACCGATCGCCCCCCCCACCGCTCCGTTATGGGGTCCGGTCCCCTCCGTCCTGTGCTCCGCTGCCCCGTGCTCCTGCCCGCTCCCCCGTCCTGCTGTCCGCTCCCCCCGTCCTCCGATCACCCCCCCTGTGCTCAGATCCACCCCCCCACCACCCCTTCATACTTACCGATCCTCCCGGTGTCCGGCCGTCTCCTCGCTGGGCGCCGCCATCTTCCAAAATGGCGGGCGCATGCTCAGTACGCCCGCCGGCCGGCAGATTCCTTACAGGTACATTTTGATCGCTGTGGTAGGTTCTACCACAGCGATCAAAATAAAAAAAATAATAAATAAACCCCCCCCTTTATCACCCCCATAGATAGGGACAATAATAAAATAAAGAAAATATATATATTTTTTTTTTCCCACTGTGGTTAGGGTTAGAACTAGGGTTAGGGTTAGAACTAGGGTTAGGGTTACGGGTAGGGTTAGGGTTATGGCATGTGCGGATTTGGCAGCGGATCCGCAGCGGATCGGCCGCGGATCCGCAGCGGATCGGCCGCGGATCCGCAGCGGATCGGCCGCGGATCCGCAGCGGATCGGCCGCGGATCCGCAGCGGATTGGCCGCTGCGAATTCGTAGCAGTTTTCCATCAGGTTTACAGTACCGTGTACACCTATGGAAAACCAAATCCGCTGTGCCCATGGTGCGGAAAATTCCGTGCAGAAACGCTGCGTTGTATTTTCCACAGCATGTCAATTCTTTGTGCGGATTCCGCAGCGTTTTACACCTGTTCCTCAATAGGAATCCGCAGGTGAAATCCGCACAAAAAAACACTGGAAATCTGCTGTAAATCCGCAGGTAAAACGCAGTGCCTTTTACTTGCAGATTTTTCAAAAGTCGTGCGGAAAAATCTCACACGAATCCGCTACGTGGGCACATACCCTTAGGGTTAGGGTTGGAATTAGGGCTAGGGTTGGAATTAGGGTTACGGGTGTGTTGGGGTTAGGGTTGTGGTTAGGGGTGTGTTGGGGTTAGGGTTGGGATTAGGGTTATGGCTACAGTTGGGATTAGGATTAGGGGTGTGTTGGGGTTAGTGTTGAAGTTAGAATTGAGGGGTTTCCACTGTTAGGGCACATCAGGGGTCTCCAAACGCAACATGGCGCCACCATTGATTCCAGCCAATCTTGCATTCAAAAAGTCAAATGGTGCTCCCTCCCTTCCAAGCCCCGACGTGTGCCCAAACAGTGGTTTACCCCCACATTTGGGGTACCAGCGTACTCAGGACAAACTGGGCAACAACTGTTGGGGTCCAATTTCTCCTGTTACCCTTGCAAAAATAAAAAATTACTTGCTAAGACATAATTTTTGAGGAAAGAAAAATGATTTTTTATTTTCACGGCTCTGCGTTGTAAACTTCTGTGAAGCACTTGGGGGTTGAATGTGCTCATCACACATCTAGATAAGTTCCTTGGGGGGTCTAGTTTCCAAAATGGGGTCACTTGTGGGGTGTTTCTACTGTTTAGGCACATCAGGGGCTCTGCAAATGCAACGTGACGCCCGCAGACCATTCCATCAAAGTCTGCATTTCAAATGTCACTACTTCCCTTCCGAGCCCTGACGTGTGCCCAAACAGTGGTTTACCCCCACATATGGGGTATCACTGTACTCACAACAAACTGGGCAACAAACATTGGGGCCCAATTTCTCCTGTTACCCTTGTGAAAATAAAAAATTGCTTGCTAAAACATCTTTTTTGAGGAAAGAAAAATGATTTTTTATTTTCACGGCTCTGCGTTGTAAACTTCTGTGAAGCACTTGGGGGTTGAATGTGCTCATCACACATCTAGATAAGTTCCTTGGGGGGTCTAGTTTCCAAAATGGGGTCACTTGTGGGGTGTTTCTACTGTTTAGGCACATCAGGGGCTCTGCAAATGCAACGTGACGCCCGCAGAGCATTCCATCAAAGTCTGCATTCCAAAACGTCACTACTTCCCTTCCGAGCCCCGGCATGTGCCCAAACAGTGGTTTACCCCCACATATGGGGTATCACCGTACTCAGGAGAAACTGGACAACAACTTTTGGGGTCCAATTTCTCCTGTTACCCTTGCAAAAGTAAAAAATTCTGGGCTAAAAAAATATTTTTGAGGAAAGGAAACACATTTATTATTTTCACGGCTCTGCGTTATAAACTTCTGCGAAGCACTTGGGGGTTCAAAGTGCTCACCACACATCTAGATTAGTTCCTTGGGAGGTCTAGTTTCCAAAATGGGGTCACTTGTTAGGGAGCTCCAATGTTTAGGCACACAGGGGCTCTCCAAACGTGACATGGTGTCCGCTAATGATTGGAGCTAATTTTCCATTCAAAAAGCCAAATGGCGTGCCTTCCCTTCCGAGCCCTGCCGTGTGCCCAAACAGTGGTTTACCCCCACATATGGGGTATCATCGTACTCAGGACAAACTGGACAACAACATTTGGGGTCCAATTTCTCCCATTACCCTTGGAAAATTAAAAAATCCTGGGCTAAAACTCATTTTTGAGGAAAGAAAAATTATTTTTTTATTTTCACGGCTCTGCGTTATAAACTTCTGTGAAGCACCTGGGGGTTATAAGTGCTCACTATGCATCTAGATAAGTTCCTTGGGGGGTCTAGTTTCCAAAATGGGGTCACGTGTAGGGGAGCTCCAATGTTTAGGCACACAGGGGCTCTCCAAACGCGACATGGTGTTCGCTAACGATTGGAGCTAATTTTCCATTCAAAAAGTCAAATGGCACGCCTCCCCTTCCGAGCCTTGCCGTGCACCCAAACAGTGGTTTACCCCCACATATGAGGTATCAACATACTCAGCAGAAATTGCCCAACAAA